>NC_134410.1:67173669-67499919 GCF_038048845.1 Mixophyes fleayi
ATGTTGCTGAAGCTCCTCCATCTTACTGATTAATTTATCATTCTCCTGTTCAGTCTGGAAGGGAAAACAAAAAAAAAAATAAGTGTGACATTGCACTATAGCACTTTACAAGATTTCAGAGGCAAAGATCTCACATGAAATAACTTTACTATCCCACACATATTCGTGAACATTATACAAAAACATTTGTTTATCAATTAATACACTGAGGTCTGCTGGCTTTTCCTTGTGTATAGTTTAAATTGAATTCAGAAAGAATCTCCCGCAGTATAAATTGTCTATTATGTACACAATGGAACCTAAGACACATAAGAAGCCTCTGCTATTACTGCACAAACTGCAAGCTAGTGAAGGATATAAAACAAACAAGGTACAATGCTAAGCTGCAGGGCTCAGCTTACCAAAATAATTTTCTCCAGAATCTGAGCAGTCTGTTCTGCAGCCTCACTCAGTTCCCGACTCAGCTTTCCATTTTCCTCCTCCAAAGTCTTATTTTTCACCAATAGAGACTGTAAATTTTCACATGGTTCCATGCTAAGAATAGAGCAGGGACAGAGGAATTACAACAAATTTATTATAGGTATCAGATTGTTTAATTTTGGTTTTTTGCCATTAAGCATCAAAAAGAAAAAAAAAGAAAAAATTCACAAACCCACCCCCTCTCATCCCAAAAACACACTATTTTTTTTTCAGTGTGCAAGTTAATCAGGAGCACATCCATTTGGGCTTTGGTGAGCAGAGGAGAGAATGCCTGGAGGCTATTTGGCTTGCAGAGCTTGATCACACACTGCACATAATGACTTTCAACTGGAGACAGTACAAAAAGAATTAACATTGTTCTAGCAATCATCGCTGTCCTATATGTTGATGGCTTCCTATTTAAGGCTTCCTATACAACTCAACACTTTATCCTCTACACCTTGCCGCCTAGTGTAATCATCAATGCAGGAGGAATCCTCAATGTCCAAATCACCTTACTCCTAAGAGGAGTACTCCGAGTTGGATCCCTCCAATGACAGAACCACAACAGGACACTGAGGCCTACCTGTAGCAGCAAACTCTAAAATACTCTATAAAGAGAAAAGACACATTAACAAGGCCCTGCCAGGCTTTGTGCCCAGAGAGATTCTTCTGACAGAGTCGCTATGAAAGTCTGAAGACCCCTGAACAGGAAAAGTCAGATGTTTTCTGAAGCCTCAGCAGAGGGAGGCGGAAGGTCATGTACACGGACCTCCTGGGAACCTGCAGCAAGCTGTGTAAGCTCAACAGATTGTGCCATTGATTTAGGCCTGGCTGGTTTTGACAGATCAGTGGCACCAAATGCAGGCGAGCCTGGCAGTTGGCCTCATGCTGCCCATAAGTCATCCTCTCCTGATTATACGGTATATAACTTGGACTAACATATTGAAGTTAAAAAAGGAATTTTACACGATAAATCAGTTTCTCTGATTCCATCTGGGGGACACAACCTTCCATGTTAAGAACCGTAACTCCGCAGTCTAACGGTTCAAAGGGAGGTCCTTGTAGCATATTAAGGACCAGATTAAGATCCCAGGGTGCTGTGGGCGGAACATATGGAGGCTGGATACGCAGAACTCCCTGTAGGAAGAAAGGTCCTGACGTCTGGCAAGTCTGCCAGGCGAATGTGAAAAAAAAACACTGAAAGGGCCCCCATTAAGGCCATCCTGGAGAAAAGCAAGGAACCTTGAGAGGCAGAAGGAAGCCATGTGGCAGGTTCGGCTCTCACACCATCTAATGTAGGTACGCCAGACGCGGTGGTAAATTCGAGCAGAGACTGGCTTTCTAGCATGAAGGAGGGTCTCCACTACACGTGGAGAAAAACCTCTGGACCTCCAAAGGTTGCCCTCAACAGCCATGCCGTTAAATTCAGCCGAGGTATGGTCCTTGAAGAAGGCGTTCTTCTCGAAGTGGTAACCGTAGACCTGAACCTACCTCCATCTACAGAATTTCTGCATAGCAGACTCGCCGCGGCCAAGCTGCAGCCACCAGTATCACTGAAAGTCCATCCTGCTTGACTCTTCGAAGGACACGGGGAATCTTGGAAATGGGAGGGAACAGGTACCCTAACCTGAAGTCCCAGGGCATTGTCATTACATCAACGGCCAACGCCAGAGGGTCCCCTGCTCTTTAACAAAAGTGTTGGACCTTTAGGTTGTGACGAGATTCCATTAGGTCTCTGTCCGGGGTCCCCCATCGTAAGACCAGAGACCACTCCCCTGGCAGAATCGCATGCCGGCTTAGATAGACTGCTTCCCAGTTTTTGGAAGCCTGTAATAAAAACTGCGGAGTTGGAGGGAATGTAGTCATCGTCCCGGTCTGTTGACGTAAGACACTGCCGTGGCATTGTCGGACTGCAGACGGACTGTGCGCCCTGTAAGGCCTTTAACATGGCTTTCAGTTCCAGCATATTGATGAAGAGAGAGGTCTTCTGAGCAGACCAGAGTCCCTGAAGTCTCAAATGAAGAACCACAGTCCCCCATCCCCATAGGTTGGCGTCTGTGGATACTAAGATCCAAGACCATGGGTCAAAAGACCTGCCGACTAGCAAATTGTCCTGGTGAATAGTCCATCTGAGGGATTGTCTCGCCTCTGGCGACAAGTGTATCAATTGGCGTTTTAACTTTTGATGGGATCCTGACCACTTCTTTAAGAAGTCCCATTGGAAGCAGCGAGAGTGAAGTCAACCATAAGGGTGAGTCTCGAAGGGTGACACCATCTTTCCTAGTAGGCGCATGCATAAGAGGACCGACGGTCTGCGGCCGGTCAAAAGTTGAGTCTGTGTCTCACAAGGCTCGTGATTTGTCCTCTGGAAGAAATACCTGTTATTTGGTATCCATTATCAGTCCCAGAAAAGTCATTCTCTGGCAAGGGGTTAACTGGGATTTGGAACAATTTATGAGCCACCCATGCATCTCCAGGATCCTGATGGTGAGCTGTAGCTGCCAGTCGAGCAGGTGAGCAGAGGCAGCCTTGATTAGATCGTCCAGGTAGGGCACTATATGCACACCTGTGGAATGAAGACAAGCTGCCATCACCGCCATTATTTTTGTAAACACCCTTGGTGCCGTTGAAAGGCCGAATGGGAGAGCTCTGAACTGGTAGTGAGACGGTCCCTCTGTGAATCTGAGAAGAGCCTGCTGTGCCTTCCAGAAAGGAACATAGAGGTAGGAGTCTAATGTTGCCATGTACTGGTTCGCTTCCAGTCCATTGATAACAGACCTGAGGGACTCCATCCGAAACGTGTCCATCTGCAGTTGTATGTACAACCATTTTAGGTTCAGTATAGGGCGGAAAGAGCCATCCGGCTTTCAGACCAAAGAGAGGTTGGAGTAGAAACCCTGTCTCTTGATGTTCAGGAACTTTCTGGATGACTCCTGCAGAAAGAGAGGCAACACAGATGAGCATTGCCTGTCTTCTTTGTGGGTCGCAGGGAAGGCTGGTTGCGAAAAATTGACGAGGGGCTGGGGGCCCGATAGGTCTTTTATGTAACCTCATCATAATCCCACAAATCCAAATCTCTGCCCACTGATCTTCTAACAGAAGCAGACGTCCCCCCACTCCTGCCGCCGGGGGGGATGGAGGACCGTCAAGCTGCTGGTTTATTCGGGAGCTTGGTTGGAGGACGGTTCGTGGAGGAGGAGGAAGACCTACCTCGGTGCGAGTGTCCTCTAGTGCAAGGTGGTCTGGACCTGTGTGTCTGTCCCCAACCAGATAAGCACCCGACGAAAGGGCTATCTAAAATGAGAACCCAGGGTGTCCTAGACTTTGGGACACTGACTGAGAGGAAGGTACTTTTGCCTCCTGTTGCCTGGCAAATTATGCTGTCCAATTCAGGCCCAAATAGTACTCCACCTGAAAAAGGGAGAGACTTTAAAGATTTTTGATTCAATGTCTGCTTCCCAGGACTTCAGCCATACGGTCCTCCTGGCCGCAACTGCCATTGCGGAAACAGAGGAGATAGAAGCTGCGTTTTGGGTAGCTTCATATAGGTATCCTGAAGCCTCCTTGAAGTGAAGGGCCAGTAGAAGTCTGAAACCTGCAGACTTGTTGCCAACTGGTCAGCCCATGTTTCCATAGCTCTGGCAACCCATGCTGATGAAAACTTGGGTCTAAATGAAGTGTCTGCTACAATGTAGGTGGACTTCAAGAAAGCCTCTATCTTACGGTCAGTGGGATACTGCAAGGAGGCTGTCCCTGGAAGAGGGAGTGTGGTGTGGCAAGCCAAGCGTGCCACTGGCGTATCAACCCTTGGGACCTGTTCTCAACGGTTTAACTCATTCCTCCTACAATGGGTATAGAGCAAGGTACCTTCGTGGAATAACAAACCTGTGATCAGGTTGTTTCCAGGATGCTTCTGCGATCTCTTTTAACTCCACTGATGGTGGAAAAAGAATCGCCCGTCTCCTGACCTTTTTAAAGAGCCTTCAATCTACAGTTCTAGTCTCCTCTAGGTCTAGAAGTCCACAATGCTGCCACCAGGTCATCAATTCCCTGACATCTGGGAGATTCCTCTGGGTCCATTACCTGTGCGGAATCAGAATCCTCTAAAACCTCGTCCTCCGGCTTCTGAGGATCTTCCCGAATCAGAAAGGGACAGAGGGGAGTAAGCAGACATGTGTCGCTTTTTCTTGGGTAAAGGTCTTGGCGCCTACAAGAAGCAGTTTAACCGATCTAGGCCTCTGACCAATGATGTAGAACAATCCGGTTCTCCAGTAGGAGGGGCTTGGGAGGAGAGTACGGATGCATCCCCCGCCTGTCCTGAGACGACGGACTCCGATTCCCGTGGTCCCACCTGAATTGAAGGGGTCTATTGTTACAGAGGTTGAAGGGAGTACCGCAACAACCGCCAGAATTGTCGGTTTAGAAAGCAGTTGTACCAATGTGGTAAGCCATTGTGTCAGGGCAGCCGCCCATGCTGGCGTTTCAGTTATTGGTGGTGCGTTAGTATGTGCCTGTGTTACTATGGGAACCTCACCGCAGTCAGTACAATGCGCCCCATGGGTCCTGTTAAATGGGTAATTTAACTTTATACTTGAAGTATAATACTTTGCACAAGATGCTTTACCCTTGTCAGACATTTTATAAGGAACAGTGTCGCAGCAATAAAATGTAATACAGGCATTCGCACAAGAAATAGACAGAAAATACTAACTAATCTATGACAGAAGTTAAAAGATGGTATCCTTGTTAAGGCTGTGTGTGAAACAAAAGAATATCTATGCAAGTAGTATTCTACCTATTAATCCATTTGCATGAAATAAGTTTTTCTAATACACCCCATATCTAATTATAGGGAGCTCAGAAAAAGATTTTAGTGGTACTTGGCCGTCAGTGAAAGCTGTCCAGCTCACACTGTCTGATAGCTGCCACCTTTCACGGAACTAGTGTGCTCTGTATAGGACAGAGCACACTCCTGTAAGGCATATAAATAAAAAATAAAATAAAAATAACTATAACTAAGAAATAACCACCTAGCATAAGCAAGCCCAACTCCCTTGGGCACTTAACTAAAAACTGAAGAGGCTACAGTGGGTTTGCAGAGAGGAGGGGTTTGTCAGCATGATACATTAACAAGTTAACTAGTTAAGTGCCACACTCCACTCCCCTCACACAACCCTGTGGTAGCAGTGTCCCCCAGATAGGATAAGAGAGAAAATTGAGCAATTAGCCAATGTAGCCTTGCAGAAATCTTCGGGCACTAGCCCACTCAAAAGGAAACATACCTCACTCAAAAATTCCATACAGTGGACATGCAGAGTAGGAGAGCTTGGGACTGCAGGGCCAAGTGTGTGTATTTTGGCTTTCCTCCATCTGCGAGGAAAGCTTGCCATGGAGGTGCTGACCTGTCCACACCCTCCAAAAGGATATCTCCTAAAGACCAGATTATGCAAGTTGCGGATCTACCATAGCCAACAAATGACCCACTTACCAAATATTCATGGGGGCTGACTAACTACCAGCTCCCATCCGGAAGAGTGGAATCACTTGAAACCCACACCTTTGATAGACAGTCGGCCAATAGCACAGTGCAACGTGGGACTCCCTACATGTGGCAATAGTGACGGGGTCCCTTAGGAGCAAGGAGGTGAGAAGAAGAGAACACAAGATTTTAAACTTCGCTCCTATGCAGGGAGGAGCAGGGTGTGCTAAAAGGGAAAGAGGATTCCGTTTTATACTGCCTCTTAAAGGATTAAATATAGCCCTCAGAGTGGCTCAAAAGAAGCTCTACTCCAAAACTCTTTTTGACAGCATTTAGCAAAGGGATGTGGCAAGACAGTATTAGCATCATCCAGTTGTGCATCACTGGTTATATAACCTACATGATTGTGGTGACATTACTTAGCTAACAATGAAAAACCAGGAAGTACTACAGCCCTAAAATTTTAAATTGAAACACAGACAAGTGACATACATAGTTGATGAGGTTGAAAAAAAAAAACCAAAAAAAAAAACCCCGACACCAGTCCATCAAGTTCAACCTATAAAATGCTCCAGAGGATGTCCTGGGAGACTCGCTCTGTCAGGCAGCAGTAAGATGCCACCCTACACCTATTGAGTCATTCAGAATTTGCAAGGTTTTAAAGTACATAAAAGGCTTGCCATGCTGAAACAAACTTTCTCCTAACAACCAGGCAACCTTAGGGGAAAATGTTTCAAGTACAATAATACTCCACAAGTAAAAACCCCCAAAAAATAAAAACAAAAGCTTTTTAACTTAAAAATGCTCAATGCTGGGGATATCTAGTTTCAAAGCGGAGGAGGATTACTTCACTAATTAAATAGTTTTCCAGTGCTTCATGAATACTGCACTAAACAAAGCTTCATGTTCTTACTTTGTCAAGACAGGTAGCGTTCCTCCATGGGCCTGTAGCAAATAAACCTGCAGTTCTTGCACCTGTAAGAAAAAATATTTTGAAAAATTATAATATTCTTAAGAAAGTTTCCCTCATGTGTGTGAACTTTCTTTAGGAAATCCTAATGTTTCACCTGCTGCTTTAGCCTGTGAAGCTCTGCAGCCTGCGGATCAGTGTTCACTATAGGCTTATTCTTGATCTTTCTGGCTCTGTCTGCGTATCGGAGTGTGTTTAGGGTCTCTTCCATGTTAGAATCAGCAGGACTAACACATGCGATCATGAGTGTATGGCTGTTACCTCCCAGGGAATCTGTGAAATTGTATATTTATTTATATAAGTCCAACAAAATACAATCCAATTGGAATATTAATGTATCCTATGCAAAGACCTAACAAACTACTCTACATTGTGTAGACACTGAAAAATTATCAAATAATTTGTATTTCAAACCAAAGCTAAATGTATTAAAAACACTAGATCACTTTTGGTCCAAGGCAAACTGGGAATAGCTCTGCTCAATGCAGGCTGGCATGATGAAGAGGAGAGCCAAATCCGTGCTAGCTGCCTAAACTTGATTTATTCAAGTAGGTCAGATGGGAGTGATGCATTATATGCTGCATCTGAATGGACAGAAGCTTCATCTAATCCAAAAATCTGATGGATAGAATACACGAACCACAATTCCAGAAGTTTAAACCTCCCACCCAGTTACGCAGCCAGTGCCTGCTCCCTTGTGAGCTGTCACTGCACAATTTAACCTGGTAAAGACTTATGAAGATTTGGACAGCAGTCCTCATCTGGAACTTTCCCACTTAGAAAATTCAGTTCTCTTCAATATACTTCACTTAGGGGTTAAATGTGCAAAATAGAAGGAAGGACTCTGCTAGTGTGTATCTCTTCTACCTTTTCCCTGCAGATTCTTGATCTGCAAGCTGTGTTGATGCCACTCCCCATCGCTGCATCATTGCACGACTAAATACTGTAAGTAGTCTATTTGCACTACTAGGATCAAACTTTACTACAACGGATTTGTGATGCATATTTATTAAAAAGAAATAGATAGGCATGGGTTTCAATTAGGAAATAGTCACAAAAACATAGTGCCTTATTTTTGAGGCAAATGTGAGAAAGCAATAGATTGGTACAATGCTGTAACACACCACAAAGTCTGCTGTCTGGATGATAAAAAGTGCTGCACTTAATTAACAAGCACCAAATGAACAAAAATCTGCACACATCTTTTTTTCGTGTTTTCACAAGAGGTCTAATTTATTAAAAGAGTTAGTAACATACCTGCGAGTCCTATAATTTATTTAATCACAAAATAGCACAAGAACCAATATTACCTTGCAGAAGACGAGTTAACTTTGAATCTCTGTATGGCACAAAGCCACCTTTCTTTGTTTCATCTCCCAAAGCACTGATGACATTGCCCAAACATAACAAGCCACGGTTAATACTGATACCTAAAAGCAAAGAAAAACCATGTGCATTAGTTCTCTTGCTAACCGGCTTGTGCCAAATGTGCAGCTGCCCTTTCACAACAACTGTGATGTAACATGAATTTAGGTCTGACCATGACTATTGGATTTGCAATAAAAATACAAGACACCCCCTAAATTTTCCCAAACAATGGTTTTAAATACATTTTGGCATGCATAATGGGTATTAAGTAAACTGAATACAATAGTTGCAAGACCACCACTATACTAAAAAACTAAAATAAACATGGGGCAGCAACAACTATCTCCAAGTACTGATAAAATTGTGTGGTCCCTGTATAACTAATGCTTCACAAAAGAAAGCCTACACGTGAACATTGTACTACTAACAAAGCTGCATGAAATTAAATACAGCTTCTCAGGAACTCCAAAAACACTGTTGCTTCCTTGACCCTAAAGCAATAGTTTAGTTTAGACAGGAGGCGTTCGTTCTCAATTTCTGCTTCCCTACCAGTAGATGGCAGCAAAATAACAGTATCTACACAAAAAATTCCTCTGCAAAAAAATTTCTAAGCAGACATACCCACATTGTTTATCAGAGTTAAACGACAACACAAGTGTGTGAAAGGCTCAAAACCATAGCCCCAACTATTACTTTGTTAGGTCAGAAGGCTCATTTGAAGAAAGTGCTAAACAGTAATAAAACAATACTGGGTAATACATAAGCATAGAGAACTTACATGTAATTGGGAAGAATATCACTGAACAGTGGTCGTTTCTGGGTGGGTAAGGGTTTGGGCAGATTGAGAGGGTCTTATTTTGTCTCTATTTCAAATCTCTAAATATTTGGAGGTATAGAATTGGGTTGGCCAATGATGCGCCCCATGTAAATCATGTAATTTCAGCTGGTGTTAGTGAATGGGTGACTACTTTAGGGGAACAAACATTATGCATACCCGGTATGTATTATATAGTTGACAAGTTTTAGTACTATAGCTGTAAACAAATGTCCTCTGTTTTTGTAATCCTCACTAAGTTGACAAGAAACAACTAGGAAGCTTCAATTGAATGCAGGTTAGGGAATCAAAGTTGGATGCATTTGCTCAACATGTGTTCAGCTCAAAAACAGAAGCATCTGCACCAGGTGTAGCATGTGTCTACTTACACCCCATGATAGAATAGGAATAGAATAGATAGAACAGAGGTGGCTTGATATAGTTATAAATGTCAAATTGCCTCATTTGCACATATGTCATACTATAGAATGAAATATACACAAAAGAGAATAGTGTCTTGACAGTTTTAATAAAGTGAAATTTGCATTTTCCATACGAAGTGTAATTACAAACAGACATGGAATGCAAACATCAGTTTTCAAAAGTTTTGTTCCTTGCAGTAGACCACATGAAAAGAACGCAAATAGGTAGACAAAACTTGATGCATTAGTGTTGTGGATGTACATGAAGCACTATCAGCTGGGTGAGTCATTATGCAATTAGTCAATCAAAAACAGCTATAGTGTTGCTGATTTGATATCCTTAAGAATCAATGAAACAGCCCTCCAGCACTTACAGGAGACACACAGATGTGAACGCATCCACAGAATACGCCTAATTGTGTTGAAATTATGTAGACACCCTTAACTATACTCCACCTATACAGCCAACATCTGTCCGACCCATTCCACCACTCCAGGTGGAAGGATACACAAGCCAACGATAAGCAGAAAACTATATATAAAGGACATACTCGTGTGCATATTTAATAAGCATGCACAGTAGAGTAATGCTTTTCCTCACGCAAAAAACTGGTCAAATGAGTGTTATGGGGGAAGGTCCAGTTACATGATCCAAACATCAAAATCTAAAATTAACATAAATCAGGCATTAATTAGCTGTGAATACCAGGATATGAACCTTCTTATTTAGTATAATGGAAAGCGGCCTTAGTCCAAAACGCTTATCCATTCAAGTGTTCTCCCCAGCATCCATTTCCCTGGTGCTCCCCCCAGCTGTTTTGACTTGCCATCCGGCTCTTGGAGCCCAACAAAGTCCTGTTATAATAGAATAAACCATTGTTTCTCCTATTAGAACAGAAACTATTTGTGCACTATAACCAGCGGTGTATGTTAGACCACTGGCCACCAAGTCTGACCAGTCCTGGCAAGTGTGGGCAATAACCACCAACATTTTTCAAAATGATTGCAAAGAATTACGCTGCGCTTACCCGGCTACTTCTTAATGCCACCCAGCTGGCAAAAATTTCTGGAGAGAACAATGCATTTCCTCATCATCCACCTCAACTCTGCAACTTCCTCCTATTTGGTATTTCCCTTACACATCTATCCTTGAATCAATCTATCCCAAATGCTGCAGCAAGACTGACCTTGCTCTCTCAATGTGCCACATCTTCCTCACCAATTTGCAAAACAATACAAAAGGCCCTCCATGTTTACAAAAATACAACTGAAAATACTCGCCCTCTCCACCACCCCTTCATACATCTCAAATCATATATTGAACATTAGATCTAATATTAGATCTACCTCTAACATGCGCTTCAGCACATTCGTTAACCACGGTTCACTTCCACCTAAGTTCTCCCATGTGGCTACTGACTTACCTACGACTTTAGATCAGATTTTCATCTAGCCTTCAATTCATTAAATCCTCTATGAAATCTCACCTCTTTATTAGGAATTAAAAGGGAAAAAGGGTATACATTTGCAGCAGAAGGAAGCATTAATAAGCTGTTTCACATTTAAAATTGTTCACTACCAATAGCCCCAAGAAGGCATATTGCGGTCCTGTAAAAACCTAAGGTACTTCGGTAGCCACAAGACTTTAAACAGAAGGAGGTCACTAGACTTGGTGAATCAAGAGGTCCAGTATATCTGCAGCTGGGACAGTGTTCTCCCCAACACCTATTTCCCAGGTACTCCACCCAGCTGTTTTTACTTGCCACTCGGCTCTTGGAGCCCAACAGAGTTCTATTATAATATAATTAACCATTGTTTCTCCTATTAGAACAGGCACTACAGTAAGGAGTGTGTGTTAGACCATTGACCACCAATCTGACCAGCTCGGTAGGTGTGGGCAATAACCTTTTTCATTATTACTGCAAAAGTATTACACTGCCCCCACCCGGCTGGCAAAATTTTCTGGGAAGAACACTGTCAGTATTTCCCCTGCATGTTTACCAGTTTGTTCTAACTACGGGTGCGAGTATTACTTTTACATGTTATTTTAGGTTTTATACTTTAGTATAACAATTAAGATCATATAATGGCTTCAGAAGCAGGCCAACATAAAAAGCAAGGTATCAAAATATTGGGACCTATTCGTAAACTTGTGTGTACCGATTGTAGGGAATGTTTGGGGGGGTTTTTTTTGGTTTTTTTTAGAGAAATGTAAGTCAATTGATAAATAGCCAGCTGGTAAAGACAGCCCAAACAGCAGTTATTTGTAGATGGATACGTCCTTTTCTCAAATTGCCTAGGCCTCTTAAGAAAACTATTTGGGACAAAACTAAAAATGGAGTAAAGAGATCTAGGACTAGTAGAAAGTGATAATTCTCTAACTGGAGGACTTACCCCCAACATTAAGTGGGAGATTTAATTTCCTGCAGTGTTCTTCAGAACAACGCAGTGTGCGCATTAATACATTGATTTTCGCTCACAGCTCCCTGAGCAGAAATCTGTGTTAAAATTACTGTACCAACAGTAATAATGCTCACCCTGTGTTGTTCTAAAGAACACTGCGGGAAACTGAATATCCCTATGAGTGTATATTTCTCTAGGGGTGGGGAATGCCAAGGGGGTAGGTAAATAAATAATTTTCTTATATAACAAAATTATTGTTTTCAATGGGGAGCACATTCTCTAGCTTTACTGAAAGCTTTAGGCTAATTAAGTTTTTGTACTCTCACTTGCTGATGCAGATTCCAATCATCAGGTCCTCATGGTGTTACCAATCAGCCCTATCTTTGCTTCTACTGTAATGAAGAAAGGAAAATGTTCTAAGTATTAGAACAGATACATTCAAAACAAAAAGAGTGGGGAGATCATACAATTGAATGCAGAATGTTAATCCAGCAACACCAATTCCTACTACCCCTCCTGGCACTTTTGATGAAATACTGCCATCTTATACACTGGCACATGAAATTAAGTTTGTTGCAAGATGAGGCAGGTTTTTGTTGTTTTTTTAAACAAACGGCCTTATGCTGAAGAATCTGCATTACCCTCCTTAAGACAGTAGCTTATACTATAGGGAGGGTGGTCAGTTTTCATTGGAAAAACATGCTTAGAGAAACAGATGCCACTCACCCCCATAACGAGCTTTGTGGTCACATTCAGGCGACACACATTACTACCAATTTGGTATGATTTGTTAATCATACCACCACTGTTAGTTTGAGGTTTGAAGGTCAGGAGAATCGACACAAAAAGGTCTCCACTATACATTTTGAATTAACCACCGAATGTGGAAAGAACATTCATTGTAAGTGACATATTTAGACCAATGGGAGTCCTATCTTTTCAATGTTATAATTTGAGCGTATGAAAACTCTCAGGAGGAAGGAACCCATTTCTGAAGTATTACTTCAGAAGTAGCCACATTAAATAGATATGAAAGACCATAAACAGACCTATAATTTTTTTTTTGTGAAGACTATGGAATAGAAAAGGGATTAATTTTTTTTTTTAAATAAAGTGATTTTTATTGTAGAGTTTAGACAAAAGACATAGCATAATGAAATAAAACACCTAAATCACTATGTGGCCGCACAGTAACACTTAGACTGGCATTCATTCACTGTTCTGGGAGAGATCTTGGAAAGAACTCACAATCAATATAAATCACTGATTAATCTACAAAAAAAGGGGAGTTGAATATTACTAAATAACGTATTTTTCATAGTGAAAAACACCAAAAAAGGTGACATATGGCAGTTGTAAATTATGAACAAAGAAAACACCCACTAGTAACACCTTAGTCACAAGATGTTTCTGTTCCTAGAGAATACTTTATATACTTCAGAAAAAAAAAAAAAAAGAAAAAAAGATACAAGTCAAAAGGGGCAGGTCAAGAGATGTATATAGCACATCTGTTACCCAACGTACCTAGCTCTTTTTGTGCCAAATAACTGAGAGTTTACTTTTCTACAGATTTTAATCTTGTTAATTATATATACACCTAGAATTGTGCATAGAATACTAGGGACATTTATATGCTCACTATGGGGTGTATTTATTAACAGGGATTTCCCCCCCCATTTAATAAAAAGAAATCACCCCAGGACAGCGCATCCAATAGGAGGCTGTCCCAGCATAATTTCACTTAAAACTCCCATTCTCAGTCTCTTCCCACCGGTCAGTATGGTAAAGTTGCTTTGCGCATTCATGAACTAAGGTCTTGTATGCGCAGAAACATATTTACTATAGTGACCGGAGGAGAAAGCAAGAAAGCTGCTCTTCGGGATCCAAAGATCCCTGTACCGCAATGCTATCCCCATAGGATTCAATGGCTAACGCCATCTTCAGGTGGCGTTAGCTATTGCGGAAAAGTTCCAAAAATCTTTGACCATAATGAGATGCTCTGTTGCTCTTTCAACAAGTCCCAAGAATAGGTTATGGGCAGCACGGTGGCCTAGTGGTTAGCACTTCTGCCTCACAGCATGGGTCATGAGTTCGATTCCCAACAATGACCTTATCTGTGTGGAGTTTGTATGTTCTCCCTGTGTTTGCGTGGGTTTCCTCCGGGTGCTCCGGTTTCCTCCCACACTCCAAAAACATACTGGTAGGTTAATGGGCTGCTATCAAAATTGACCCTAGTGTCCGTCTGTCACCCTCTCTGTCTGTCTGTCTGTGATTGTGTGTCTACATCAGGGAATTTAGACTGTAAGCTCCAATGGGGCAGGGACTGCTGTGAATGAGTTCTCTGTACATCGCTGCGGAATTAGTGGCGCATTATAAATAAATGATGATACCTCCCTGGTGGTTTATATAGGCCACAGCTGTGGTGTTGTCAGATTGGAACTGCACTGAAGTATTGCGGTGTCAAGACTGTGCCTTGACTAGGACATTGAACACTGCCCCTAGTTCGAGTACATTGATGGGTAAACACACTTCCTCCGGGCTCCAGGTCCCCTGTAATCTCAGATTTAGTAGAACCGCTCCCAAACCCGAGAGACTGGCATCTGTTGTCACCACAGTCCTATGAGGAACCGAAAACAGACACCCGTTGTTGAGATTGTTGGTGTTCAACAATCATAGCCAAGCAGAAGTTGACAAATGGAACAACTGGGCTGCCAACCAGGTGTCACGACCTCTTCAAATGGCAGTTCTGTCTCATTGGAAAAGGTCAGAGTGAAATTGCCCCACTGCACCGCCTCGTAACAAGACACCATGCAGCCCATAAGCTTAATACTCTGCAGACCCAAGTGAAAAAACTGCTGACTCAAGGTGTCAGTGCTTCAATGTTAGGATCTTCCCTGGAGGCAAAAATATCCTCAGACACCTGGTGTCAAACAGAAGCCCTAGACACACCATGTGAGTAGGTGTCAGACTGGATTTTTTTGATATTTAGAATCCAGCCATGGTCCTGTAACTTTTCCGCTGTCAAGCGCAGGCGGTCTTGAACGACATTCTCAGAGTCTGCCTTTATCAGCAAATTGTCTAGATAGAGAATAAGCTTTACTCCTCGTAGGTGAAGAATCGCCACCATTATTTTGGTAAAGAATCTTGATGCCGTTGCCAACAAAGGGAAGAGCCCGTAACTGAAAGTGATCTTGGTCCTCCGCAAACCTGAGGGACTTTTGGTGGCCTGACCAAATCGGGACATGAAGGTACGCGCCCTTAAAGTCTAAGGACACCACTGAACGGATGAACTCCATCCAAAAACTTGGCACCTTCGAGTGGGTGTTCAGATCTGAGTAAGAATTTAACGGTATGACAAATCTGTTTTTTGTACTAGAAAAAGATACGAAAAATATCCCAGACCCCTTTTTTCTGGAACTGGGATAACTACCCCAGAAGCCACCAGATCCCTGGAGGACCAATCTCCGGACCTCTTCTTTGGGCAGGGGAGTTGACCTGAACCTTCAGGACCCTGAACCTACCAGATCCAAATTTTACTCCCTTGAGAGCACCTAATTCAACCAGGTTCTGTGGTTGAGCAAAGCCACTGATTCTGAAAATTCAGCAAGCGAGCTACCACCACCGTAGACCCTGGAAGGGGGGGTGGGGGCGCGAGTCATGCCGAGATCTTCTCCGCAGGCCTGTTGAGTGCTGACTCAGGTGCTCACTCTCACAGTCTCTGCACAAAGTTATCTGGTACAGATTGTATATTTGGAAATTTAGATTGACACCTGGAAACGACAGCTTTAGACTTAGAACCTGTCCCTCTCTCTGACATGGTTGAAGTAAAGAGTAACAGATATGAGACACAGCAGAACAATCTGTATCCAGAAATACTACAAATGTTTCACCCCCAACTCCCAGTGTATAAGTGGGTGGGTACAGAGACACTATACAGTTTGATAGAATATATATATATATATATATATATATATATATATATTTTCACTGCCTGTCCCCAGTGAGCTGTGTGTGACAGCAGGCTGTAATAGTGCCAGACAAACAGAATGCCCAGGAAAGTATGGAAGCGTTCCCAACTGTCAGTTACTCCCCTATAAAATGGCAGTTTTTAATCTGAAAATGGCTGCCTTTGAATCATAAGGACTGCTCTCTCCATCACGGCCTCACTCCAGTAACAAGCCCCTAGTACCTGATCTCCACTACTGGGTGTCCAGATAACTTTTCTTGATTCCAAGTCAAATTGCTGAGCGGGTGAATTAACAGGGCTCAGACTGCAGGCAGCACCGACATCCCCCTCTGCCTGTAAGATGCTATTACAGACGCAGTCCCAGGGGCAGCCTGCCACGCCGCCCTGGACAGCTGGTGGGTCTCCAGACATTTTTAATGCTGACTGACCCTTTTCCTGGAAACCAGCACTAGTGATGGGGGGGGGGGCGGAACTAAAGTGCCTTAGGCACTTTACCTCACTGCTAATCGCGACGTTCACCATTGAACGCTGCTGTTCTCATAGGTTCTCAAAGGTTAAACTAAAAACGTACCCTACCCTTTAGGCACTATAAAAAAAAAACCTGAAGATAGTGACCAGAGGGGCCATAGCGCGGAGAGGAGCAGGCTAGACAGATCTGTAGTGCCTTACTCTACACAGCGCCCTCTATACCCCAAGGTGAGCAGTGTTCCCCAACTAGTAGTGCAAATGAAAGGTAGATTGCAATCAGTAGATCATGGTGCTCCTCAAAACCTTCATACTATTTCTCCTTCACTGCCACAATGGACATTCAAGCTCAATGTGTAAGCCCATCACAACAGCATTCCTCCTTTGCACGGGAACTCAATTATGCCTGAAGGCCGATTGTGTCTGCATATAAGCAGTCAAAAGAATAGATTTTATTGTATGTCTTTTGGTAGGTTTGTGTATGAACTAGGAATACAAATGGGGTACTTATGTATTTTATTAACTGTGCTAGCTGCATAATTATACTATTTTAATTAACTATACTGTATGTATTCGGTGCATATTTCCATGTATCTCACAGAAGTATTATGTTTTATTAATAGAGTGCAGACATTATGGAACGCTGTACATTGAGGGAATCATGACACAAATGACATACAATATCATGAAACAGAAGGTAATATGGCACTGTGCAAATAAGCTCACATTCTAAGAGGTATGAACACTTGATAAAGAAGGATGGGAATAACAATGACTGTTGAAAGTGCGTATCATAAAGCAGTGGCCTCATCAGCCGCCAATAATAAGGCAGTTATTGGAGACTGGCAGCTACAGGAGGGTTTACACAGTTGGAACAAGGAGACAATTGAAGGTTGAGACATGAAACATGAATCAGTAAGTATAGAAATGTAAAACAGTTATCTGCTGTCAACCATAACTATTTTTCACTTTATATTTTATTGACCCTCTATTCTACATTTGTACAGGAAGTGAAAACATTTTAGATCTCATGTCTCTGAAGTCCAACCACCCCTGATCTATAAATTGGAAGAAGGGTGGGCAGTAAAAACACAGCAGTGCAAGTGGATACTTACACTGCTGATCAGCAGAACATGGGAACAGCACAATTAAAAGGATCTCTTCCAATTTTTATTTTTTACCAGTGATAATCGCAGGAAATTTGCTTTAAGGGTTACCCTCACCTTCCTTCAGACGATCACCCTCTGCCTTTGTTTTTTTCTGTCTTTCGGATCCAGCCAGATCAACAAGGTGCAATTTGGAGCGAAAACTGCTGTTTCTAGAATGAGAAGAGCAGAAGACATGTATAGAATTAATGACTTCCTCCCAGATACATTCAATTCACAACAAATACTACTAATAATTACAATAAATAAAAATGGGGAGATAGAGTGAGCAGTTCTCAGTTGCGAGGTAATTTAACAGAGTGCAGTAAAGATTACTTACTTGTCTCCTGCATTCCTTTGGTCTATAGAGATAGTGAAGATAGCATGTGATCGAGAAGACTGGGAGTTCATGGCTGTAGAGGCCACAGTGCGAGAGCTGTTTCCTTGCTCCAAGCAAGAGATCATATCCAAGGCAGACTTTACATCACGCTCGGTCAAGCCACAGATCTAAAGTTAATAAAAAATATTACTTAACCCTACAAATACATGTCACTTTACTGCATAAGTAATGGATGGAAGTCTTTAAATACCTTAATGCCTTCTTTGGGGTCTTCACGGATGCTAATTGGAGGAGTTGTTTTATCTCGAGAAGAATACAACAAGTCAAGTATGTCTTCATTGTAGATCTGAAAATTAGATGGAACAGTTTAAAAAAAAACAAAAAAACAAACAACAACTTTATATAACAAACATTTAAAATAACAGCAATTTGTAGCTTTACCTCCAAATATGACACTGTCAAAAGAAATTCCCAGTCTGTTCTGTCTTCAATTTCCTTAAACAGAGCCTTGACAACTCTTGGGATGACTCCCACAATTGGTTCATTCTCCTGGTCATGGGTGTAAGCTCCTCCCATTGAGAATGTTTTCCCTGATCCTGTTTGCCCATATGCAAGCACTGTTGCATTGTACCCTGAGCAAGAAGCACATAAACCTCATTTAAAAACAAATCATTTCAAACGGAAAATAAAAAAAAAAAATAGATCCAATTTAAATTTCAGCATACAGAAAATGTGTTATTTCATGTGTTCTGTAGAACAAGTAACCAAAGTGCCATTTTTATTGCATTAACCTGGAGTCAAAAATATTTCTTCTTTCAATATATTGTTTTAAATAGGAATTATAGAAGCCATCAAAATATCAACAGCAATGACTCACAAGGTAGGCACTTTTGCTACATACTTGTTGGGACACTTCCAACTAGAGATGTTTACTGACCTCGTTTTCTGGTTTTGGATCTGGATTAACTTCGTGTTTTGGTTTAGGCAAAACCACCCTTGCATGTTCTGGATCTTTATTTTTTTCTAAAATCCCCTTTTTTTTTGCCAAAATCACAATTTTGCTTCCCCCCCGCCCTACATTATTAACACTAATTTCAAGTCATTTGCAGTCAATTTGTAACATCTCACAGGTCACAATATTATTTTTATACACTTTCAAACAAATGCTGCAGCAACCTGGCTGGATGCTAAGCGACAGAGCAATGACTCAAACACGCGGCAGTTCCTAGCAAATCTAGGACACATTGGCACACAGCAGTATCAAAAAAGAAAAGTGGTGCAAGATGGAATTGTCCTTGGATCATGAAATCAGTTATAGTTCATTTAATCGCTCTACCCATTCCTTGGATAACTGTGGTAACTTTACAGCTTATAGATGGCGACTATTTTGAATGTTTTCAGCACCTTGCACAACACGGAAAGTATTCTCCACTGCGCTTGAGTAAAATACATTTCCCTCCTTTCCCAATGTCATGGCTTGTCGAGTAAGCGTGGATGGCATTTCAATGTTTCTCCATCCGCAGAAGAATACACAGGGTGGAATTCCACCTTGTCACCACCTCTTGCTTCAGTTTGTGGCAGGGCAACTTAAATTGCTCTTGTAGCTGTTGCAATCTCCTACATGCTGTTGCCGAATGTGTCCAGATATTTTACAGGTCACAGACAGCATCTCCTGCACGTCCCTGTCATTTTTCAAAAAGCTCTGCACCACCAAGTTTATTGTTTGAGAAAAACAGGGAATGTGAAGGAATTCACCCAGCTGTAATCCTCTCACAATATTGGTGGCATTATCAGAAATGACATATCCTGAGGAGAGTCCAAGTGGGATTAGCCATGCTGCAAGGACATCCCTTAGGTTTTGTAACAGACTGTCAGCTGTATGTCTCTTAGTGAAGCCGGTGATACCACAGAGTAGCCCGCCTCTAAAAAATGTGACGTACTTGGGTACATGCTGCTGCTGTTCCAGCTGGTGAAGGCGAATCACCAACTCAGTGGGTTGCCAGTCAATTTTTAGTTTGTCCAGTTTCGCTTGTCCCCATATCTGTGATTAAACGACAGTGGGTAGAATAGCATTTTGTAGCCCAATAATTAAATTTTTACGAACCTTCTAGTAGAGGTGAGGAAAAGCTTTTATAGTAAAATGGTGTTGTGATGGAATTTGGTAACAGGGACACAAGACCTCAAGTAATTGTCTAAAACCAGCTGCATTAATAGTGAATATTGGATGCAGATCTAATACTAGCATAGTCGCCATGTTGTCTGTGATCCGTTTTGCGACAGCTTTCATACTTGCTTCCTCTTACAAAGGATTGTTTAACAGTCAATTGTTGTAAACTACTAGTAGTCTTCTTCTTGGTCTGCTTCTGGGATGAAGATTCACCCCCAGCAGTAGCAGCAGCGAGATTAACGCTCCAGAATTCTTCTGAGGAATTCAGGATAGTGGAGGAGTGATCTAGCCTAAGCAACTTGGATGCTGGACTAATTCCGATCGCTAATGAGGATATTGATGAGGACAGGGTTGTGGGTGTAGATTGCAGGTGTCGGGATCTAGTTGAGAGAAGGGGGGTAGATGATGCTGGACTGCTTGTTGTTATTCTTTTAGCATAAGTTTCTGATTTTCCCAAAAGCTTGTCATGAAGTCGCTTCAAATGGCGTAACATGGATGAGGTTCCTAGATGTTTAAGGTCCCTAACTCTACTGACTGTGGCTTTACAAACACTACAAATGCCTAGAAAACTGGTCAGGATTTGGGTAAAAAAAAAAATCCACACATAAGAGGTGGATTATTTGGTCTTATGCCTAGGCATGACAATGGCCGCCTTCTTATGAGCAAGAACTGCTTCCACTGGTGCAGGACTTACACAAACAACATCATCCTCATTAGCGTCCTTGTCAGCTACACAAATATCCCCCTCATCCTACTGCAATTCCAAAGTGGCATCCTCAATTTGTGTATCACCGGCTACACTTGGGCTGTTCACGCACACATCTGCAGAAATGCTGAAAGGGGCCTTCTTTATGGGTACACTATCAGACAGGTCAGGATTACACATAGAACTCGTGGACTTCTCAGTGATTTATGTCATTTCTGAATCTGAACATACATTTTCCTCTAATGCCTTATTGTTTTCTTCCAGCTCGGCTTTTACATGAAAAAGTATTTGGACACCACTTTTGGAATCCGAATGACAAGGTCTAGCTTGGTCATGACTGACCTTACAAGATGCCTCAGTGACAGTTGCAGAACTAGCACTCAGAGAAAGACGAAAGCCTCATTCTTTCCTTGCCACTGCGTGTGTAGAATGGCATGTTGGCAATTTTATTTTTTTCTGCAGATAACTTTGCCATGGAATTCAGCAATTTTTTTGCTTGACCAAGGTAAAAGGTGTTTTCTTACATTTTTGTTTCCGACTTAAAAACACTATGCACTTCAATATAGGCTTTAGCAGACATAGAGGGATTACCATCATCATGACTGGTGCCAGCAGCTGCTCGGTGCTCCTGGTCTTCTGTTAATCCATTTGGATAACAGTACAATGCGACTGCAGATTTAGAAGACCAAGCTTGCTAGTCCTATTATTTCTATTTCAGCAATGACATTTAGCAATAGAGCTCTCCAGAATGTCACTGGAGACATTGAACACTGGTACCCCTCCTCTTTCTTTTCTACCTATGACTCTGCCCAACTGCACTAGAGACTGCCAAGAACTGTGCTATCCCTTCTGTGTCCCTCTTTGAAATGGCGCTGGATCGCTGTGGAGGGCAGTACTTATAGAAACCAAAACTATCCGATGACGTAACAATGACAATTTGCCTCGTTTTCAATTCAGAGGGCGCACAAAAAGTACCGAGCCGAGGATCTGCCAAGTTCGGGTGTGTTCGGTTCTCGGGGAACTGAGCCTGAGCATCTCTACTTCCAACACTAGCATTAAATCCAAAATAAAACACAGGTGATCTTAGCTGAATCCATGAAAATGTTGAAGGTTATTATACACCTTTCTTTACTTTGTACAAGTGATAGGCATTTCAGATGTGAAGTCAAGGACTTACCCTTAAACAATCCTTTAATAAGAGGCGCTACAGCTGTGGTATATACCTCCTCCTGTTCAGTGGACGGATCAAAGACATAATCATATGTGAATGACTTTTCGGTGCCAACAACCACCTGTGCAGTAGAAACACTGTCAACTTGTGCAAATGATTATGTAGTTTAATAGTGACAGACTGCTGTAAACAGATATGCACGCACCTGAGGTTCACCTGGGACAAATGTAAGACATGTCTTGCATCCTTCATTAATTTCTTTAGGCACCAAGGGACGGCACCTCAGAGCAACTCTTACTGGAATACCCTCATCCTTTCCCATGTTACAACCAAAAGAGCCTGAAAAAGAACAAATACAGCTGATCATCTAATGCAGCTTAATGGTCTCAGCATATCACCACAATTTCAGAGCTAGCATTTCTAAAGCTTTTTATTACCATGTATGTTTTCACAGAATTATCCTTATTTCCATAAATGTTTATCCAACACCTTTCTGTATAAAATGATTGTTGGCTATTTGACTGGTTTTCAAATACTTCAAATAGTTTGTTTATACTGAAAGATTGTTTTAGAATCAGAGATACATATACCACAAAGTTTAAGAATCCCTGCACAATATAGAGACAAGAAAAACAAATGTGCAAACTATGACATCAGATTGATGTGCACACACACACACACACACGATACATATAACAGAAGTACAACCAGATTGATCACGACAGAGGAACAAGGGCGAGTCTGCGGACACTCATCTGTCACACCATAGACTATAGGTAGGTAACCCGTTACTCGCCGGCTGTTGTGGAACTGCAAGTCCCAGGGAGTCTTGCAGCTCAACAGCTGGAACGCCACAAGCTAAAGCCGCCGATCAAAACACTCGGCATGTGACGAGCACAAAAATACCATGAGCACCGGGTAAGGGGAAGGAGAAACCAGTCTAACTCACCTAGATACAGCCCCGACAACCGCTCTCCCGCACAGCGTACAGACGAGACCTAGATAACACACTCCCACTGTAGTCTTATGTAGACCCGCTTGTCACTCTCGTATTGCTGGGCTCAATCCTTCGGCCGCCCCGGTACACTGCGCCGACCTCTATGTGCAATCTGCTGCCAGTCCTCTCTACTGTAACCGCCAAGTTTTCAAATTCGTAACCTCCCGAAACAACCAATTGAATGCCGTGTACGTCACACAGACGTCTAATACGCTCTTACGCGAGAGCACGCGCGCTGGACTTGTAATTGTAAGTATTAACATTTGACGGCCATCTTTGTTAAGGCGGTCGCCACACTCGAATTATACTTTGGATAAATTGCATTCGACATAAAACGTTGACGTGGGCGTGACAGCTTTCAGTTTTACACATCACGCTGAGTTTTTATAGAACCACAATTAATATTGAGCAATGGTTGGATAAAGACGGTCCTTTGTAAACATAGCGCTCCCGCGACGTATCGTATTAGTACGCATGCGCAATTTTAAAGCTCTGTAACGCACATATTTTACGTGGTCCACTTGTGTTTCAACAAAGTGGTTCAGTTATATACATGGATATATTGATATAAATATTTATAACTATATATATATATATATATATATATATATATATATATATATATATATATGAACATATATCTAGATGATAATAATTGAATATATAATTTAATTTAAACAGTGCTGCGTTAAATATATTCCAAGAATAAAGTATTTTTAATAGAGATATTCACTGATCCCGTGTTTTGGTTTTGGATCTGGATTAAGTTTTGGTTTTGAATTTGGATCTGTATTTTTTAGAAACATGCTAAAATCACATAATTTTGCTCTTTTTTTGCTCTTACATTATTATTAACCTCAATAGCACTAATTTCCAGTCAATTTTGACCACCTCACAGGTCACAATATTATTTTCATCCACCTTCGGACAAAGACTGTAGCGACCTGGCTGGATGCTAAGCGACAGAGCAACGACAAACACACGGCAGTTCATAGCACATCTAGGAAACATTTTCACACAGCAGTGGCAGAAAAGAAAAGTGGCGTGTCAGATAATTGGATATAGTAATTTTCAATTAATATCGAACAACTTGATTGTCTTTGTCTGAAGGTATGGGAATTGCACGTTATGGCGTGGAGGAGCGTAACTAACCACAACACGTGGCAAACACTTATACACACATTTAAACGCACATATACACTTTTAATTAGCTCAATATTAAATGTAGTTACAACACATAGATATTTCTGTATCAATGTAGCAGAGTTCATGTTTGATATTATAAGGTTATATACATGTTAGTGAAATCTAAGGTTCAGGTTACAGGAAACCTATAATGTCTGGTATCATTTCTAATCCCCAATTTATTCGCAGACGTCCGGTTCAATCGCCAAACGGATCGCGCCTTGCATATGGAAGTTATAGATTGTAGGGAATAAATGATTAGAATGATATTGTCTGTGTAACTAGTTTAAACTGTTTTTTTGGCAGGAAGATTGGAATGCATCTCCAGGAGAGCTGACCCTCACCCTTGGATATTTTCGTTTGAACTGGCCAATGACCTGCATTACACTGGACCCTCCTGAAGCCTGAACCTATGGAAGCAAGCTACATCATCTGTATGGTTTTCACTGTATCCCTGACTGTATATAAGTAGGGGCTCTGGGACCAGTGTTCAGTCTACTTAACCACAGCCTTCAGACCTGAATGACTGTACACTGGATTCAAAGCTCCTACGATAAGTAACGCCTGTACTTATTTTTTCTCTGACATCCTTGGGGGACACCGTGACCTTGGGGTATAGAGTAGGGACAGGCGAACACTGGCACTTTAACTTTAGTTAAACAAAGCTCTGGCTCCACCCCCTCTATACCCCACCACCTGCTAGAGGCCAGTCTAGTTTAAGTGCCCGGCGAAAAGGCTGTGTCTGGGCTGCTCAGCAGCCCTCTTCTGTTACTTTTATTATTTTATGGCAGGAGTATGCAGCGTGCGGCAACCGCTGTATGGAGGGGGGGCATCGGAGGTGCTGTGAGAGGTGCCTCTGTTGCCAGCCTCCCTCTCCCAACGTTTTCATACCCTCCTAGGAGCCGGCCACATTCCACTCAGGCTGTGTCCGTCCTCCTGATCTGACAGTCAGATAGACTGCAGACACTGCGTGAGGAGGGGTGGCAGAAGGTAAGTGAACCCTCTCCCAGCACAATGCTGAGAGACAGGGATAGAAAATCGCAGTTTGTCCCTGAGCAGGCTGCTTATTACTAGAAGCAAGTCATTCTATGAAAAAAAAAAAAAAAAAAAAAAGATTCTATTTTTAGCTCAGGAGACAGGGTCAGGCTAGAGTCACTAAGATAGTGAAGCCTTGCTAGGCACTGGGTTGTTCATTGTTACCAATTTAGTGCTGGGCCCTGGGGGGAGTGGTGTTTCTTCTAATTACACTTCCTCCATGGTACTCTCTCACTTATATGTGTGCAGACACCAGAATAAACAGCCATTTTATAGCTCCCCTTTTCTGTTCTGAGTCCTGATAGAAAGGTTTGGGGATTGTTATTTTCAAAAGTTTATTTTTACTCTGTAAGGCTTTTATTGGCTGTATTGCAGGCTCACTTTCTGTTCAGTATTGTGGGCTGCTTGTTATTTAAATTGTGTTTTGTTACACTGTTTATTACACTGTTTTGTTTGTGTTTTGTCCCATCTGTTAACATGTCAGAAGGGGAGAAACCATGCGTGGTAAAGCTGGTGTTACATCATTGTTGAGATTCACCTGGGCTGTCTGTCACATAAAGCTACCATCAGGTCAGTCAGGCGCGGAGGCACTGTGCGCAGTCTGCCGGCTTTCAAAGAGCATACCGTGTAATACAGCAGCTGCTGCTTTACATACGGCAACACATGCCTGGGTTACAAGATCGATCTGCTCGGTCTTCCTCCCAGACGGTTCTTCGCTACAGGGCTTCCGTCTTGTCCGAGGAAACAATTGGTTTTAATAGAAGTGATTCAATCCCTTCTTTCGTCCGGAGTGATTATTCCGGTTCCTTATTCTCAAAGAGGTTTGGGGTTTTATTCCAATCTTTTTCTTGTGACAAAACCAGACGGCTCCTTCAGACCGATTCTCAATCTAAAGTATTTGAATACACAGGTCAGAGTGCCCAGCTTCAAGATGGAGTCTTTACGCTCGGGCATTCTCGGCATGGAACAGGGAGAATTTATGGTGGTTCTAGACATCAAGGATGCATATCTCCATGTGCTTATTTGGAAGGGTCATCAGTCCCTGTTGAGGTTTGCAGTTTGGTCAGAGCACTTCCAATTTCAGGCTCTCCCGTTCGGTCTCGCCACAGCTCCACGTATCTTCACCAAGATCATGGCGGTTATGGCTGCTCTGCTAAGGGCCAAGGGAATTACAATCATCCCTTACCTGGACGATCTACTTTAAAAGGCAGATTTTTCAGAGAAGCTTCTGTTGCATATTCAGGTAGTAATCCAGACCTTGGAGTCGCACGGTTGGATTATCAACAATCCAAGTTGTTCCCATCCCAGCGGATGGTGTTTCTGGGCTTCTTATTCGATACCCGTCTGAGACGGGTGTTCTTTCCTCAGGACAAGAGCAGACGCGTCAGTCGCTGATCTGGTGGCTACACAGGCAGAATTTCACCAGGGGACGCTTGTTCTCAATTTGGAATTGGATTCTGATAACAGATGTCAGCCTTCGGGATTGGGGGGCTGTCTGTCTTCAGGCTCGGTTTCAGGGGCTTTGGACTCCAAGGAATCCAAACTTCCAATAAATGTCTTAGAACTGCGCGCAGTGTTTCATGCTCTAAGAAGTGCGCAACACTTGCAGGGAAAGCCAGTAAAGATTCAATCCGACAATGTCACAGCAGTGGCATATGTCAACCATCAGGGCGGCACCAGGAGTCCCTTGGCCATGAGGGAGACTCACAGGATATTTCTTTGGGCCTAAGCTCACGTTTCGGCACTCGTGGCCATCTTCATTCCCGGAATAGGAAATTGGAAAGCAGGCAGACTCTGCATCCAGGAGAATGGTCTCTCCATCCGGAGGTGTTTCAACAGTTAGTGGTGAAATGGGGTCAACCGGATGTCGACATGATGGCATCTCGGTTGAATCACAGGGTTTCTCGCTACTGTTCCCGTGCAAGAGATCCCGGGGTACCTTGGAGGTACCGCTTAGTGTACCTTTTTCCTCCGATAGCAATGCTTCCACGAGTACTGAAAAAGGTGGAGAGAGGGTGTTCCAGTGCTTCTAGCGGCACCGGATTGGCCGTGCAGGGCCTGGTACACTGACGTACTCTTCATGGCAGGAGGTCGGTCGTGGCGGTTACCAATACACCCAGACCTGCTAACCCAGGGTCCCTTTTGTCATCAAAGTTCGCAATGTCTGGCTTTAATGGCGTGGCTGTTGAGGCCAGGATCCTAAGAGCTAGGTGTTTTTCGGATCGGGTGGTGCAGACCATGCTCCGTGCTCGAAAACTGGCTTCGACAAAAATATATCATCGTGTCTGGAGGATATATATTGGTTGGTGCAAAAAGAAGGGATATCCTACTTCGCCTTTTCGTCTGGCCAGGTTACTGAGGTTCTTGCAGGATGGCTTGGATGCAGGTTTGCGTCTTAGTTCTCTTAAGGGTCAGGTGTCGGCTCTTTCGATCTTCTTTCAAAGAAAACTTGCTGTCATACCTGATGTGCAAACTTTCATTCAAGGTGTTCTCCATGTTCAACCTCCTTATATTCCTCCGGTTCCACCATGGGATTTGAATTTGGTGTTAAGGGCTTTACAGCATCCACCGTTTGAGCCCTTGAATACGGTGGATTTTAAATTTCTAACGTTGAAAACGTTTTTTCTTTTGGCCATTTCTACGGCACGCAGAGTTTCAGAGCTTGCTGCTTTGTCTTGCAAGCCTCCTCTGCTAGTTTTTCTTGAGGATAGGGCAGTTGTTCGAACCAAGCCCTCTTTCCTTCCTAAAGTTGTATCTAAGTTTCATTTGAATCAGGACATTGTTATTCCGGCTCTATCTGATTCCTCATCTTCTGATAACGATGAGTATTTGTTATCTTGATGTTGTTCATGCCTTGCGAATTTATGTTAAAAGATCTCAGAAATTACACAAAACTGAGGATCTTTTTATTCTTTATGATGCTCACAAAAGAGGCTGGCCAGCTTCTAAATTGACCATTGCTAGGTGGATTACGGCTGTTATCCGTCAGGCTTACAATGGGGCTGGGGAGCCTTTCCCAGATAATCTACGGGCACATTCTACAAGATCTGTAAGTGATTCGTGGGCGGCCCACCATGGTGCCTCCAGTGAACAATTGTGTAAAGTGGCCACGTGGTCTTCTGTACACACTTTCACAAAGTTTTACAGATTTATTGTGTTTGCCTCTAGGGATGCAAGTTTTGGAAGAAAGGTGCTTCGGGCCGTTTCTTCTGAGCGTTCCCTCCTGTGAGACAGCTTTGGGATGTCCCCAAGGTCCTGGTGTCCCCCAATGGATTAGGAGAAACGGATTTTACGTAAGTATAAAAATCCCATTATTGTCACTTGTTACTCTGCTACTTTTGGCTAATAAATCGAATTGTGCTTTGGAACCACATCACTGGAAGTGGACAATAGTTATTGGATAGCAAGTAGATGCTCATAACAATTTGGGGGTTAGCGGCAGAGGTTACGTTACCGGACGATTCACAAAACCTACGGATTCGGTTCCTCAACAAAGGGTGGAAATGCGTCATATACGGGTAAGAACGCAATGTGTTCAAAACCTGTTGTTCATTCTGTGTTGTGAAACCGAATGTCTGTTTTTGCCTAGTCTGAGGAGTGCTAACTTGAATCTAGGGACAAGAAAGAAAACTGTTTCTTTTTATTGTCATTTTGCATTTTAAATGTATTGCATTGCATTGCGTATGTGTACTTCCGGTGTTGTTGCCACGTGTTTAAACAGTCGTTTTGATAGTCTATTATATATGTATAGTATTATCACTTGTTAAGGCCTCTGAAAAGATATTTCTATTGTTTGGGAAATTGATTTTCTGCACAGAAAACAAAAGTGTATATTGTGTGATTAAAAAGAGTTGATTTATTGTCTTAGAGACAGAGAGTATCGGTTGCTGTCTGACAAGGCAGGTTGCACAGCTGGTGATCAGTATACGGGGCAGGTATACTGCTGGTGAAAACAGGGAAGTTTTCGCAAGTGTGCCCAATAGTAATCGCAGCGGTTACCGATAATTAGTATCTTTAAGCGGTGCGATCGGACCACACGGTACAGGGACCGTGATTGTGACTTGGGAGAGCATCTGAAGGAATTACACTGGCAAGGTGGGTAACTCTGATTCTACCAGTTATTATTATTAATTTTTATTTAAAGGGCACCACTAGGTGTCCGTAGCGCCGTACAGGGACAAACAAAGTTACAATACAAGGTGAGACAGCACAGTACAGTAAACAATAAGCACAGTAACTCGGTGAGCTCAAAGCACAGCTAGAGGGGAGGGGAGAGGGGAATGTCCTGCATACGGCTGAGCCCAAGAGGGAGGGCCCGGATGACAGGGAAACCTCTAGAGGGGAGAGGAAGGAGCGAGAGGGGACGGGGGGGGGGGGGGAGAGGGTCCTCAAGGAGGAGGGCTAGGTAGCTGGAGAGCCGAGTTAAGAGTGGTAAGGACAGGAGGAGAAATGACCCTGCTCAAAGGAGCGTACAATCTAAGGGGTGGGGTAGACAGACAGAGAGACGAGGGGGAGAGAGGGAGAGATAAGAATAAGGGAAGGGGAAGAGGTAGAAGAAAAGGTAGGAAATTAAGTGGGAGACTGGAATGCTTTAAGAAAAAGGTGGGTTTTTAGAGCCCAAAGTGTTGGAAAATTCCGTTTCCACATGGGTGCAAAAACAAACGTGGGGGTTGGCCGATGTGAATGACGTACAGAGTAAAGCAGGACCTATAGGGTCTGCCAGGTATATAATGGATAAGAAGTATGGTGCGTACGCAACGGTGTACTGTAATAAGTGGGTCAAGATGACCAATGAATGTGTTTAACCCTTTCCTATGGTTGGTAGTTTCGATCCAGAGGTATTAAGTACAGTTAGAGATAAAATATGTTTGATAAAGTCTATAAAACTGAGGATTAAAAACAATGACTCTTTAAAACTGTGGCAACAGAAAAGGCACACGTGGCAGGGTAGTGTGTGCATACAGGAAGGAAAGCGAGGAGGAGTAACCGCAAGCGCACCCCCGCTGCCATATGCAGACGGGCAATTTATATCCTATATTGAGTAATTTTAAAGGTAATGTTTCTGAAGAAGAAGATGAACCTATACTGTAATTTCAGCCATTGCCCATGCAATTAACATGCTGGAGGTACAACGCAGACAAGGCAAGGGAGCAGTCCCACCAGCAAGGGCAGCGGCTGAAGTAGGTGAGAGTAGTGGAGTAAGTACAAGGAAGGAGAACATTCATGGTAGTGAAGCAGCAATTCCTGTGATTAATCCTGAATGTAGTGATTCGGCTGGTACTTATCCTGTCCGTACAATCGCCGTTCCTAATGGGAAAGCGGACAAGGATGGTATAGTTCCTATAAAAAAATGTAACAATGCATTGTCCTTGGACTAGATTGGAACTACGTTCAATTATGACTGATTTACCAGATCCTAGAAAAGAGTTGGCCAGATGTCAGAAATTTGTCAAAGACTTAGCAAATGCGCACGAGCCAACCAATAAAGATTTGCGAGTGGTGTTGAGGGCATGTCTTCCTCCCAATACTGACAAGTTTATTAAGGATTGTTTGTTGGAGGAAGACAGAACCCTAACAGATGAGGATAACTAAGAGAATATTAAGAGAATTGTCTCACATTTGGCCATCTACTTTCCAGTAGTAGTGAATTGGAGCAAGATTTTCACTATCAAGCAAAAGGAGAGTGAAACTGCAGCTGATTATTTTTCTAGAGCTCTGTCAGCAATGACACAGTTCACTAGGATATCAGACATAAAAGAGGATCCACATCACAGGGAAGTGGCTGTAACGGTATTAATGGATGGTCTCAGAGAAACTCTAAAGACAAGGGTACAAATCTCATCACCTAGTTGGAGAGGCATCACGGTAGATGCTCTTAGAGAGTCTGCCGTAGAACATGACAAGAACATTTTTAGAAAGAAAGAGGCACAGAGTGATAGGTTGATGACGGTAAGTATACAAGCTTTAGAGGGACTGCACACACAACCACAAGTGGGTTGTAGTTACCCTGGCAACTGCCTAAGAACTGTTTCCCCTAAATCTCCGGACTCTCACCAGTACTGTGGGTTGTAGTTACCCCTGGCAACTGCTTACGTGCAGTTTCATAATCTTTATCTATCACTGCAAGTTCCGTTAGTTTCCGGACAAGCACTAGTAAAGAAGTTGCTGTGTATCAAGGGATTTCTCCATCAAGTGTTCCTTTATTTATTTCAGTGATCACGAGTGATATATCAGTTTTGACACCATCCATGTGGTGTCTCTCCTGTCTCCCTCCTGCACTTCCTACTCTACGGCCTTGGTAACTCTATTGCTGGGTTCTCAACAGCCAGTGCACATCTCACGACCCTCTGTTTGTCTGCAGCCAAGCCTGTCCCCACCACTAGCGGCAACAGTGAACACCAGACGTTTGGAGCAGACTCCGGGTTTTGCTGTACTGGCTGAGGGGTTCCTAACAATGGCAGTTAAGTGTTACAACTGCAATGAAGAAGGACATATCATGAAAGATTGTAGAAAGGAAAGAGACAGGACACCTAGGGGGATCACATAAAGGAGAAACACACAGGTTAGAAAACTCACAGCAGCTACCCATGCATGTTATAGCAGCAAATGCTGGGCGGGAAAGTGATAACGCTAGGGGTTAGGTCATACCTGTATTCTACAGCCAGTTAGGTTAACAGAGTCTGAGGGAAGAACCTACAATGATAAGCAACATAGTTGGTATGAGACAAACTTTGTAGATACAGGGGAGGCCAGATCAGTGATAACTTCTCCTTTAAATCTACAGGTCACTAGCAAAACTGTTCCAGCTATGGGGGCAACGGGGAGAGTGTTACATTACCCTTTGACTAAACCTGCAGAAGTTACTATCGGGCCTCTGCATACCAAGCATTCATTTCTCTTGACTGCAGCAGCTCCTACTAACTTACTAGGAAACGATTTGTTGTGCAAAATGGGATGTGTCACATACTGTACCCCTGATGGTGTATTCCTAGATATACCAGAGAAGGTTGCACATGAGGTACAGGACATACTGAGCACCCCACAAAGGTTAATGTTACACTTCACCATTATAGAACAAAGTCCATCTCAGGTAAAGGGAATGTTGTTGCAAATACCGGGTTCCCTATGGACCAAAGATGGACAGGACACTGGATTGATGGCAAATGTAGCTCCTGTGATAATAAATCTAAAAAGTGGTAGGATAGCTCAAAAAATCCCACAGTATCCATTGAAACCGGAGGTGGAATTAGGGGTGTATCCTGTTATTGAGAGGCTGTTGCAACAAGGGATCTTAATTTGTGCATCCAGCACAGCCAATAGTCCAATTTTCCCTGTGAACAAGAGTGGGGGGAGGAGCTATAGATTAGTCCAGGACCTAAGGGGAATTTATAAAGTTGTTGATAACCAAATCCCCGTAGTTCCCAATCCAGCCGTCATCCTCCTGCAGATTCCGGCTGCTAGTCACTTTACTGTCATTGACCTCTGTTCTGCTTTCTTCTCAGTCCCTGACTGTCAATACCTTTTTGCATTCTCCTATAAGGGGGTGCAATATACATGGACCAGACTGCCTCAGGCGTTCATTGACAGCCCCAGTATTTTCTCCCAAGCCTTACATGACTGTTTACAATCCTTCCAACCAAGCAATGGGTTTATTCTAATTCCATATGTGGATGATATGTTGTTGTGCTCTGATTCGTTTATGTCATGTTTACATGATATTAAATTGTTGTTGCTTCATCTCTCACAAACAGGACACAAGGTTGCAAAGGACAAGTTACAGCCATGTCAGACTAGGGTTAAATACTTGGGACACTGTCTCACCCTGGGGCTAAGACACTTGACAACGGACAGAATCGAGGCAATACAACACATGACTCTGCCGCAGAACCAAAAGCAAATCTGTACCTTCTTGGGGATGTGTGGATACTGTAGATCCTGGATCCCGGGTTTTTCTATTTTGGCTTTACCATTGCAAGAGTTTGTCTCTTTCTCAAAACCTGAACACATTATACACACAGAGGAGTCAGAGCAGGCATTCTTTAATCTTAAAGATAGTATGTCTAGAGCACCTGCATTGGGAATACCTTATTATGAAAAGCCTTTTGAGTTATACTGTACAGAAGCTAATGGTTGTGCAGCAGGTGTCCTCACGCAGAAACATGGTGATGCTAGCAGAAGGTAGAATACTACAGTGCACAATTGGACACTGTAGCAATATCACTCCTAACGTGTCTAAGACGTGTAGCAGCAACTTGTCTTCTGGTAAGTAAGAGCGAGGACGTAGTATTAGGACATGATTCAACCGTCTATACACCTCATGCGGTATCTGCTCTGTTAAATTCAGCTCAAACCAGACATGTCTCTTCTGCTAGATTCACAAAATGGGAACTAGCTCTGATGGCACCCGCAAACATCACATCAAACGGTGTAGTAATTTAAATCCAGCTACATACCTTCCATATGTGTCTCAAGATGCACAAAGGGTGGGAGGTGAGGAGACCCTGGTTGGGGATGAGTTTTGCAGGCATACTGATAGGCATTGTTGTGTGGAATATCTAAACCAGACATTTACTGCAAGGCCCGACATACCCCCTTAGAAAATGTAGATTTTATGTTTTACACGTTTGAGAGTTGTCATAGACAGACTGAGAACTATGCACTGGTTACGCTGTTGTAGACGATCAGGATGTTGTAGAAGCTGAACCCCCCAGGCTACACTGTCCCTTCATTCATTCCCATTTGTAAACGTACAATGGCTACAAAACAAGAACAAGCAGCCGCACTTCTCATGCTTACTGTGGCAAGAAGAATGATGGTACGGAACCGAGGAGAAAGAATAGATCTTGTTGGAGCAAAGAGTGGTTCAAGAGGAGAGACACGTTCGGCCATATGCCCCTGCTGCAGGAGATACGGGACAATAACCCCGATGATTTCAAGAATTTTCTCCGTATGAATGATTCAACTTTTCAGGAACTGCTCCAACTTGTAACTCCTCTCATCCAGAGGGAGAACACCCATACCGCCAGAGCAAAGACTGGTGGCAACCCTACGTTTTTTGCCAACAGGGAGAACACTGGCAGATCTGAAATACAGCACGGCTATTTCACCTCAAGCTCTTGGCATGATAATTCCTGACACCTGTGATGCTATCATTGAAGTTCTCAGTGACCAGTATTTATTTATTTTAAAAATATAGTTTTACAAATTAACATATTTAACGTAGTAAAAATACATTTAACTTGGAATGTGCAAATCATAGATTGTTAGGACCAGCGCAACAGTTTATAAATGTTGGTAGTGCAAAATTTCGCTTGTGTCCAGACCAGGTGTGTCCTCAACATAATGTGGCATCCTTCCTGATGGTAATGGTGTGGATGTCATACAAGGTTGAGACATGCCGCTTTGTCCACCCGTGGTCTGAAATGTGTATGCTTGTTTGTGTCTATGGTTAGTTGAGGAAAGACATGTGTCAGGCCACAAATCTTCAGTGGAAGCCCTACACATGACGTCACACAGCAGCCGCCATTTCAGTTTGTATGCGCTTGCTCCTACTTCTCATTTTGCTAGCTAATGTTGATGCGAGTAACTCAAATGTGTCCTGTTCTTTTCTTGGTGTTAGCAGACTGTTAGCGCAATCAAGCATCCTTTCTGCTAGTGCATCACTTTCTGGTATTTCATGTATTCTGCGCCTCTTTCGCTTCTGATTTATTTTTGCTGGTGTATCACCTTGGGTCACATCTTGCCTGTCTGCAGTTAGCCTGGTTTCATGTGGAGTGGGATAAATAGTTGTAGCATCCGGGTCTTCAACTTCCAGCAGGAGCCCATCAGACAGAAGTGCAGGCTGCAATAGAGTAAACGAATGAGGGGATGCAATTGCATGCATGTTCAAATGTTAACTATGTACACATCTTTATGTTTCAGTTCCCATCGAGCGAAGCAGACTGGAAAGTGATAGCGGAAGACTTTGCGGTGGTGCTATTGATGGCAAACATGTCCGAATCATGCCACCACCAAACAGTGGATCTTTCTACTACAACTACAAAGGGTTTTTCAGCATTATTTTAATGGCCATCGTGGATGCGAACTATGAATTCCTATTTGTGGACATTGGGGAAAAATGGAAGAGTCTCAGATGGTGGTGCATTGGAGCATACTGCCTTCCATAACAAACTAAAAAACAATGCCCTAAACCTTCCATTGCGGAGCAGCACTAAATATGGATTAAATGTTGTCTTTGTGGCAGATGATGCCTTTGCATTGCATGGGAATGTATTAAAACCGTACCCGCAAAGAAATATGAAAGGCGTATATTTAATTATAGACTGTCACGTGCTAGGCGTGTCATAGAAAATGCCTTTGGGATTTTAAGCAACAGGTTCAGAGTTTTTCAGTCTACAATCTACCTGCGTTTGGACAAAATAGACAAAGTTGTGATGGCCTGTTGTGTTCTGCATAACTTTCTGCGGCGTAAAAGCATTAGTGGCCGTACCACTCAGGTCAATGCGGAAAGTAATGGTGAGGACATGGAGGTAGTGGGCTTAACAGCATTAGAGTGTGGCCACTCTAAAAACAGCTGTTCTGTGGCAAAATTATATCGGGAGGCCTACCTTTCATATTTCAACGGTGATGGTGCCGTGCCATGGCAAAATGATTGTATATGAATATTTATAAACATGTTATGCATTGTTATTGTGTTGTTGATTGTTTGAACATTAATAAATCTGTTACAATACAACATAATGATGTACTGTACTTACTGTGCCGCTTGCAGGTATATCATATGCTTGCTCTACCTCTGGGGATGAACTGCTGTCTGTGGGCATGCTGCTAATGGACGTACGTGGTGTTTCTTGGTCCTTCACAAAAGTGTAACAGATCAAAGTACCATAGCTTTGGCACATACAGGTCTTCAGCTGCAGCGCCTGATTTTTTGGATGCTTCAACTTTATTTAAATTCTTTTTATACACAGTCCTAAGGTTCTGGATCTTGCTTTTTGCGCATTCAACAGTTGCTCCAGGGTGATATGGCAGACATGCTTTTACAAGCTCTTGCATCGCCATTTTTCGCATTATTCTGTTAGAATAATCTTTGGGTTTGGCTTTTCACAAACATGGGTGAGCCCTGTAGGTCTCAATAAAATCCTTCATTAGGTCAGCATTTCTTTCGTAAGCCATTATGATGATCTGTTTTGGTATAATAAAAAGAAACATAAGTCCCATCCGTGCTGTAAATATCAACATTGCAAGTACACATGTATGTATCAATCAGAAAGAACTTACCGTATATGTGAACGAATGTACAGCTCCAAAGAATCGTAAAATCCCTTCGTATGTAATGGTCATGAACGGGTTACAGTTACAGAAAAAAACCTGATATATGAGGTTATTATACACAAATAGTCTTCACCCACAATGCTCCATTCTCTAAACAAACGCCCATGTCAGAGTGTATAAAATTATAGAGGAGCCTGTCTGGCGCCGAGGAATGTGAGAAGATGGAGAATAAAGAGAAGGTGTTAGTGGGGGGTGGAAGCAATGGAGACAGAGACGCAGGCACAAATTGTGCCGGAAGGGCCAACAAATGTAGGAAACGTTACAGAGGGGGATGGAGATGCTCAAGAAGAATGTACTGCAGGTAAAAGAGCAAAGTCAATGAGCCCTAGAGAGATGGAGATGATGGTAAAAGTACTGGACCAGTATGACTACGACTGTCAAAAGCGAAAGTACAGAAAAGTGAATAATAGAAAGGAATTGATAATGCAAAAACTACTGCGATTACTGAAAGAAAAACTTGGAAAGAAAATAAATAAATTCCAAGTCCAGAAGAGGTGCGGACCTTAAAAATAAAGAAGCTAGGAGACTGGAGCGAATCCGTAAAAACATAAAAAAAAGTGAGTAGCACGTGTAGTCGTGTAATGTACCTGTTTGAAGGACTTTATGTATTTCATTCTACTGTCGCTAGAACCAATGCAAACGTATGATTATTGTTTTGTCAGAAGCAAGAATTAATGGTGACAAGGCCACTGTAGATACCACTGATGTAAATACACCTGTGATAAAAAGCGAAAAAATAAATGTGTCCAAGGGACCACAAAACAAAGTTATCTCGAGCAGTGTGCAAGGTGAGCACATGTCAGGTCTTGGATTAAAACTTGTATTAACTTTAGTACAGATAGAAGCAAAATGGTAAAACCTTTGTATTTTCTTACTTCATAGATACCATTGTCATATCAGACGAAAGTTCGGAAGAGGGAAAAAATGTCGCCGAGCTCTACGATCATTTGCAAAAAATGAAAGACAATATTACGAACATTAAGAGAAAAATCAAAATCCTTGATAATACTTTCGATGATATGTATATGCTGTTTGCAACTGTTGTGCCACAAACCAGTACCACCATTTCACTATAATGCTACTTTTTTTTTTCACTTTTCAAATTGTACTGGAGAAGTTGAACGTTTCAATTGCTTTTACCAGCAATAAAAGTTTTGCATTCACACTGTGTGGTTTATTTTGAGTATTTCAGACATATTGGGGCATATCCATTATGTGATAAAGGTTATTATGGCTTTCATAACTTTCATAGTTTTGAAACTTTATAGAGGATAAATGAAAAATGAATGCCAACATACATCCAAAGGGTAATAACCCACGTGCTTTCTACACGTGTAACAGTCTACAGCCAGACAGGTGCAATACACATCAATACAAAACACATTGATGTGCGGATTCCGCACCACTTGGGACTGTGATTGACATAAAAAATGTACATACTTCCCCGACCTGGGGGGCGTGTGTATCGGAGGATTGTCGTGGATCCGTCGGAAGTTCATACACACTGCACAGCGGAAACGAGATTGGAACGAAAATATTAAACGGTACGACCAACCAAATGAGGCAAATATCGTCCACTTGGGCAGACTTTCGACCATCGTGTAACTGTACACACTGACCCGACTTTTGAACGAGCGGTCGTATGTCGGCAGTTTGAGCCGATTATTGGACGAAAACAGTGTAGTGTGTACCCAGCTTAAGTGTGTACTGATGTGTTTTCCAGTTGGGTAGCGGCACATCCAGCAGCCACTAATACTGCTGTCTTCACTGCAAAGAAAATTGTTCACAAATTTGTGTGTAGATACTGTTAGGAACCTCTCCAGCCAGTACAGCAAAACCCGGAGACTGCTCCGAAAGTCTGGTGTTTACGGTTGCCCCTAGTGGTGGGGACAAACTTGGCTGCAGACAAACAGAGGGTCGTGAGATGTGCACTGGCTGGGGAGAACCCAGGAATAGAGTTACTGAGGCCATAGAGTAGGAAGTGCAGGAAGGAGTCCGGAGATTTAGGGGTAACAGTTCTTAGGCAGTTGCCAGGAGTAACTACAGTGGCTATCTAACTTACCTAACTACCTCTCCCTAACTATCCATCTATCTAGTTACTCTGACAGAGAGCCCGACGAGTCGTAACAGTACCCGCCGCCTTGACGAGGGGTTAGGAAACCTAAAACCTTTTTTTCTTGGGAAATTCTTTAAAAAAGTCAAACTTAAGCCTATCCGCATGGATCTTTTTTCCGGGCCAAAACCTTTCCAGTGGACAAGGAAATGGGGCTGACCTTTCGTAAGCTTAGAGTTCAGGATTTTCTCTATTTCGAACTCCGTTTCTCCTTCAACCATAATCAGGGGAGGTTTGGTCTGGACACGGGGTGAGAACCTGGAGGAAAATATAACCGGTTTCAACAGAGAACAATGAAATGTTGACGGAATCCTTAAGGATTTGGGCAACTCCAATCGAAACGCTACTTCATTGATTCTTTTGATGATCTTGAACGGCTGTACCGAGGCCCAAATTTTCGAGATGGCTGTCTTAATTTGATGTTTTTGGTATATAACCAAACTCGATCTCCGACTTTAAATGAGCATGGGGCACCGTGTCGGTCAGCGAATCATTTGAAAGGTAATGGAGGCAGCGTGAAGAGCAGAATGGACCTTTCTCCAGATTGCCCTGAGATGATGGGCAGGAGATCTAGGGTTAGGTGTATCAGAACTGGGAACTTGAGAAATCGAATTGCAACGAGGATGGAACTCCATATTTCAGTAGAAAGGGGACACACCGGAAGCAGAATGACGAGTGTTATTGTAAGCAAATTCTGCCCAGGGTAAACATTCCATCCAGTTTTTGTGCATTTTAGAGATATAGCAACGCAAATATTGTTCCATGGACTGATTCATCCTCTCCGTTTGACCATCAGATTGAGGATGATATCCAGAGGACAAACTGACATGAATGCCAAGGGAAAGGCGAACATTTTTCCAGAAGGCAGCAATGAACTGTGGGCCTCTATCGGAAACAATGTCCGCTGGAAGACCATGCAGTCTGACGATGTGCCTCACAAATAGATTCAAAAGAGCTTTGGCACTGGGAAGCCGAGAGAGTGGAACAAAGTGGGCTTTTTTGCTGAATCGGTCAACAATTACCCATATTGTATTGCATCCACGAGAGGGAGGTCCACCACAAAATCCATTGAAATGTGAGACTAAGGCTTATGAGGAATAGACAGTGGCAGGAGTTCCCCCATGGGTTGGGTTCTAGGAACTTTGGTCTGGGCACAGACCACATAAGCAGAAATGAAAGAAACCACATCCTACTTCATTCCAGGCCACCATACAGAACATCTAAGTAATTTAAAGGTTTTCAGGATTCCAGGATGTCCAGCTACTTTAGAAGTATGACAGTCAGTCAAGACTGCTTTCCTGAGGGAAAACGGAACAAATAAGAGGTGTGCCGGAGTATTTGCAGGGGCTTGAGCCTGGAAATGTTGGAGTGAAGACTGAAGGTCCTGAGTAATTCCAACAATGATGTTTTGATCCGGAATGATAGGCATGGTAACAGAAGGACTCTCTTGCAGCGATTGGAAGCTGTGTGAAAGCGCATCCGCTTTGACATTTTTTGAGCCAGGTCTATACATGATCAGAAATTGTAATCAGGTGGAGAACAGGGCCTATCGGGCTTGCCTGTAATTCAGTCTTTTAGCAGATTGGATGTAAATGAGGTTTTTGTGGTCTGTGTATACAGTGATCCGGTGGGTGGAACCCTCGAGCCAGTGTTTCCAGTCACCAAATGCCCACTTGATGACTAACAACTCCTGATTGCCCACACCGTAGTTCATCTCAGCCGGGGAGAATTTTCGGGAAAGGTAGGCACACAGATGAAGTCTATTATCATCCGGCCAAACCTGAAAGAGCATGGCGCCAACCCCAATATCAGAGGTGTCCACCTCAAAGAATGGGAGCTTTGGGTCAGGATGACAAAGAACAGCAGCTGAGGAAAAGGCATGTTTTAAGGTCACAAAAGCTATGATTGCTTGAGGGGTCCAATTTATTGGATCTGCTCCTTTCCGTGTAAGAGCGGTGATAGAAGCCACGATGATGGAGAAAGAATCAATAAAATGCCTATAATAGTTCGCAAAACTTAGAAAGCGTCGGGCTGCCTTTAGACTTGAAGGTTGAACCCACTCTAAAACAGCTTGCACCTTACTGGGATCCATAGCGTAGCCTGAGGGAGATATAACATAACCCAGGAAGGCGATCTTTGCAAAGCTAAATAAGTGTGAGTTCTGTGTCAAAGAGTTGATTTTGCCGCAATTTCAGGAGAACCTTCTTGATGTGGATGATGTGCTCTTCACGGGAAGAGGAATACACAAGGATGTCATCAAGGTAGACGACCACGAACTTCCCCAGGAATTCTTGGAGCACATAATTAATAAGGTCTTGGAAGACTGCTGGGGCATTACAAAGCACGAAAGGCATGACCCAATATTCATAGTGACCAGCAAGAATATTGAAAGCGGTCTTCCATTCCTCTCTAGGACGTATACGGATCAAGTTATAAGCACCTATTAAATCGATTTTAGAAAATATCTGAGCTTCTCGTACTTGATTGAATAACCTGAAAATTAGGGGGAGTGGGTACAAGTTCTTGAAAGCAATGGCATTTAACCCTCTGCAATCTATGCATGGCCGCAGGGTACCATCCTTTTTGGCCACAAAAAAGAATCCAGCTCCCAAGGGTAACTTGGATGGCCTAATAAAACCTTTTTATAAATTCTCCGTAACATATTCATCCATGGCTTTAGTTTCCACCGCGGACAAAGAGTAGAGTCTACTTTTAGGTAGAATAGCTTCAGGCAAGAGGTTGATACCACAATCATAGGAACAATGTGGAGGTAGAGAATCTGCCTTTTTCTTGGAGAATACATCAGAAAATTCGCTTAGGAAGTTGGGCAGAAGAGAATCCACAGGCTGAGTAAGACGTTGAGGAAGGGAGAGACAAGATGCAGAACATGTGGAACTCCAACAAGAATCTCCCCTTGCTTCCAATCTATAACAGGATTATGAGTAGATAACCATGGGTGTCCCAAGACCAATGGGACAGATGCACAACTAATCAAATAGAATGATATCAGCTCCGTATGAAGAGCCCCAATAGCTAGAGAGAGTGGAGGAGTGTGGAATCGGATACGAGTTCCCGCCAGAGGACTTCCATCAAGCCCGCAGGCGGTGATGACATTCTCCATCTCAAGCAACGGAATGTGAAACTCTTTAGCGACATCAATGTCGAGGAAGTTACCTGCTGCATCGCTGTCCAGAAAAGCCTTGAGTGGGATATTTTTATTCTGAAATGTCAAAGTAGCAGGAACTAAAAGAGAATTATGTGAAGAGACCAGCTGGATACCTAAACGCACCTCTTCAATTTTGTTTAGGCTTGGTGTTTTCCCGACTTGCTTGGGCAGGTCTGAAAAAAGTGTCCTTTGAGACCACATTAGATACAGAGACCCTGCCTCTGTCTTCTAGATCTTTCCTCGTGAGACAAACGAAGGGTACCAATTTGCATAGATTCCGTTAGATCTGGAGTTCTGGGAAGAAATATGTCTGAGGAATAGGAGGGTCCGCGATCCTTCTCCATACGTCATTCACTTAAGCGTCGGTCGATGCTGATGGCCACCCTCCTGAAGTCCTCAAGAGTCTCTGGGACAGGATAATGGACAAGTGAGTCCTTGAGAGGGTCTGACAGGCCTAACCGAAACTGGTGTCTGAGTGCCGGATCGTTCCACAACGTGTCGGTAGACCACCGACGAAATTCAGCACAATATATCTCAGCCGACTGAGCCCCTTGTCTTAATGACCAGAGGTGTGCTTCTGCTGATGCCACTCGGTCAGGGTCATCGTACAAAAGCCCCAGAGCCTCAAAAAACAAATCCACTGAAGTAAGACAGGAATGCTCTGGTTTGAGGCTGAAGGCCCAGGACTGCGGATCTCCCTGGAGAAGGGATATAATAATACCCACACGTTGAATCTCAGATCCTGAAGAGGTAGGTCTAAGTTTAAAGTACAACTTGCAGCCCTCCTTGAAGTTCCGGAATATCCTATGGTCTCCTGAGAAGCGGTCTGGCAAGTTGAGGTGTGGTTCTACAGGAACGTCCCTGAGGATATGGGGGTTTCGGGTAATGCCCTCCTGGGTAGTGACCCGAATGATAAGTTCCTGTAGGGATTTAGTCAAATTTTGAATCTAGATATTAAAGAACTGGGCCGTAGCCTGATGTCCAGGATCCAATATATTTTCCTAGATACGGTCTGGGTATGAGGTTTTGGTCGGTAATAATGTTAGGAACCCATCCAGCCAGTACAGCAAAACCTGGAGTCTGCTCTGAAAGTCTGGTGTTTACTGTTGCCCCTAGTGGTGGGGACAGACTTGGCTGCAGATAAACAGAGGGTCGTGAGATGTGCACTGGCTGGGGAAAACCCAGGAATAGAGTTACCAAAGCCATAGAGTAGGAAGTGCAGGGGGGAGTCCGGTGAGACACCGAGTGGATGGTGTCAAGACTGATATATAATTCGTGGCCACTGGGATAAATAAGGAACAGTTGATAGAGAAGTGCCATGATCCACAGCGACTTCTGTACCGGTGAGAGTCCGGAGATTTAGGGGTAACAGTTCTTAGGCAGTTGCCAGGGGTAAATACAACCCACAGTACTGGTGAGAGTCCGGAGATTGGAGGGAAACAGTTCCTAGGTGGTTGCCAGGGGTAACTACAATTATAGACACACAGTGATATATGTAAACAGTCAATAGTACCTGTGGCAAGGTTTTTATTCCGGAGCCAAAGGAAGATTGTTGAAATCTGAGCACAGAGATGCTGCAGGGGCTGCGTCTCCGTATAATGTAGGATGAGCAGAGGAGCTGCAGAGTATATAAATAATCTATTATTTTATATATGAACATAACATATGAACAGATTCAACCACAATTGAATTAGCACACTGATTGGGAACACAACATTCCTTCCCCCACTGGGAAACATGATACTAGATAATCAGGTTTTTAGAGCATTTGGTCAGTAATTAACATACGAAAGACTGTAGCCAGGTTCTAGACTCCGCCCACAAGAAAGGTTTTTACCGTACACAGAGAAATAAGCCCTCTCTCCATGCTTGATCCCCGGACGGAGAGCACATGCGGCTATTACTCCTAGGTGAACAGGCCTTAGGCCTTGACTAGTGTGAATGATGGAGCTTGAATATAGTAAAAGATGAGTGAGTATGGATACATAAATGTTACATGGGAATGAATGATTATGTGTAGAGTGTATGAGAATGAAAGTTTGAATACAGATGGTAAATGTGATTGGAAAGATTTTGGTTTGGTATGGACAGTTACATAAATGCATGCCTTGTTTGGGATAGATTGTTGATATAAATGGAGACGTTTGTGTTATACATGGTTCTGTATTGGTTAAGCTTTGGTCATGAAAGCATTGGTGTTATACAGTCCTGTGTGGTTTTGTGTTGGTTTCAGGAAGTGATCAGATTGTTAAATATAACGTTTTGTTGGCTGTGTTGGTTTATGCATAGAAAGTGATCAGATTGTTAAATATAACGTTTTGTTGGCTGTGTTGGTTTATGCATAGAAAGTGATCAGATTGTTAAATATAACGTTTTGTTGGCTGTGTTGGTTTATGCATAGAAAGTGATCAGATTGTTAAATATAACGTTTTGTTGGCTGTGTTGGTTTGAAGGGAAAGTAGAGCAGATAGATCTGGTTGTAACCATGTGTTTAAAAATGTCTGTTGGACTTGAGTGAGGTGTGCATGCTTGTCTGTATTGATTCTTCCCCCCCCCCCTTCACTACACAATGCATTCACATGTACATAGCTTAAAACATACAGACACACGCTACACCTTTAGACAAGAGTTAGTTAACACACACAATTACATATATATGTATATTACAGGCAATAAGAATGATGTATGGCATAAAATCTATATTTTGTGTAAAATATTGTTACGCTGTTTATTGTTCTATAATATAATACAACACACTTTAAATTAAGTTATATCTTGTGGTTATTCTTGAAGTCTGTCGATATAAGGGAATATAAGATTGATGTTTCTTGGGTAAATTTAGAAATACCTTTTGCGAGGAGTTGGTTGACGGTAATAGTCATATATTTAACGGTATTAAATGGTCATACATACATTTGCCAGAATATTAAGGAGATTGAAACCCACGAGGAGGTGAAAATCCTTTAACAGTATCCCTAGAATCCTAGAAAGTGATAGGGGTACCCACTTTACTGTGATATCTTTCAAAACATGTGTAAACTCATGGGAATCAATAGCAGACTTCATACTCCGTATCGACCACAAGCCAATGGTAAGGTGGAAAGGGTTAACGGTATTATTAAGAACAAGCTGAGTAAGATAATGGCTGAAACTGGGTTGGTGTGGCCAGAAGCTTTGCCACTAGTCCTCCATAACATCAGAACTACTCCCAGACCTCCTCTTAATCTGTCCCATTTTTTGGCAGACAACCTCATTTGATCATAAGTCCACAGGACGATTTGAAGTGCAATAATGAAGTGACTGTGCAATATCTCATAAAAATGAGCAGACAGCTAAAACAACAACAACAAAAGCTGAAAATACTGTCACCTATGCGGTCATAAACACATCATTGTTACACTGTCCTGTCATACAGTCGAAGCTCCGGCAGCTGTAAAAAAAACTGTTAAAAATAGAGGAGTTTAAAAAAAAAAAAAAAAAAGTGGGGTCCCCCCTCAATTCGGTATTAACCCTAGTGATGCCAGACTACTGCTGGTTCCGTGAAAATCGGGTAAAAATTTTGCGTGGGGTCACCCCAATTTTCATGGAACCAGCACTAGGCAAACCAGCCGGGGTTGGTGGCACTATAGCGGGGGGGACACGCGGCAGGGGTCCCCCTGCCATAATGACAACCAACCCCAGGCTGTTCAGCGCTGGGCTGGATTCCCTAGGGAGTGGGCTCTGCCAAAAAAAACGAGCGGGCCCCCCCTCTAGGGACACCCAACCCAGTGCTGAAAGCACTAGGGCTCTTCCTACACCCCTGGGCGGTGGGTGTAGGGCAATAATGGTGATTATAGTTGAAAAAAATAAACAGACACCATTTTGGTTTGTGGAACTACAAGTCCCAGCCAGCCAGGGTGCAAAATAATGTGAGCATGCTGCTACTTGTATAACTACAAGCACCAGCATACCCATGGCTGCCAGGGCATGTTGGCACTTGGAGAACCACAAGTGCCAACATGCCCTGACACCCAGGGCTGGCTGGGACCTGTAGTTCCACAAAAGAAAATGTTAAAGAAACCACCACACCCTTGTTAAAACCACTAACTTTTAATAAAAAATATAAACCCACAATAAAGACAGTAAACACCCTCATTGATACCATATATTTTTATTTCAAATAATAAATACCCTATAGTTACCACTGATGTTTTAATCTGTCGTCAGCAGCTTTTAATCCAAAAATGGCTGTAAACCAAGTCCCCAATAATTTCGTATCCAAAGTCCAGCTTGTAAAAGTCCAAAATAAATTTGTAATTTCCAAAGTCCGGCTTGAAATGTCCAAAAAGTATTTGTATCCAAAGTTCCTGCTTGTAATGTCTTCTGTTCTTCTTGGGCACAAAGCCCCTCTTTTTGATTGCAGTCTTCAGCCAGGAGGGCCCCCTTGTTGATTGAAGTCTTCTTTGCTTCAGCCAGGAGGGCCTCATATTTGCAACATCCACGATTCTTCTTGCTTGATTGAAGGAAAAAAAAATAAAAAAAAGGGAGCAGGACCGCCGCAAACAGCTTCTACTTTGTAGAAGCTCCGATACGTAATGAGCTTAGTTTATTGCACTAGGTCTAGTTATAATATTAGGGGATTTTCCCACGACCGGTGAGATGATATATCCTAGGAACGTGACTTGGGTAACCTCAAACTCACATTTCTCCAACTTAGCGAAGAGGTGATGCTGACGTAGCTTGAGGAATACCTCCCTGACGTGCAGTCGGTGAAGTTCCAGTGATTTGTAGTAGAATAAGATGTCATTGAGGTAGACCACAACAAATGTGCCCAGAAAGTCTCACAGAACATTGTTAATAAAATCTTGAAACAATGCAGGGGCATTACATCGACCAAAAGGCATGACCAGGTATTCGTAATGACCCCAGTGGCTGTTGAAGGCCGTCTTTCCATTCATCCCCCTCTCTGATATGAACCAAGCCCTACTCAAATCAATCTTGGAGAAAATAGTGGCCTGCTTAAGCTGGTCGAAAAGAACCGAGATGAGAGGTAACGGGTAATCTATGCATGGTCTAAGACTATCGTCCTTTATAGATAGAAAAAAAAAACAGCTCCCACTGGTGATTTGGAAGGTCTAATGAATCCCTTCTGTAGGTTCTCCTCCACACATTCCTCCATAACTTTGCTCTCTGGAATGGATAAGGCATATAATCTCCCATTGGGGAGCTTAGCACCAGGAATGAGTTCAAGAGGACAATCATAGTCTTGATGAGGGGGAAGAAAATCTGCTTTCTTCTTGGAGAACACATCTTGGAACTACCGGTAGGGTGAAGGAAGCATCTTGGAACAAGGCTGAAGACCCCAGAGAGGTAGGGTCTGAAGGTTGAGCAGGTTGAAGAACAGTTCATACTCCAATGTAAGATATCCCCCTTACTCCAATCAATATGAGGATTGTGGAGTTGGAGCCAAGAATGGCCTAGGATCGAAGGCATGGAGGAACATGGAATCAAGAAAAAAGAAAGAACTTCAGAAAGGAGGGCTCCCACTATTATGGTTCTGTTCAAAACGTATTCCTTAATTACAGCCATGGATCAAGACACGTGATATAAAATTTTAAACTGTTTGTTGCAGCAAAAGGATAGTCTAGGGAAAGCAAATAAATAGATAACAGTTCAGGCTAAATGAAACAATGGACTTCCAGATATTGCCAAACAGGTAAATAATAATGAAACACAGCAAATAACTTAGCTGAAGCCAGTTCGTAGTGATAGCCAGAAACATGCAGGTAATCCAGAAACAAAGAAACATAAGCAGGCTTTGGAACTTCAATGACCAGCAAAGGATTCTGGAATAGGCAGGCATATATAGGACACAGTCAAGTGTGGATGATTAGCTAGCAGTTCTAGTTAACCACTGATAGTAGGAAAGGGCGAACAGCAGCACCTCTGGAGGATCACAGGTACTGCAGGGTAATAAGCACACAGAGATACAAGGCAGATCATAACATTATCCCCTCCTTAGAGGAGCGGATTCCAGACTCTCCATAACAGTCTCTTTCAGGCATTTCTCTTCTTCTCCTTTTACCCTTCTTCCGAGATTTTCTAGGAGACATAATTGAGCCCTTCAATGGAGTGAAGACAAAGCCCAAATCTTCGAAAGCGCAAGAAGAATTGTCAAGTTCATCCACCAAGTCTCTAGAAGTATCAAGTTCAGTCTCAGAGTCTGAGTCCCATTCTAGAGTCGGAACAGAACCTTTTATTTTATGACAAGATGGTGCTATGCCCATGAAGCCGGCAACCAAGGTTTGTTGTGATTGAAGCAGTCTAGAAAGGGGTTTTTCCTGATTGTTCTTTTTATTTTTCGAAGATATAGGTTGATCAATGGAAGCAACGTATATTGATGATTTGTGAATAAGCATAGGAGCTGAAACATAGGCTGGAATGGAAACAGAAGAACTATGACCAGGAGACTCGACTGTTGATGGAGAGTACTACTTACAAACGGCGTTAACAAAGTCCATGGTATTATGGATAATGGGGTTATCAGAATTTAGAAGGGAGAAGGCCCAAGTCTGTGGCTCCCCTCTAAAACTCTTGATTATAGAACCCACTTGGTTAAATTGGTTGAAAAAGTACTCTGGAGAGTCTTGAAACTGCTTCATGGAAAGTTGAAGTACCGAAATAAACTGTTTGATGTCTCCGTCAAAGACTGGAGGAGGATCTGATGACTTGGAAGAGCCATCTGGGCATTCTGGCTCACTAGCAATCTCAGAGGAGTCCCCGACTGGGACGGGAAGCTGGGCACACCCGATGGATAGCCCAGACTGAGCACACCACTCAGACTGGACAGCACTGTCAGAAGCCACAGAGCGCACTGCACTGTCAGAAGCCACAGAGCGCACTGCACTGTCAGAAGCCACAGAGCGCACTGCACTGTCAGAAGCCACAGAGCGGACTGCACTGTCAGAAGCCACAGAGCGGACTGCACTGTCAGAAGCCACAGAGCGGACTGCACTGTCAGAAGCCACAGAGCGGACTGCACTGTCAGAAGCCACAGAGCGGACTGCACTGTGAGAAGCCACAGAGCGGACTGCACTGTGAGAAGCCACAGAGCGGACTGCACTGTGAGAAGCCACAGAGCGGACTGCACTGTGAGAAGCCACAGAGCGGACTGCACTGTGAGAAGCCACAGAGCGGACTGCACTGTGAGAAGCCACAGAGCGGACTGCACTGTGAGAAGCCACAGAGCGGACTGCACTGTGAGAAGCCACAGAGCGGACTGCACTGTGAGAAGCCACAGAGCGGACTGCACTGTGAGAAGCCTCAGAGCGGACTGCACTAAGTCGTAACTTGGGCTGAACCGCATGGACTGGCGCCTCGGGCTGAACCGCATGGGCTGGCGCCTCGGGCTGAACCGCATGGGCTGGCGCCTCGGGCTGAACCGCATGGGCTGGCGCCTCGGGCTGAACCGCATGGGCTGGCGCCTCGGGCTGAACCGCATGGGCTGGCGCCTCGGGCTGAACCGCATGGGCTGGCGCCTCGGGCTGAACCGCATGGACTGGCGCCTCGGGCTGAACCGCATGGACTGGCGCCTCGGGCTGAACCGCATGGACTGGCAATGTTTTTGGAGCAGACTGGAGGGACAGGTCCCCCACTGAAGCGTGCTTTAAGGGCATCGCCCCCTCTGGAGCAGGCTGTAAGAGCAGTGCCCCCTCTGGAGCGGACTGGCAGCTGGAGCTGGCACCTCAGAGCTGGTAACTGGGGTTTGCATATTGGGTCTCATCCCAGGGAGCAGAACAGGTGAAGTGTAAACAAACCCGGAATACGTAGAGGAAACAACAGAAGATGGTTTAGTAGGCTGTCGTGGTCTGTGGAGAGGACAGACTTGTAAGAAGTGTACATTACTGGCACAGTAGAGACACAATTTGTTGGTTATTCTGCTCTGCCGCTCCACCTCAGTCAGATGGGGCGTGAACCACCTGTGAACAGGGAATTTGTTACACCGTAGTTTTTAGTTAAGTGCAAATTTGTCATAGTACTATTAAGAGGTGTTGTCTCCACAGATTCAGCAGCAGACAGAGTTGGTTGAAGCAAATCAACGGTATTGGATTTCAGAGAAACAGATTCTGATAGTCTCCTGAGTGGGTCCAAAAGTATAGCAGAAAGTTGAGCCAGCTGAGAGTGTAACAGAATAATGTCCGTTTCTAGACACTGTATCAGAGGCTGTTCAGTCATTTGTAGAGCAGACAAGTTTGCAGGGAAAAAACAAGATCAATTGCAATGAGAGTTTCAGGAGAAATCTGAAGCAGAGTCTTTTTTTTTTTTTTTTTTGCATGACTCCAAGGCTTTCTTTTTGGCTGGTCATTCTGTTATGGTTCTGTTCAAAACGTATTCCTTAATTACAACCATGGAACCAGACACATGATATAAACGTTTAAACTATTTATTGCAGCAAAAGCATAGTCCAGGGAGAGCAAATAAACAGAAAACAGTTCAGGCTAAATGAAACAATGGACTTCCAGATATTGCCAAACAGCAGGTAAATAATAATGAAACACAGCAAATAACTTAGCTGAAGCCAGTTCATAGTGATAGCCAGAAACATGCAGATAATCCAGGAACAGAGAAACATAAGCAGGCTTTGGAACTTCAATGACCAGCAAAGGATTCTGGAATAGGCAGGCATATATAGGACACAGTCAGGTGTGGATGATTAGCTAGCAAGGCTAGTTAACCCCTGATAGTAGGAAAGGCCAAACAGCAGTACCTCTGGAGGATCACAGGTACTGCAGGGTAATAAGCACACAGAGATACAAGGCAGATCATAACACCCACCATAAGTTGCAACGGCGTAGGTCTGGAGCAAATCCTGCCTCTAGACAAAGGTCTTCCATCCGATCCGCAGACCGTAAGATCAGATTCCAGTTTCACTGAGGGAATGCCAAGAGATTTTGCAAAATCCTGCTGCAGATCCCATTACTATTAATATTATCTTGATATTTGTATCATAAATAAAATAATAATACATTTTTGGCTTTTTTGGATTGTTTGGGCTTGTTTTTCTCTTAGTGGTTGCTTGTTTTTCATTTCAGAGTTGACAACCCTGTTTGTGATGTGTGGAATGGGAGATTCGCAACATGAATGTGCAGCAAATGAGTAATGCTATACTGTCAACATGGACCAGAATATCTAAGGAATGTTTTCAGCACCTTGTTGAAACCATGCCACAAAAAATTCAGGCTGCTCTGGGGGAAAGGGATCCTAAGCAGCACTAGAAAGGTTTATCTAATAAAGTCGCCACTGAGTCACTCTGTGTACATGTCAACAACTTTATGATGTATATAACAGTTCTACATATGTGCAGCAATAAACTTAATTTGACTACAGTATTTACACAATGAGAATAGCCAACTATACGTGTATTGCTGAATTGTTTTTGCGCTGACCGCTGTGATAAAGACACTAGGTAGCTGACAGGACACAGCTCAGTTGGTTTACTATCCTTCTTTTATTTTGTCAGGATAACAGAAAATATGAACCTTTTTTCCATAAAAGACAAAACAAGCTTGCAACCCTATGACTAACACAGCAACAGTGTCTAGTCACCGACCCACTAGTTAGGCGTCTGTCACCCTGCCCTCAACAAAAGCACACACTTAAATACTTAACTTCCACCTAAGCACTAATCACCCATTAATCATAGGACTTCCACCTGTGTGAGATTACACTATGTGGATGTCAGTATCCCTGTGATGCAGTCGGCCACACTCACTTGTCACTGTCTTTGGGAAGGGCTCTTTACCACACCGCTTTGAACATTATAAAATGGAGATCATTGTTTTATAGTAAACAAGCTGCCAGTACACAGTACCTTTTTTCCGAAAAAATAAACAAGTGTATCAGGAATTGTTCATAAAATAATCAGTGTACACTTGCTGTATTTTTTTTTTCCTTTTCACAGGGATCATAGCTGACTAGTAAAATGTGGGACGTACTAAAAGGAATGACAGCTTCAGTCTGCTAAAAGGAATGCCAATAGCCTTCAATGATAGCAAATTGAATTTTTAGATATATTTTAGAAAATCATATACTTCTTAAATATATCTTTCGCACACTTATTGCTAAGGTACTTGGTCATGTTTTACATGTGGAATGACACGGAATGACGGCCGATTACAGCTGTTTTATACGCCATGTCAATGAAGAAATATCAGTAAATACTTGCATTTCTTCCACATCCCCTAATCCCACACACTAATCCCTTTGCATATGCACTCCCCCACACCTGTACCCCACCACACAGGTCTCATAACGTGGAATGATGGACGATTAATGTGGAAGAAATAGTTTTTTTTTTGGGGAGAAATACAAGTGTTAGATCTAAAATTCTGACCCAAGTCTGCCTGTGGTGTCAAGTATATCTGGAAGCGCTTCAATCAGCTGGAGAGAATTGACACAGACCAAGTTCTGTATACAAGGAATATTCTCTAGTTTATTGATACAAAGATACAGGTTTTTATAGGCTACTGAATAAATGAATCCTACGTCATATGCATACAATAGTTTATACCACTAGTTTATGAGAAGCGCTACTGATTAACTTTCTCACGTATTCTTGAGGTGTTTACTTTTCTCCCCCTTCTAAGGACAGATGAGCCTATTATTTCTTATCTCAAGGGGAGTTGGAGATATGCGCAACACCATGGATACAGCTCCCATACTACCAGCTGGATATGAAGCTCATTATTGTTTTCATAACTGGTTACATTCTTCAGGTGTTCTCTATTAGTTCAACTTCAAGGCCATAGGCTCACATATTGCAAAACTGCAAGTTAACAGAAAAATGAATAATCTCTTCTAGCAAATAATATTTCTATACAAGTTACAATAAAATGGCTGAACAAAGGCCTTATGAGGCCTTAACAAAAAATCATATTTAACATTTCCCATCTTTTATTCAATTTTCGACCCTTTCTCCTCCTACCTACCTAATCCTATCTATAGAACCACATTCTTAATAAGCAGGTACTTATACACATGTAGGAGGCCACATGCATAGAGTTGGTCCCCTTAGGAATCTGTCAACTCATCCCCCACTAATAAGCCTGTGATCCTCCCTGTCCTAACTTGATTTATGAGGAGATGCATTTTGGCAAATGTCCATGTCTAGAAAAGATGGTTTCTTAGAAGATGGTTTCTTAAAAGATGGTTTCTTAAAAGATAGTTAATGAGTCTATAGTAGTTCTGCAGGCCTTGCATGTCCTTTGTTCAATCTTTAGTAGTTTCTTGTTGCAAACTCTGCAGTTCTTTGGCTTTGCTAGTCCAAATAATTCATGACACTCATAGTCTGGTCAGGTTTCAGAAGTAATTTCTGTGATCATCAGAGGTTCGGGATTTTCAGTGGTTCCCTTTTTGGAGAGACAACAATCAAGTGTCAGTAACTTCTTAATCAGCCATATATTTAGTTTCATTATCACCTATACGATCAACAGGATTGCTAAACCATTTGCTACTAATGCCAATATTTCCAATATCCAACATGAATCATTACTGACAACTTTACCAATGAGGTTATGCATCTGCACAAAGACATTTTCAGAGTTTACTCTACTATGAGTGCAAATTGTTGAGCACTCCTTCCCATATGTTTCTCACAGTGGCATAGGCAATATGTCACTTAACTGTCTGTTTCATACTGGGTTAGGGAGGCCTTAATCCCTACTTCAGTCACAATTATTCTGGCAAGACATATCAATACAATGAGACAGTCATTTCTATTTATCAGAACAAGACTCCCCTGATTTGAAGACTTTGCAGTGTTATGCGTGAATCCAGGTGTCTCTTTCCTGTACTTTCACTGCCATGGGAGTCGTCAACAGGACTTGATAAGGACCCTTGTATCTGGGTTCAAGACTTCTCCTGATGTGCTTTCTCACGACCACCCAGCCCCCCAGGGTGCAGTTTATGGGTACCTGTATCAAAATTAGGGTTTGCAATGGAGGAGAATATTTGACCATGTATTTCAGTTAGTTGTTTCTATAATAAGGCAACATAATTCAACAAATCACTATATACATGGTGTAGTTGCTATGGAAAATAACAGCCTGTTCTGTTTGCTGTGCCAAACAATATCTCATATGGTGTTAAACCTGTGTCTTTCCTAGCAGTATTTTTTACTGAGTGCAGGTAAACATGAGATCCATGGCAGACCTGTTTCAGCCATTATTTTCTGCATTTTCAATTTCAGTGTACCATTAAGGCGCTCCATACATCCTGAACTTTGGGATCTGTAGGGGGTGTGATAGTTTCTGGAATCCTTGCCCCGTAAAGTGTATCCCTCTGTCACTTACAATGACCTCTGGTACACCATATCATCAGATTACCTCATTCGCAATTTTCTTGGCTAATGCTTTAGCATTTGCTTTTCTATACAGCCATGTCTCCAGCCAGTGACTAAAGAAGTTGACACAGACAAGCACATTCTCAAAGCCCGAGCATTTGGGAAGTTATAAAGTCTATCTGTATCCTCTTATAGGGATATTATGTCTGGGGTGTGCTTTTCCATAGGACAGACTTACTCGGGTTACTTTGTGCACAGACTAGGCATTCTGCCACTAACGACTGTGCTGCTTGGGCGAACCCTGGTACTATCCATAAGCTGCTAGTGAGTACAACCATAGCATCTTTTCCCAGATGCACTTTCTCGTGTGCTATATTGGCCATAATGGGATAGACTACTTTTGGCAGACACAAACGCTGACCTTTACACCACTCCTTGCACTTCTAGTGCTCCATGTATTGCCCAAGTCTTTTTCTTATTTTCTGTTGCTTGTCTTTCCATAAGTTGGAGTGTGCTCTGGTCAAACAGGGGTCAGGGGGTCACCATGTAAATAGACTCCCCTTGGGGTACTGGGGCTATGGCGGCTTCTCGTGCGGCCTGGTCTATTTCACTTAGCTTCGGGGGTAGTATCTCTGTGTGTGTCTTCATCTTCATCACTGTTTGGAGGACAGCTGGAATGCAGTGAACAATGCCCTGGTATGTTCATCATATTGACTGGTTTGCTTGCTGAACCCATAAGGTCCCTACTTTTCCATACAGGGCCATAATCATGCGCAATTACAAATGCATAACTTGAATCAGTGTAAATATTTACTCTTTGTCCTTTTGCATATATGCATGCAAGTGTCAGGGCCTTTAGTTCAGCTTCTTGTGCTGACATGTGACTCGGTAGAGTCTGTTGAATCACTATTTCTGTGTGTGTGGTTACAGCACACCCTGTATACGGGACAGGATCTATGTGATAGTGTGAACCATCTACAAAAAGAGTGATGTCTGCATCTGGTAATGGTTTATCTTTAATGTGAGATAAAACCAGAGATTCTTGTTTCATTAGTTCTATGCAATCATGTTCAGAAAAATTTTGTTTGCATTTTTTTTTTTCCTTTCTTTCTGTTCAAGCTGGAATGGAATTTCCCCAAATCCCTAGGGTAACCCCAATATATACAGGTACTTCTCCCATCTTTTGAAACTTGCTGCAATAAGGCAGCAGGATTCAACATTGTGCACTGCTTAAGTGTAACGTTACTGAGAGTAAGCAGTGCTACTTCATTAGGATAGGCTTCAGTAAGGAGCATGTGGAATCCAAGGAAAAGGTTCTTGGTTTCTGAGTTCCACAAAGTTTACACTAATTAGATGGAGTGTACAGTACAACGGTTAAGACAGATGTGGTAACTTTAATTCTTCTGGAAGAGAAACACTTAGCTTAAATAACCTGTTAATAAGCCACATCATCAGTTCTATTAGTGTATATAATAATGTGTTGGGCCACAATACTCACAAACACATTCCTGCATTGGGTGTAAACCCCTGTAGTCATGGGTAGCTCTTTTCTTTATTTGGTTGGGTTAAACTTTCATATTAGAATTTTCTAATTATGTATAATGATCTATACATTACTATGGGCCTGAGTCTGGTTCTTCCAAACTTGGCTTTCCTTTCTAGTCTAGTACACATCTACAGCGCACAGCAAAGGAAAATAACGTGCAATCTATATTCCTCCTGCTAATATCAATGAACTCCCCTCTCTGGTCTCCCTTGGACCTTTAAAAAACTTAAAATACAGTTTACTCAGATTCCCCTTGTCTGAAGGTCTTAACATATATCTGTGAACATGAGAGGCTCTGGGGCCTCTTGTGCTTCCTTTTTTTTTTTTTTTGTCTTCTAATAAAAAAGGAAAGGGAGGAAGAAAATACACAGTGCGCTCGGCAAGTGTTATATGTCACTCATTTCACAATAGGAGGGAATGTCCTTTGTGCTGTATATCTTCATACTTAGTAAATCTGGCCGGTAACAAATGTTTTGCTTGTGCTTGGTTTCTGTCACAACGTACGATACCGTTAAGGTAACTGGGTGTCCTAGCACAATATCTATACTCTTTTCAAGCACTAAAGCAGAGTAGTATGCAAGTGACCTTAGCTTGCGACCATGTATTTGTGTCAGTACTCCTTGTACATGTGCACTGACTTCATAACAAAATAATGTGAAAGGCTTGTCATAATCTGGCAAAGCCAGTGCTGGCGCTGAAGTTATTTCAGCTTAAAATTGGTTAAACATTTGGTTCTGCTCAGAGGAGAGTATAAATGGCTTGCTATGATCCAGAAGTGCTAATTCAGGAGCACATACAATTGCTCTTAAAGTCTTAAATCTTTTTCATTTCTGTAAAAATATAGAATTCCCATCAATGCATTACCATACCCACAATAAAAAGAATTATTTACAGTATATGACAATTATAGCACAGTAAATAAGGGCAGTAAATGTCTTTACAAACACTGATTTACTCAAAACTGTAATGAGGATACAAATAAAAACCTTTTGCTTTCTGCACATACAGAAAAACCACCTAGTTCATGCATTTGCTATGCGAATAGCACATAAACTCTAATATCTCTTTCCAAAACAAGGTAATCATTACTCAGAAGAGTTTACGTTATTTAAATCCTTCATTAGTTTATACTTATGTTTGTTGTGGTGCAAAGATGGTGCATTGGAAGTTAAATCAATGCAATCTGGATTGCCTAATGGGTCTTTGCAGCTGGAGACCTGTGAATAAAAAAAACTTTTGCATAGAGATTAACATTTATTTACTAGGAATTACTGTAACTGTAACATGCGTGTATACTGTTATCAGGTAACCAGTGAACAGCTGCTAAAAGCTTAACTGTGACGCTATGCGTTCCATGCCTTGATTTCCTCAAAGGGGCAGTCCCTAATTTCACAAATAGAGAATGTCAAAGTGACGAGACCTGGGCGAGTGTTCAAAGCCACTCCTTTCTTATCATCTCTTAGTACAGCCCTTTTAAATGACACTAATTAAATTTCCGGGTTTAGAAACATTCAATCTGGAATCTTGGTTCCAAGTATTCAACCATTTTAAAAGCAGCACTGTCTCATAAATCAGAGTACTCTCGTTAGACACAATACATTGTGTCTGTAAATCATTCAACATTTTCTCAACAAAATCTCTCTCCCGTGACCAAATATTCACACATATCTCTAGATTCTGTGATTTTCGTGTTCAAAGTAAAAATATATTCACTTAAGTCTCGCTCACAGACGACATTTTATCTCGTAACATTTCTTTAAAGGCATAACAAACCCTCCTGATTTCTGAGAACATTCATCAGCGCCATTTTAACACAGATAAAAACAGCATGTAAGCTCACTCCCACAATTCTCAACTTCATTAAAGAGAAAGCTATATTTCTGAACTTCAGAAACAAAATTATTTTGTTCAAATACAGAAACGGCTTGTTGGATCCCAGCCAGCTTTGTTCTGACACTAGTACTTATAGTGATAATGTACATTATTTACAATCTTGTCCGTGCAATCGGACCAAACATTTTAAAACTTCTTTTGTATCTTTTTAAAAGCTTATCATTAAGCAATGAATGTACAACTTTTTCAACCTTGAAACATGTCTCTTGTAAAAAACGGACAAGACAGACAAACATTGTGATTTAAAGTAAATCAAACATCTCCCTTATAGAGCACTAAGACAGAGAACAAACAATGTGAATTATCACGGATCTCTCTCACACGCAGTAAGACGGAGACAAAACTCACATACAGAGAAAGAAAACTTAACTGACATCTTCCAGCCTACTGCTGTGGAACTACAAGTCCCAGCATTACACTAAATACAAGTTAGCTTCAACATGTTATCATCAATCAGCACTCCGGACACATTTTTTCAATTTTACATACATTGTCAAAAAACAAAAAACAGTGTGCTTCTTATCTCAACACACTGAAATCATTTACACAGAATAAGGGAGGGGCACATTTCACTTATTCAGCTGCACAGGATCAAACATACATTTATAATATACAACCTACTTGATTCATTATTCAGCTTCCGATGCATTTAGCATATCCACATATATTTCGACTTTTCAGATCTCTTAACTTTCCTGTGCCACCTCAAACAATCTCTTGGGGTTTGATCTCAATACCCCTTTGTTCTTGTCACATTACCACTTGCAACACCTTTGTTTCTCCATCCACACATATCTTTGGCTATCCCCGCTTTCTTGAAAAATTCCCTGCAGACCTTCTACTCCCCCATTTCCTTTAGTCTTTGTGCATCATATCTATGAGGGAGCTGCTGTCATTTGTTTACTATTTATATTACTCGTATTGACAGTATTCTGTTGAGTCCAAATCGGGACTCTTATCTAGTTTCTGTGGGTTGTCCTTGCACTGGACGTCCCGTTCTGTGGACTCCTTGTACTGGATGTCCGTGCTAAATAGCTTCTTTGACAGTATCTGGGACGAAGGTCTTTTGGAAATCTCTCTTACACAATTTGGGCAGATTACAGAATCTCCCTTCTTTGATATACCTCTGGGGATGGTGTCTAAAATGTTCACTCAATGTTCAAAACAATAACTCTCTAAATCCCTCTATTCCATTACATGCTTCTTTGATCAATGTCTTATGTGACTTTTATGCTTTATACATCATACATAGGTACAAACACATGCACTCAAAATTCAATCATCTTTCAAAAATCTAATCAACAATACAATTACAGTAAACAAATTGGGTTAATACTGTATTATATTAATCAGATGATACTTGAGACTCACAAATTCGCGTGTCAGGTGCCTCAGACAGACATGAGGTGACCCAGACTAGGAAGACCAACGAGTAGAAATCTACTGACCGCGGATGTTGGGGTTCAATGTGCTGGGAAACCTCCGTTGTCTGTCTTGTAGCCTGCTGGACAGCGAATCTCTGTGGCGACCTCCAAGTTGTTAGATCTAAAATTCTGACCCAAGTCTGCCTGTGGTGTCAAGTATATCTGGAAGCGCTTCAATCAGCTGGAGAGAATTGACACAGACCAAGTTCTGTATACAAGGAATATTCTCTAGTTTATTGATACAAAGATACAGGTTTTTATAGGCTACTGAATAAATGAATCCTACGTCATATGCATACAATAGTTTATACCACTAGTTTATGAGAAGCGCTACTGATTAACTTTCTCACGTATTCTTGAGGTGTTTACTTTTCTCCCCCTTCTAAGGACAGATGAGCCTATTATTTCTTATCTCAAGGGGAGTTGGAGATATGCGCAACACCATGGATACAGCTCCCATACTACCAGCTGGATATGAAGCTCATTATTGTTTTCATAACTGGTTACATTCTTCAGGTGTTCTCTATTAGTTCAACTTCAAGGCCATAGGCTCACATATTGCAAAACTGCAAGTTAACAGAAAAATGAATAATCTCTTCTAGCAAATAATATTTCTATACAAGTTACAATAAAATGGCTGAACAAAGGCCTTATGAGGCCTTAACAAAAAATCATATTTAACACAAGTTTTTACTGATATTTCTGCATTGACATGACATATAAAACAGCCGTCATTCCACATGTAAAACATGACCAAGTACCTTAGCAATAAGTGTGTGAAAGATATATTTAAAGAAGTATAAGATTTTTTAAAATATACATAAAAATTCAATTTGCTATCATAGAAGTCTATTGGCATTCCTTTTAGCAGACTGAAGCTGGCATTCCTTTTAGTACGTCCCGTAAAATTTTCATTAAACAAACGTAGACTGACTTTATATCAATATATGTGTTAACTGTAAAGGATTGTCTCGCATAACTGGAATGGATAAAATATATTACAACTCTAATGGTAACATGGCATTATGCTCTGTGAACACAAGGGAATCGTTAGGTTTTTAAGTGTTTAGCATTGAAGTCCTAGACGGAGACCATTAACCCATAGATTAAAATAAATAGAGATATAAGCAATTGACTTCTCCAAAATGACTCTAAAACCAGATGAAATCTCCAGTTGGCGCTCTAGTGGTAGGAGGCGAAGACGTGAGACCCGGAAGTGGGAAGAAAGCTGTCAGCATTCTCAGCGATTTGTGTTATCTTACCCCGAGACGGGGTGAGTGGGCTGGGATCGTGCCTGGCTGGTGATAACTGTACTCTAGTGATCAGTAACAATGCTAAGCTTTATGTGACTTGTCTGTACCTCCCTCCCTCCCTCCGTCCCTCTCTCACTCCATAGTACATGATGGCTTGCTGCCCTGATAATTCCTCTCTCCTTTCTAGGGATGGAGGGGCGCACTGCATACGAGGAATACCCATACCCTGTTGTCTTCCTGCCTCCCTACGAGAACCCACCAGCCTGGATTCCTCTGCAGGAGGTAGTTATCTGGTACAGATGTTCCGGGGTGTACCCAGAGAGGTGTAAATCAGTGTGTATACTCCTAAGGATTGTATACTAAGTGCATAGTGGCCAACATGTTAGAATATTGTTTACGTGTAATAGTACCCTGACAGTTCTTTGAACATGTGATAATAGTGAACTTTTCAGTATTTTAAACACTATTTCAGTATCTTCGAAAGCCTGGAAAATAAGAATCACTGGTAAGAATTACATATGACATGCATGGAAAATATGAATTTTATGATGCAGTGGGTCAATATTAAAAAAATATCCAAGGACAAATCTTTAAAACCTGACACAGGATAGGCATTTAGCAACTAGGATAAATGTGAAATTAATTTATTTGTGCAATTGCTCATGTGCTGTCACCATAATGGCTATAGGGGCATAAATATTATTAACCGCATTTTCAACAAGATCCATTTCAATCTTTATCGCAAAGATAAGGATTGAAATATTGTGACTGTTTTTTTTAAAAATCTTCACTAGGAACAACAGTCACAGAAAACTACAGATACTGTGAAGACCTGTCTCCTATGTCCTCTATGGTCACTATCGTATTGGCCACCTTTGCGTTAGTGACCAGAGGGGAGATGCGGTGAAGGGTCCAAAGATCTCTCTACCGCAATGCTCTCCCCATAGATTTCATTGGCTAATGCCAGCAGGTGGCTTTAGCCACAGGGCACAAGTTCTGGAAATCTTTGAAATCACAAAAATTAGCAGTCCCCATAGAAAGCTATGGGGACTGCTATTGCTTATGATAACAGTGGGACCTATCTGCTTCGATCCCCTTGTTATAAATAGAGGGGATACTTACATTTGTGTTGGTCTCCCAATTTTCGGGTGATTTTGATTCATAAAGAGGCCTCCTAGTGGGAGCAGTGTCAAAATATTCATTCTTGGTATTCATGCAAATGTTTTATCATGAAGTTTACACTGTATATCTCATGGTTTAACACCCTCCCCCATCATGCCAGTCTGCTTGTCTCTTTAAGGGGCATATTTATCATGAACCGCATTTTAAACACAATCAATTTCATCCCTTATCTTCGGAAAGAAATGGAATATCGTGACTATTTATCAAAGAGGTTCTTTTGGAACAGCAGTCGCGAAAAAACAGAGGGGAGAGCAGGTAGATGCGGTGAGTGATCCGAAGATCCCTCTACCGCAGTGTTCTCCCCATAGGCTTCAATAGCTAATGGTGGCATTAGCCATCAGGCACAAGTTCCGAATATCTTTGATTCTCAGAACTTGCTAAATAGACATCTTTGGGGACTACTTTTGAGTTAGAAGAAATGTACGGCTTTTTGGAGCGCATGCAGAATCGAAATAGGGGTTAATCTTATTTCCCACCTTTTTTTAAACGTCATGTAGATTTCCTACTTTATTCACAGATTTTATTTTTATATTTCACAAAGTCAATTTCTACCATACTAATAGAAGAATTTTTAATGATTAAATAATAAAATATTTTTTTTTTTTTAAGATGGATTATAGATTAAATGAGTCTTCATACTGGTATAAATAGCAATAGTGCCTCCATATCGGAGCCCTTTTTCTCCTTTGTGTTATACATAATACAGTCTGTCAGTGGTGGGCAACAGGCAGCCCTCCGAGCCTTTATGTGCGACCCCAGCTCCTTCCTGCTTCATTGTCAGACTTGTCTGTTATAGCCTGTAACACTTGTGTAAAATGCCTGCTGATATGTTATTACAAATAGGTAATGTATTATTTTAAGTTATTACTGATATTAAAGGTAATGTGTGGCCCCTTTGAAGGTTAGAGGGGTGCACCATGCGGTCACCTAAGATATCAGGTTCCCCATTACTGCCCTATGTTGACATAGATGCAGTACACTCCCAAACATGGACATTGAATTTGGTTTTATGTTAAATATTCACTAACAAAGAACTGTAGACAAAACAAATAGAATTTTATCGACCAGGAAGGGATTGTTTTTTTATTTTTTTGTTTGTTTATTTTTCCTCTCTCTCCCGCTCTTCCTCTCTCCGCTTTATGATGTCAATCTTTCCAAAACTATTATGTTTTCTTTTTCATGCTACACCAGTTAACATTCCTAGATGAGTCTGTGTCTACTGCTGGTCTCGCACGGTACAGCCAGAGGAGCAGTGTTTTATTTTGCCACACACAAAAGTGGCCAAATTGGATGAAATCCATATGTTTGGCGCTGTGGCCAACCAGCTGGATCTTTGTAGATAGTCGGGGGTCTGTTCGTGTCGTCGGAAGATGATTGCACACATTTCCCACTGGGCTGAGACTCTGGATCCTTCCATTGATGGGACTTAAAGAGGGGAAATATCATTTATGTTTGATAGACTTTTGCTAGTCCATATATTCTGTTTCATATCCATCAAATGCTCGTCAGAACCTCTTCTTATCCCTGGTTCAGAAAAACATTTGGAAGGGGAAAGTTCCCCTTTCAAATGAGGCTGCTACTGTTTAATGATTGCCTGCTTAACTTTGCAGGTAGTAAATCTTTTCTTCCTTTCATGTTTTAGAGCCATGCTCTCCTCCCTCACATTACTTAAAAAACACCCTTGTTTAAAAGAGTTTTCTCCTCTTTCGAACGAAGGTGGCCCTTTCTGACTTGTGTCTGGAGATAACAGTATGTATTTAAATAAAAAAAAGGATGCCTCTTTTAGAAATCAAATTTCTACCCCCTATTTGCAAAATACATTTGAAAGAGAGGACGTCCCTTTTTTTTATTGTCCGGTGATCACCAGGTGACGATCCCTTTTTTCCCAACTTTTATTTTTTATGTGTTATTTTCTGCTACAGTGCTTTATAAACTTGTGTTCTGAATAAAAGTACTAACGGTATCTAGTAGAACCTCTAAAGTACCAGTAAATGGATAGCACTGTGCAGTAATTCATTTACACAACTTCAGCTGAACTTTGAGATGTCCGTTTTATTTAACATTTCAGTCTGTTTTCTTTCTGGAATGATCTACTATAATGAGCTATTACAATGAACATATGCTGCCTCTTGTTTTGTGTACAGCTTGTACACTATTTAATAGGAATGATCGGCCCTGGACAAACATTACTCTTGTGCATAATTCATCTGGATTTCTGAGAGCTATTAAATAGATTTTTTTTTTTTACCTTGTTCATCTATGTAGTGTTTTCTTATGTATTTAAACTGTTTATAATAGTGTAGAGCAGTGGTTCCCAAACTTTTTCAGTTCACGGCCCCCTTAGAGTCTACATAATTTTTTCAAGGCACCCTCCAAAATAATTACAGAGCAGTCCCATTTTATAAGTAGTTGGGTCAAAATAACGTGATAAGTATTTAAGTCAGGACAGAAATACTTAGTAAGTTGTTTGCAAAAATAATACACATAAGTCCAAGGGAAAAGAATATATTTATATATTTTTTTTCAATTATATTTCTGTCAAAGAATAATTTACAGCTAATATTAAGAGGAATCTTAATATTAGCTGTAAATTAAGAAAGATCAAACAAAATAAAACATGTCCAAAAATCATCACACTGTGCCCCTTCATCCACACACTCTGTGCCGCCCCAACATCCACACACTCTGCCCCCTCGTTTCCTTTCTTTACTTGCCATACTTGGCCGCCTTTCTTCTTTGGTCACAGGGGTGCTGCAGCCAGGAAGAAAAAAAAAAACACAAAACTTACCAATTCGGCGGCGCCTTGGACCCAGCAATCTCCCCTCTTCAGCCGCTTTTCACTGAATATGTCGGACGTGATGACGTCACGCCCAACATTCAGTGAGAAGCGAGGAAGGAGGAGGATGCCGTGTCCTGGGCGCCGCATGTTTGGTCATTTTTGTGAGTGTTTTTTTCTTCCTGGCCGCGGCACCCCTGGGAGCCGCGGCGCACACTTTGGGAACCGCTGGTATAGAGACTTTTAAAAATATATTCAAGGGTTGTCTGTCATGAGGTATAAAGGTCTTCTGACCATCTATTTTTATGCTGTTAAGGACTCTCAATGCTGCATTTACATTCACATATTCTCATTTTATGAATTAATTTGTGGTTTTTTTTTATTGTTGTTACAGCGAATTTATAACTCTGATTACAACAACGAGCTGACACATTTTCTGCCTCGGTCCATCCTTCTGAAAAAACCACCAGGAGCACAGGTTTGTCTTGATGAGATAAAGTGACCTGTTATCATTAATGCAGCAGTATCTCCCAAGTAGTATTTGGTTATTTTCCTTGCTACCTCACTGCTCTGTCTCCCTTGTCTCTGTCATTGTATACAAAGAATATGGAGGAGATATAGTCAGTAGTCATTTTGGTCGTTTGTAAAGAAGCACATTCCTACTAAAGTGCTACTATAGTTTTGGAAAGAAAAGCATTCAATTTTGTAGGATGCTGGAAATTAGACTGATACCTTTATCTGTTTTTAATACCCCAATGTAGTTTTATTGGGAATGACAGGTTATCTTACAGGGTCTTTTATAATCTAAATTGTGTATAATTAATGTGTGTTTATTTTTTTACCAACATCTAATTGAGTTTATTATTATTTACATTTGCCATTTAAGAATGGAACTGGAAGTATTTATAATGCAAAGAGGCTGGGGGAAGACAAGATATGTACATAGATATGTAACTATATCAGTGTAGATATAAATATCATTTTAAGATCAAGCCTGTGGATTCAAAGAACATGCAGAGAAACAGTCTAAAATAGTTTCCTATGTGTGCAGGGATAGAGGTGTTACATTTACTGAATTTAAAGCACCTTGGAAACCCATAGCATTGAACATACACACAACATTTTTTCCCCCAGCACACTGCTATAGCCAGCAACAGATCTGCCATTTCTACTGTAGATAAAAATGCAAAAGTCTTTGTTGCACACATTTGCAAATGTATGTTTAAGCCATCCTGCCACGCCAAGGCGCTTTTGCTAATAGGATGGTCCTACTCTAAACAATGAGAGTCCCATATATTTGGGCCATACATATGTGTTTTTAAATTGAGAGCCAACTTACCAAAGAGGTACCCCAGAAGCCTCCAAACAGCAATTCAGTGCCAGTACCCCCTCTCAGCTACTGACACCAACATGCCTCTCAGACAAATACAAAAGTGGAAGCTGCTCAAATCAATATATAGGCCATAACAGGTGCTTGAAAGGGTGGGGTTATCCTGCAAGGAACATACACACAACATTTTTTCCCCCAGCACACTGCTATAGCCAGCAACAGATCTGCCATTTCTACTGTAGATAAAAATGCAAAAGTCTTTGTTGCACACATTTGCAAATGTATGTTTGAGCCTGTGGATTCAAAGAACATGCAGAGAAACAGTCTAAAATAGTTTCCTATGTGTGCAGGGATAGAGGTGTTACATTTACTGAATTTAAAGCACCTTGGAAACCCATAGCATTATCAGAGGAGCTACTGAGCTTTTCCATGCTGCTGTATGTGTTGCCAACTTGTCCTATGGGTATAATTACCAGGTGAAAAAAGGCCTAGTAGACAGGTCCAGGGAGATATCAGTATATTGTTAACTAGCAATTAGTTAACATATGCAATAAGCCTAATTAACAAAGGTTTTATCACAGGACAGTTCCACAAAATGTGGGTCTCTGGTACCACTACTTCTCCAACACACTGCCATTGCTTAAGGGAGCATAGGACCTGATTCCTCAAGACATATCTGCCGATATTAAGCATATCGAACGCAAAAGCACACTGCGCACGCCCAGAACGGGACCATACATCGGTAATCGTTTTGCTGTATTCAGTTTACAGTAACGACCTGCCAAACTCAAGCACACTCAGCCACATCCGGCTCACGCTCTTGACATTGCAAAGTTACATGATTTTCTGCTGTATGTTTTGCTCCAGCTACAGGGCTTGTCTAAGTCCTGATCAGAAGTGATGACGGTCTCAAATACATGAGCAGGGTTCTCTTACCTCTCTGTCTGTATGTATTACCCAGTATTGTCTTATCAGTGTTTGTTCCCAATTGTAAAGCGCTATGGAATTTGCTGGCGCTATTTAAATAAATGTTGATGATGATGATGATGATGATAACATGTGTTTGCAAACAGGAACAACTGTAAAAATTTATTTTTTGTTCGGTAGACATTAAGAACATCCTAATGAATGTATTGCATGGGGGACGCTTTTGTTGTTGTTCTTACTATTGTATCCTTAATTCCTATATTGTTAACAGGTGACATTAATTCAATATATATTTTTTCTGTGCATTCTTTTGCAAATTTATAATCCACATAGACATTGGACATATCCTGCAGTGTCTTGTGTAGTAGAGCACAGCAGACCTACACCTGAATTCACGTATCTTCAAATCCGTTCTTTGTTGAATCCGACCCTTAGTCTATGGGGTATATTACCATTTGTATAGAATTTATGTAATCATTCTCCAGGATTGCAGCTGCTCTGGATGTCTATCTGTATACCAATACTCTCTTTCAATTCTCTTGATCTAAAGACTTGCCTAACTAATCTCCAAGATTCCATTGGGTTTTGATAAAAATAAAAACAGAGACCAGGGGGTAAATGTATGAACCTCCGGATTCTTCAACTCCGGCGAGTTCAGCGTTTTCAGCGCTTAAATTTAAAGTGGTGCTGCCTTGTAAAGGGAGACTTGTAAATTTAAGCGCTGAAGACGCTGAACTCGCCGGAGTTGAAGAATCCGGAGGTTCATACATTTACCCCCAGGCCTGTCTTAGTTTGGTGCCTGCTCATAAGGACTTTCTAAAGTGGTTTTGTCTCTACATAATAGCATAGTGGTTTCTAGCTTGGAAATGATCCAATTCTGTAGCTGTAGATTGTAAAGTCAGTCTGTATAGCATAAATGGTCACTGGTAAGCAACTGGAGACAGGCATACGCTTCTCTTTTTGAGAATAATCAGCCAATGTGGACAATTCACTATTTGATCACTATCTTAAAATTGCAAATGGTAATTGCAGAAACGTAAGACCAGGTACCTAGTTCCAATTTTTTTATGCAGATGTGGAAGTTGCATAGTCATATTAGATGGCACATTGGGGTTGAAAAGTCATTTTTACTGATTGCATTCTACTGATCAAAGAAACTGCATGTGTCCTATCCTTCCAAATCTTAAGGCTCTTAATTATGTATGGATAATTTGCTGCATAAAACATGATATAAGAATTAAATAGATTAACCATAACTATTTGAATCTAAAAGACCTCCAAGTGAAATCAAATGGTCTGCCTAAAGCGAGACCATGCCTTCAATATTACCCAACATTTATGTTTTTACATTATGTGTGCAGCAAATGATTTAATGGACAAAGCTGACTCTTTTTGTAACATGTCGTCTCACCACTGCGTCGTGATTGTTTTTTCTTCCAGGTTAGCTTCTCTCATGTCAGTTTGGCAACATTTGTCATAATCTCTCATTTATAATTTCTCTACATTGGCTGCATGTATTTCAATGAATCCAATATAAAATTCTTCTACTAACATACAAGGCCATCAACAAAATTGCACCGACATATATTTCCTCACTTGTCTCGAAATATCTCCCTACTCGACACCTCCGTTCTGCACAAGATCTACGTCTCTCCTCCACTCTCATCACATCCTCCCATTCTCGGTTACAGGATTTTTTCCGGGCTGCACCTACTTTGTGGAATTCCCTCCCACGCACAGTAAGACTTTCCTCTAGTCTTCAAACCTTCAAGCGTTCACTGAAAACCCACCTCTTCAGACAAGGTTATGATATTCCTCAACTATCATCTTAATTTCCCTAGATTACCCTATTGCCATCCTCTACACTGCTAACGCAAGACAACAACCTTCTGACCAACATTGCAACACACACAGCCCACTCAGTACTTTTACCTTTGCAGTCTGGCTGGTCCATTGTGCAATATTATGTAGCACATGCCCTTGTGTTTCTAACTCCCATTGTCCTATAGATTGTAAGCTTTCGAGCAGGGTTCTCTTACCTCTCTGTCTGTATGTATTACCCAGTATTGTCTTATTAATGTCTGTAAAAACTGAGTTGGTAGAATAAATCATATCAGACCTTTCCCCGCCTTTAATTTGACCTTGCAGCCAACAACATTCAAGTTTGTGAAAATAAAAAACAAAACCATACAATCCCTTGTGTGCACATCATTTCATAATTGTGCTGTAGCTGTGTTTAGTGTTAACCAATCACGTTCAAAATTATGTTCTAAGCTAAGTAGCACATGATTGTGATTAAACAAAAGTAAAGATGAGTTGTTCCTGTAGGATTTCCTTGCAGTTATCTTGGTTGCATCTACTGAGGAGTTTTCATAACCTTCATGGGATTTCATTGCTGAAAGGTACCAATCAGTATAGGGGTAGAAAGGAATTTCAGAGGCATTACATGTACCATTATGCACAAGTGGAAAAAATGTGGCACAACAGGGACATTGCCAAAATCAGGTTGTCCCTCCAAAGTTGATGATAGGACTTAGGAGAAAACTCATCAAGGAGACTACCAAGAGGTGTCTGTGGCAACATTCAAGGATCTGCAGGGATTTCTGTGTGCTCCCAGTATGTGACAACAATCTTCTGTATTGTGCACATTCCTGGACAATGGGGAAGGGTGGAAAGACTGAAGCCATTTCTCAAATAAAAAGAGCATTAATGCCCTCTAAAGTTTGCAAAAAAGACTTTTTATATCCATTGTATATATTTGTGAGTGTTATTAGTAGCTCTTTTGTATAAGCCAAATTTTAATTTTGGTTTAGTGGTCCTTTTAAGAAGTACATAGTTAGTTCCTGTTTTGTATGGATCTTTAATTCAATGGTTTTAGTTACCATTGTAAATAGAATCACTGTGTGCTTGTGTCTTTCAGTCTTTAGTAATATTATTATTTTGTCTCTACAGCTTGGATTTAATATCAGAGGTGGAAAGGCATCCCAGCTTGGAATCTTTATTTCAAAGGTATTCTCTTTTAGGCTTGCGGACATGTTTTATTAGTATATTTGTAAAGCTTTATTCCACATCCTACAGGGTTGGACAAATGAACATAGCCAATGTGCTTGCAAAACTACTGCTACCACCTAACTTTGGTCAGTCATTTCTGTTGATGCTGATAAATGCATCCATGGAGACTCCTTAAAAGATGCTTCTGGATTATACTAGTTGATTCCTGAAATGCACATGGATTTTCCCAGCCCTGTGTCACCAATTGTAGTCCTATTCATAAGCTAAAATTGCCCAGTACTTATAACCATTCACATCCAAGAAGAAAGTGTGTTGCAGAATTGCATAGAATACAAAATGTATTATTATAGTGTAAAGCGCTGCAGAGTATGCTAGCACTATTTTAACAAATGTTAAGAGTAGCAAATATGGAACTTTTAATAAACAAGATGTTACAAATCAAGTGGTGAAAGTTTATTACAATATAATTTGGAAGACCTCTTAGTGTCTAGTTTTACACTGACAACACTTATAACCATAACACATTCGACATTGGACAACTGACCGAATATCACAGCGTGTGATCCAAAAGCAAGGCAGATGATAATTTGTTCAGAAATGATCAGATCATTATTGGAAGTGTCAGTAAATGTGGATAGAAGATGACCACTATTGTGGTGTATGTGTGTGTGGTCATTTTTCAGCTGGACTCGGAATCAGCCATGTGGCTAGCATTCAACATAGGATGTCTTGCATATCTGGAGCACTGACAAGCACACTTTCTAACGTGAATTTATAGAGTACAGTAACTGAGGAACAATGTGGAACCAAGTTCTTTGCCTTTTTCTTACAAGTAGGCATTGCAGAAATCCTTCAAGTTATTTGTCAATTCCTTACAATGCTGTTATTACTTCATATGGAATCAGTCTTAAAGAGTACCCGTTGTGTATGTGTCTCCAAAAAGGTAGCATAATTAGTATCATAAAATAATTTCCTTCCTTGTAGGCATTCCTTGAACTTCCCATTGGTGCCATGAAGATTAGGGGGCTCTCGTCTCTTGTTATGCTGGTAGCACTGGCAAACTCCAGCAATGCCTATTGTTGTGCCATTGTAGTAATAGATACTGAATAAAGTAACCAAATAAAAAGCAGTGGCTGCATGGGAGAGGAGACGTGGTTAATTTGCATAGTTAAAAATATTGTTCTAATTAGAGAATTTGACTTTAAACAAATTTTAAAAGTGACAACTCCCTTCAGTAAACTCCATGATATATTCTAATACATTTGGCTTTGTTTTAGAAAATCATATAACTCTGCTAAGATAATATTCTAGATGCTCATTTTTCAGGTTCTGAAAACTGTCTTGCACATTGGGGGGTATTCAATTGACGGCGTGATCGTTGAAAATCGAGCGCTCGAAAAATATTACCGTTAATACGGTAATTACTCGCTGAATTTCAGCTCGCAGCTCCCTGAAATCCAGCGAGTAAATTACCGTATTAACGGTTTTTACGCGCAGATTACCGTATTAACGGTAATATTTTTCGAGCGCTCGATTTTCGGCGATCACACCGTCAATTAAATACCCCATTAAGTCTAATTATTTGTTTGCGTAGGTAATCCCAGACTCTGACGCTCATCGTGCTGGCCTACAGGAGGGAGACCAGGTGCTAACTGTGAACAATGTGGATTTTCAGGATATTGAACACAGCAAGGTACAGGAAACGTAACAAAGCATCACTAAACAAAAATAAAATGGTAAATTGTTTTCCCTTTGCTGGTAACATGCACGGTTTCATGTAAAAGAAATAGAAGGTGCTCCTAGTACAGTGATGAGCAACAGGCAGCCCAGGGGGCACTTGTGGCCAGTTGAGCCTTTCTTTGTGGCCCCCAGCTTTTTATTGTTTTATGGCTCATTTGTCCTCCAGCCTCAGCTTTTATTAAATAAATGGGTGTGTGTGGTGTTAGGGCAATTTGTAAGTCTCAGAGGCATTTTGGGTAAACAGGGTTCAGCCATATAGGGGTAAATGTGGTGTGTGCGGTGATATGGTGGGATATATTCTAAAGGGCATGTTTTTTTTTGGGGGGGGGGGTGTTAATGTATTTAATTTCTTACTGAGATTAATTGTAATGTGCTGCTCTTTTTAAAGGATAGAGAGCCGTCCGTGCAGCCTTTGAAGTGTATTGGGGTTCCCATCACTATTCTAATAGTATCTTAAGTTTACCTGTTGCCAGGGGTTACATAGGGTTTAATTGAATGAGAAAAAGGTTCGCTGCTTTAAATTAATGAAATATGTACAAGTGAATGAAATCATTTGAGATGGCAGCCAAGGACAAATAAGACCAATGTGCATATGCAAATAAAAGAAAAATGTTGGCCGGCGTTCATAAACAAACAATATATAAAAATCACTGTGTCATCTTATAAATAAAGGAGGATTTTAATTGTAAGTGAACATGTCACAATGGTACAGAAGTGATTTAATTCACATAAGGTTTTTTTTAATGAGCATTCCGGAAAAATAAATCTTCCAATATTAGAAACTTAAAGATAAATAACTTGACATTTGGTAATGGCCTACCCGCAAGACAGTGCAATATGTGAGGTGATATGACTCATCAGTCATATTCAGATTAGTAAAAGCTGATTTCTGATTGATTGTAACAGTAAAATACATCATTGCTCTTTATTTCGTGTTATTCTGGAAGTCTCTGAATCAGTGATGGGCACTTCACCTGCAGCTAGTTACTGTTTTAAGCCCCAGCTTGTATTCTCTGCTTTATGCCCCAGCTTTTGCTCTCTCCTTTATGTTGAATAAGAGCCTCGGATGAATCCCAGCGGGTCATAAGGCAAAGAATAAGACCAACCTTATTCTTAGGGAGCAGCTGACTTGCTTATCATGTGGCTTCCTCAACATCATGTGACCTCCTCTGTAAAACCCAGAAGGTCATGCAGCTCCAGTGGAAGGTATGGGAGGCATTTTCGGTTAAATGGCTTTTTAATGGACAAATGGGGATATTTTTGGGCAAGTGGAGGGTTTGAGATTATGGACATTGTGCAGCCTTTTTGGCGATTACAGAGCCATGTGTGGCTCCTGAAATGTATCAGATTGCACATAATTACTTTAAATGTTATATGCTGTAGGTAATCTGTGGTTAGAGTTTTGTTGTTGGGGAGTGGTAGTTCTCCTTTAAGGCAGCAAATTATGAACATTTCATGTAACAATAAAAAAAAAAATAATAAAAATCTTAATACTATAATTTTATGTTACAATTGATACAGATACCAAAATCTCTTACTTCTATAAAAGGATCTTTACTTCTATAAAAGGATCATTTTGCCTGGATAAAAACTGGCCATTTTGCTTCACTAAAGGAAAAATTAACCCAAGATAAATAATGTATTTAGCTGATTGAGCATATACATTTGAATTTGTATCTTTAAGAATCGGCTGTAGCTAAACTTTTGTCATAGATATCACACAGAAGGACATTTTGGGTGTGTATTTTAGATCATTGTTATATTGTTTAATAAGATAAGATTGATGTTATCAGTGAGAGATGCGTACTGACATGAAATATGACAGTAAGGAAATGCCCCTCCCCCCCCCCCCCCCAATAAATAAGTCCTATAATTGCAAAACTACCAGTTCATATATGGTAATATACATTACTTAGAAAAACCACAAAATCCATGTTTTTGAAGTAAAACTGCATTTAAATATATATATATATATATATATATATATATATATATATATATATATATATATATATATATATTTATTTATTTATTTTAGGCAAGTGGCAATATTATGTTAAGCTATTTTTTATTTTTACAAACCGCTGCCATAAACAGAAAAGAGGTAAACGGGTAGAATACAACTTCACACTTCTAGGCTCAGCAAAGAGATAACATTGTTTTGCATTGATGTGCAAAAATGTTGTCAGGCTGAAAATTTGACCGTGATATAATAATGTTGGTAAATGTAGTTGTAAGCTTTAAAAACCTTACTGACATTCAGTTTATTGGGGTTCCATGACTTGAATGTATTGAATCTTCTTTTAGGCTGTAGAGATCTTGAAAACTGCCAGAGAAATCTACATGCAAGTCCGTTACTTTCCATACAGTAAGTTATTAAGCGGCCATATTATCTAGCGCATTACAAGTTTTAAAGCGGATGTGTTGAACAATGTATGGCCTATTGCAAGTGGTGCTGTTTTCTTTTGTTTTTTTTTATTTACTTGCAGCTATACTCGGCTATGTATGCCTGCTTTTCTCATATCCTAGGAGCAAAATAACTGGGTCTGGGAGATAGTTGTGATGGAGACTGGCTATTTCTTTTAGCTTAACTATTAGAATTTTGTTTTAGTTGTATTGCCTACAATTAAGACTGTATAACATTACTGTAACAGTATCTAATGCACTTGTTAAAAATTAAACGATTTAGAATTCTGAAACCAAATGATTGTGTTGGCATGATTTAAAACAGACTTTATACAAACAGAATATGATGAATCCTTTAACATGGTACATGTGTAGCAAACGGATGGAATGGTCAATCTGAGGCGGTTTGGTGCAAGTTTTATCATTCAGGGTTTGACCTGATTTGAGCTAATTGTTTTGGGTTCACACATGCAGTAAAGTAAGAACAGTTCAGTTTAGAAGCACACCCATCTAGGACTGTTGCTGACAAGAGGACATCCGCTGTCACTAGAAGAAAGGCTTTCACCATCCACATAAAGAGAGGTTCTTCGCTGTGAGGATAGTAGTGATGGCCACAGGGCCAATTTTAGAGAAAATGGGGTCCTGAATAGGAACTATGGCTAATAGTGGAGCAGTGGCTCAATGCCATTTCACATGGTCCACATGCCTGTTATATTGCACTGTCACATTGTTTGCCAGATGGAACATTACACATAGTCATCTACAACAAAACCACTAATTACACTGGCTTTACCATTGTATTAATAGTATTTGAGTAACTGTGCTTCCTCCTTCTGTGCTGTTGAAGAGGTGGTTTGACACTGCTGCACTCCCCAGCTCCTGCTTCACATATTACCTGCAAGTTTCCCTTTTGTATCTCACAAATTTCACGCCTTGCTATATATTTTCAGAATCAGAGTTGACTGTATATGCCTTAGCGGCAGCTTACACGTTCAGATTCAATTCAGTAAATGGCACCAGAGGCACAGTATGAGCAAGCCTCTATAAAGTTGTGACAATTTAGAAGCCAACTACAAAAGTTAGGAGTCACCATATCTGGTACCAAGCATACATAGGTAAACCAAAACTGGTCCAATATAAAACCTTTATTAGAGTTATAGTAATTTCAGCGATAAGGCACAGTTTTATAAATTGTCAAAACCATGTTGTACTGCAGGGGGTGGGGGGAGCAAATTTAAAATGTGCATTGAGCTTTAGATTTGGGAGACTGAGTGTCTTAGTGCAACTCGAAATCACAGGGTTAAAATAAAGATGCCCAATATGTGTGCTACATGCAGAAGCAGTCAGTATTTCCCCTGCTTGCATAAAAAGTCACTTGTATACCTTGTATTTGCTACATGGTATGGCCAGTTACAAATTTGCGCCCTTTAGCTAGATTTGCTCTTGCCTCTAAAAAGTCCAGACCCTTACTTGTTGTCAAGTACACACCAATGATCCATATCTACTGCCAAGTATATGACACAGAACTTTATCTGCTGCCAAATATAATATGCTCAGTAATTATGGTACCAAGCAATTCATATTTAGCTGCATTAAGTTCCAAGTACAGTATGCAGTGACATATCTGGTGCCCAGTAGAGTATGCGGACGCCTATATGTTGAACATAACCATGTCTGGTGCTCAGTGTAATAATCTGAGCATTCAAATTGAGCCATAGTATTTTCCTACCTTACTAGGAATTAACTTTTTTATGCTCTCTTCTTAGCACTCTGATAATGTATATTTGAAAATACTCTTGTTAATTTTTACATCTTAGAGGCATCTTTGACAACAAAATACCATTATAGCAGGTGGTATAATGTTCCAGTACCTTGAAGCTCCACAGCAGCTGGAGAGGCTCTTGCTTAATACCTGCATTAAAGGATAGTTCATAAGATAGTTAATCTGTTTTCGGAACGTACTGCATGAAATCAATACTTAATTTTGTCATGTTTTTCTGTTTTTAATTCTGCAGATTACCAGCGACAGAAAGAGAGGACTGTTCACTAATGTCTTATCGATGGCCTCCTCTTCCGTCCATATTTGGGAATGTGACAGACTGTTCCATGCAAATTTATCATTGGACTGAACAAACTGCCAGTCTCTTACCTTCACACCTGATCTGCTGAAACGATGGATCTGACTATACTAGGAACATGCTTTTCTGTGACATCACTTATCCCATGGATTTAGAGCATTTTTATTATTTGTTAATTAGATTTATAGTTTAGTTAATAAACTGAAATTACACTTCTTGCAATGTCTTTTACGCGAACACTACAAATGAATATCTCCATTGGAAGCTGTTTTCTGACTACATTCTTCTATATGGGTTTTCTTCAATGTATTTTTATAACTTAAACTATAAATAAATTGAGTACCAACAAGTAAATACTTCTTTTGTGTTACATATTAATGCACTTACATTTTATGATAAAGGGCAAATTACCATATTCTTAACAAAAGTAAGACATTTATTATCCCTATACCTAAGAAGATTGAAATGTTCTATAATTAATGATACAAAATATGTTTGAACCATTTATTTGTGCCTTCTAAGAGTAGCTCTTAAATATGAGAGAGCAATGCCATGGCAGGATGATGCATCAGTGATGATTGACATGAGTGAACCATTTTAGCCTTCAGCTTTCATAGAAATATACTTTTTTTTTTTTTGTCTTCTAACCAATTCTAATGTGGTGTGTTGTGCATATACTGTGTGCACGTTTTATGTTTGCTTCTTTAGCTCAAAATGACTGGTCTACAAATTACAGAAGGTTTTTGCAGAAAACTGAATAGGGCAAAAGGAGCAAAATTATCCACATATTGGACTGCAGCAGATTATACCACTTTCAGATTGCCACGCTGGCAATATCCCGGGTATATGAACCCGGGATATTGCCGGGGGACAGTGCAGGACACCCAGATAAATACCCGAGTAGATTGTGTTCACACTGAACATGGGTCTGCCCGGGTCTCCATGGCAGCATCATAAGAGGAGCTCTGCTTGGCTCCTATTGTGGTGACTTTTTTTTTTTTTTTTAAACTTTACAGTGGTGTTCAGTGAAACCCGGGTCTCCACATTCACCTGTGTCGACCCTGGGACCCATTCACACTGAGCCTAGACCTGGGTCGTCGGGGCTTGCCTCTGCAAAAACCTGGGTCTTTTAGGCAGTGTGAATGGGGTATTATTTGTACGTGAAGATATAAAGAAATCGACTACCACCAGTGAAGCCGGAGAGAACACTAGCTCACAACCACTATTCCAGAAGATCTAACTAGGAATCTGATGCTTGTGCAGACACTCTCTAAAATCCCCCCCCACACTTTTCATTTTAAATAAATACGGTACAGTTCACTGCTGAAGCCCTGTTTGTATGTGTCTGCCCAAGTATTCTGAAACACAGTAAACCTGTTCAGCTTGAGTTTAGTTTAAGGCTGTAGCAGAGAATTGTTCCTTCCTACCAAGCCCCAATTTTGTTACTTTTCATTTCTCTTTCATCCTATCTGGGGAACACTGTTACCATGGGGTTGTATGAGGGGAGCATGGAGTTGGCACTTAATTAGTTAACTTATTAAATGTATCACTGCTGACAAACCCCTCCCTTCTGCAACCCCCTGTACCTCCTCAGTTTAGATTGAGTGTTCAAGGGAGTTGGGCTTACTTTTTATTTACAAGCTTAGTTTTTACTTTATTTTATACTTTTATTTCTTTTTAAAATAGGCTTTTTTTTCTTCTCTTATCGCAGGAGTGTGCTCTAGAGAGAGAGAGGGCACATTACTATTAATGCAGACGCAGAACAGCTATCTTTTTGTGAGAACCGAAGGCTCTCGCTGACAGCATCAGTAGTGTTTCAGTGCCGACAGGCTTGAGAATCCGCGGTCACACTTAACAGCTTCCCGACATACCGGCGCTGCCATTAGAGGCAGAGAGCGCCAGTAATCTGAGCGATGGCAGGCACCATCTTGCTGGGAGATACCAATTCCCTCCCTCAGAGAAGGGAGGGGGGAATCTTGAAAAGATGCATAAAATCCTCCGGAGCGGAATGGAGAATCAGGAAATGGCTATGGACTGTCTAAAATAAGAAGCCACAGCTATCGATTCTATCTACAGGTGCAGGAAAGCCTGGAGTGTGAAGCTAATGGTTATAGAGCTCCCCCACCTCAGCTTGGATTTTTGGATTCTCCCAGATGCACACCAAAAGATTGCCCGGAAGACAGCAGACTCTCCTCAGCCTGATACTGGAGACACTGCTAACAAACTCCTCTCCTGCATACCTGTCTTAGCTGGAAGGCTAAGTACCAAAATATTACTATACTTCTATACTCATTGCTAGCAAACAGGGGTATATTAGCATAATTATAGTATTCTATTTAACAATTCTTTATTTCCACATAGGCTTATTACAAGATACTACTTTTGCCTGTCATAGATTAGTTAGTATACTTTATATCAAGTCTATCTTATGTGACTGTCTATATTGCTCTAGATTGTTACACTTTCCCCATTCTGAATATGTCAGATAAGGGAAAGGCACCACATGCAAAATATTTCACTTGTTCAAAGTCTAAAGTTAATTTACCAATTGGACAACAGGACCCTGGGACGCTTTGTATTGACTGTGACGTGGGGGCACAGACCACGCAGGCCAAGATTAATGGCACAATCGGTTGCCACACTGGTACAGCTGCTTACTAAGCCTGTACAGTTACCAGCGGGTACCGATATTCTCCCCTCCACATCAATTAAAATTGCCCCTCCCAGGAGAGTCACGATACCAGTGACCACCGAGACAGCAGAATTGGCACCGGCTGGTCCATCATGCTCTCTTGCTAACCCAGGCCCTCCTTTGGCAGAACCAGTTTGGTCCTCATCCCTGGTCAGAGGCCTAGATCAGTTAAACCGTTGATTGGACTCACCAAGACCTATTCTGTCTAGAAATAAAGGTCTTAGGTCCGCTAATCCTCTCCTGTCCTCAGATTCTGAGAGATCATCAGAAGAGGAGCGAGATCCCTTTCCTGACTCTGATACTGCACAGGTCACTGACCTGGAAGACTACCCTAGATATCGGCATTGCGTCAAGCCCTGGACCTCATGGATTTGATCGAACCAAAATCTTCGGATCAGGGTCTTTTAAAAAAAAAAAAAAAAAAGAGAAGAGGCAATGTTTTCCACCGTCTATGGAGCTAGCGGAAATCTCGAAAGCGGCTTGGAAACAGCCGGATCAAAAGTTTACTATTTCACAGAGATTCATGGCCTTGTACCAGTTACAGAAAGAGGATATGGCCCATTGGGAACAGATCCCAAAGGTCGATACTCCAGTTCTACGCTTACCGTGCCACACTACACTTCCAGTGCAAGAAACAGCTCCCCTGCAGGATGCTACCGACCGTAGAGGGATTCTTGCAATCCATTTACGTAGAGGCAGGCACCTTCTTGAGACCTGTTTTCTTCTGCGTGGGGATTGCAAGATTCAGACTTACTCCCTCTTGCCCTGCACCTAAAGGAGGCATCAGGATACCTATACGAAGCTGCCCAGAATGCAGCCTCAATCTATTGCTGAGGTCCTCGGATGTAGATACAGAATCTAAGAAATCTCTAGCAACATTGCCTTATTCAAGCGCAGTGTTATTTGGTCCTGTATTGGACAATATTATTTGCCAGGCCACTGGCGGCAAAAGTTTTTTCTTTCCAGTACACTTACCAAAACCGAAAACACCTAGATTTGGTTCATTTAGGCAGCCCTTTCGGGGTGGCTTCTCTGCCAGAGGCCAGGCGAATAGAAGCACACCAACAGAGAACATGGGACACTCTCACAGAGGTAGGTCCTCCTACTCCATGAGGGGACCTTCACCCAAGATTGCGAATAAAATGTCAGGCTGACTCATCCACCCCTCCTTGGTTCAGCAGGAGTGGGGGGACGATTACGTCTGTTCAAAGAACAGTGGACAGCGTTCTCTGAAGACCTTTTGGATTCGCAGGATCATGACGAGGGGGTACAAGCGAGAACTGTCAGGTCCAGCCCCGCATAGGTTCTTTGCCACCACCCAGAAAGGAGACAGGCGATGTGGCTCTGTGTCGCCTCTCTTCTTTCTGCCGGAGTCATCTGCTTGGTTCCAACTAACCAGAAAGAACAGGGTTTCTACTCAAACATCTTTCTTGTCCTGAACCCAAATGGCTCATTCCGACCCATTGTAAATTTAAAAATGTTAACAGGTTTCGCATGGAATCCCTCATGTCGGTAATATATGGATTGGAAGCAGACAAATTTTTGGTGTCCATTGATATCAAAGACGCCTACCTTCATGTCCCCATTTGGGAGGGACATCAATACCTTCTCAGATTTGCTGTAGGATTGGAACACTACCAATTCTGAGCCCTACGCTTCGGCCTCTCCACAGCGCCAAGGGTGTTCACAAAAATGTCGGTAATGGCAGCTTGTCTTCGTTCCAGAGGGGTAAAAATAATACCATACCTAGACACCCTCCTTATCAATGCCACATCACTTCATCTGTTACAACAGCACCTAACCCTTACCATCAAGGTCCTGGAGCACCATGGCTGGTTAATAAGCCTGAAAAAAAATCACAGTTGATCCCTTGCCAGCGGATGACCTTTCTGGGGCTCATGATGGACACCAGCAAACAAAAAGGGTTCTAGCCTGTTGCAGTCCATCCATCCACCTGTGCATGCGACTCCTAGGGAAAATGATGTCGACTTTTGAAACAATTCCTTATGGTTGATTCCATTCCCGCTGCATCCAGTGGGACCTCCTAACAAAGTGGTCAGGATCCCATCTACATTTGGAATGCCAAACTGATCCACTTGTCATCTGAAGCAATGGTGTCCCTTCAGTGGTGGTTGGTCCAGGAACACCTGGCGGTAGGCAGGTCCATTGCCTCGTGGTCCTGGATCATAGTCACCATGGACGCCATTCTGCGAGGGTCCTTCACGTACAACTTCAGGGTCCTTGGTCGATTCAGGAGTCTTCTTTATCAACCAACTTTCTGCAGTTGAAGGCTATGCTAACTGCCCTTCAGGGCGCCCAGACAGTCTTTCAGGGATACCCGGTCTGAGGGCAGTCCAACAATGCCACGGCAATGGCATATGTAAACAGACAAGGTGGACCAGAAGTGCAGGAGCAATGGCAATGGCAACGCAGATCTTGGCCTGGGCAAAACTCCACGTTCCTTTAATCTCTGCAGTGTTCATCCCAGGCATCCAGAACTGGGAGGTAGACTATCTAAGCCGACATGCTGTAATGCCGGGAAAATGGTCACTCCATCCGGAGGTATTCCAGTCGTTGGTCCTGGGTTGGGGGTCTCCCGAACTTGGACCTCATGGCGTCAAGGCACAACCGAAAGATTCCCAGATTCTGCACAAGGGCAAGGGACCCCCTGGCGGCAGCCGTCGACGTCATGACAATGCCCTGGGACTTCTGGTTTTGGTATCTGTTTCCCCCAATTCCCATGATTCACCGTGTTCTCAGACGGGTCAGGCAAGAGCGACTACCAGTGGTTCTGGTGGTCCTGACTGTGTGGGGTTTGGTATGCGTACATTCTCTTGCTAGCGGGTCAAGGGGTTTGTCTACCACTTCGAAACAACCTCCTTCTCTAAGGATCATTCCATCATCAGGACCTCAATCGACTGATTTTAACGGCTTGGCTGTTCAAACCAGTTTTTGGCGATCCCTAGGATTCTCTCCCAGAGTTGTAAATACGCTCTTGCAAGCTCGTAAACCAGTTTCAGCTCGTATCTACCACCGCATCTGGCGCACCTACGTTAGATGGTGTAAAAATAGATCCTGCGATACGGCTTCTTTTTGGCTATCACATTTCCTGGCATTTCTCCTTGATGGCCTTGCTGCAGGTCTTCGTCTGGGCTTGTTTAAAGTATGTCTTGGCTCTTTCTGTATTTTTGAATCTGCGTCTGGCAAACATGCTGGCTATTAGGATGTTTTTGCAGGGAGTTCTGCATAAACAACCTCCGTATGTTCTGCACCCTGGAATCTCAACCTAGTATTGAATATGCTACAGGGTCCCCCGTTTCGACCATTGCACTCTGCAGAATTAACGTGGAAAGTAGCGTTCCTGCTGGCGACTGCATCGGCTCGCAGAGTGTCGGAGTTCGGAGTCCTCATGTCGTGAGCCATATCTGTTACATTACATACGATTACAGAGCAGTTCTTCGTACGATTCCTTCGTTTGTTCAGAAGGTAGTTTCACAATTTCATATGAACCAAGAAATTGTGGTTACAGTATTCAAAGAAAGGACAACATCCAGACCGAAATCTATGGAATACCTGGATACAGAGGACCTCCCACATTCGGCGCAAAGATTCTTTATTTTGTTCCATTCCCATAAACGAGGATGGCCAGCCTTAAAGCAGTCCATTACCAGATGGAGTAAATCAATCAATAGCAGGCTTATGTCAGTGCGAATCGAACTGTTTCAGACCGAATAGCTTGCCATTCCAACCGCTCGGTAGGGGCGTCTTTGGCGGTGTGAAATGGAGCCTCAGTGGACCAGCTTTGCAGAGCAGCCACCTGGTCCTTGGTCCATACTTTCACTAATTTTTTTTTTTTTTAACTCAAAATTTTTATTGCATACAAAAAAGAACATGCGTGACATAAATAGAAAACAAAAATCTTCAGCAGAACATTCAAGATACATGTATCCAGCAATGTCACTTTCCTAACAGAAATATGTATAACAAGTTAGTAATGGGTAAGGGAGGGGGAGGTAAGGCAGTGGGCTTTAGAGGGGTGTGGGGTAGGGAAGGGGGAAAAGTACATGGCCGTCAGATGAAATAGACTTAAGAGAAGCGTGCTCTCTCAAGAGGGAGCGTTACCTGGACTGTGAGGTGGCCTTTTTAGAAAAGCAATAGGCTCAATTTTATGTGGGGTTGTGTAAGAAGGAGATTAATCAGAGGAAGACAGACTGCAAGACTCTAGGCATAGAGCCATGAGGCCCAAACCTGATGGAATTTGTCTTCTTTGTCCCGTCGTAAGGAGGTGATCCTTTCCATGTTGGCTATAAACCATATATATGATCTTAAAGAAGAGACGCAAGGATGCTCCACCAGCTTCCATGATTTAGCTATCAGGCATTTGGCGGCCGCCAACACGTGTGAGGCTAGCTTCGCAGAATGGGTATCAAGGTCTTGTATAGGATAACAAAGTAAGAAGGACCACAGGTTCTTCCTAATAGGGCATTGGAGAAGTCTCGCAACCCGCTCCCAGAAGGAGGAAATGACAGAGCAGGACCACCAAATGTGTACGAGGTTGCCTCGGTGACCACAATTTCTCCAGCAATCGGGAGAGGCCGACTGAAACATCTTTGCGAGCACATTCACTAAATTTTATCAATTCCATGTCTTTGCGTCCACAGGCGCCAGTTTTGCCTGTAGTGCTCTACTGGGCGGGCTGTCAGAGCGGTCCGTTCTTTAGAACATTCCAATGGTAGCAGTGTCCCCCAGATATGATGAAAGAGAAAAGAGGATTTTAAATCCTTTTCTCTGATGCCATCTCGGGACACTGCATTCCCTCCCTTCTGCTCTTTGGTCTCTGGTTGGTTGACTCCCTTTCCTTGGGGCTTTAAACTGAAGAAGCTACAGGGGGTTTGTAGAGGGGAGGGGTCTGTCAGCAGTGATACATTTAACAAGTTAACTAGTTAAGTGCCAACTCCAAGCTCCCCTCATACAGCCCCATGGTAGCAGTGTCTCCCAGATGGAATCAGAGAAACAGATTTATCGTAAGTATAAAAATCCTCTTTTTCGAGTAAAACCAAAGCCATATCTGAAGGTAAATCCTTATGGATATGTTCGAGCCTGTCAGTCCAATGTAGACAGCAGACTAAATAATTTAGGCTGGGCTTAATCTACTTTTTTTCAATGTCACAGTCTAGGATACTAGGGAATAGGAAGTAAGGAGGAGATTTTAAGTGGGCTTGATGATTCTTTAATTCCCCATAATGGAATTTGGTGCTCACTGCCATGGCCCAGCTCAGAATATTAAAATTACAGTAAGTGTGGTATGACTGTATTTTCTGTTTTTGTAGTGCATGGTTGCACTGCTATAATTGTCTATTGAGACACTTTTTTTTTCTTTTAAGATTGCTTTCTATACACTTTGCACTGGCATCTGTAGGCCACATATGGTACACAATATCTGCAAAACATCTTGGTGTAAGGTGTGGACTGAACTTATTAAAAATGTCTACTAAAAGCATTAACTCCATAGAAATGCACCAAACCTATACCATCTGAATTGATGATTCAAGGATTAATACTTTTAAAGGGTAAAAAAGAAAACAAATATCCAACAATTGTTGTGCATTCCAAGCTGTGATGTCTGATGTTTAGGTTGGTCTTTTGAAATGGTTCTGTTATACACCTCTGAACGTTCCTACTGGAAAAATCCCAAAAGATTAGGCTACACCCTAAATCCATCCAAACTACTTCCTTATCAACAAATACCACACACCTTTTGACCTCTGACAACTAAGACTGGTTTGGAGGGGTGCTGCAGTGCTCATCTACTTTGGGTTTCCAGTTAGCCTCTCCTGAGGTCATTCAAACTCTTTCCAAGCGTAAAAATGCAGTCACAGCCAGGTGCTGGACAGAAAGGAAAATAAACGGTTACGGGCTCGGTACTCTTTTCATGGTACACACTTGGGTGCAGCTAGACACATTTAAAGTTGATCTTTCAGCTACACACAGTGGAGGCATATATTTTGTGGACTAAGCTAATATTCTGAATATTAGTCTGCAGTACCTCTGTGAGGTCACTGGTTCACAATAAATTTATAGGCTGCATACTGGTATAGACCAGTGTTTCTCAAACACAGTCCTCAGGACCCCTAACAGTGCATGTTTTCCAGATGACAAGGAAAATAATTCTACCAACTGTAGATCTGTGCCAGTCAGTAATGAATACACCTCTGTTAAATAAGGGGATTTGGAAAACATGCACCGTTAGGGGTCCTGAGGACCAGATTTAAGAAACACTGGTCTAGATTACAAAATGTCTGCTCCTACTGTTGTGTAGGTCAGTTTTTCACAAACCTGATCCTCAGAGACCACTGACAGTGCATGTTTCCCAGGTCTCCTCACAGGATAAATGAAATTAGTAGCACTTATGGATGGGACAGTAATTAATACACCTGTGCTCCAGCTTGAAGTTATGAAACACATGCAATGTTAGCGGTTCCTAATGTCTGCATTTGAGAAATATTATTGTAGGTGACAGGTCCAAATTTAAACACTACAAATGTACCAGATTTCTTAAACTTCATTTTCATAATGAACAATCAATTCACTAAGATTTCTGTAGTTTAAAAACCATAAGCATTTAGCATCATCCTTGTCAAGATATTAATATTTCCCTAGTTTATAATTTCAACTATCTGTTCTATTTTGTGTATTGTGTACTATCATGATTGTGTGCACTGTGTTCTTTCCCTTGAGTAACTCTCCTCCTCCGTCCTTACCCCTCTTTTTTTCTGTACCCCTTTATTTATCCTTGGAAAATTCATAAACTATTGATGGTAACATTTTAATATTGTCCCTATTTGTCTTACATCCATTCTATTGATCCATGTCCTAGGCTGAAAATAAGCAGCTCTAAATGTGTTTTGGTGGCCTCTTGTCCCTGGCCACCTCAGCAGAGCATTATTTTTAATAGCATTCAGCCCACAATTGCATGGTGCATACAGTCATCTTCATTTAAGCACTTGGACAGCACTGATCCCTATGCATACCAGCTCAGATTTAGTTAAGGGATAAAAAAGAAAAAAAAGATGTGGACAATTTTCAGTTAATATATGTCAAACTGCATTCTACAAAAATAGCTGTTTAGCTTAACTTAGCATTGCCCAGAAGGTCACATATGCTACATTTGCTCTCTGAACTCTTGCACACTTATCTTTCGCAATCTCCACCATCTGGAGACCAGTATTTATTCATATCGTCACCGATTCATTTCAGTAGCGGCTGTACTTAAATGTTTGTTCCCAACCTCAGCAGACTGCAGCTGCTGGAACTCCGATAAATATAGCCAACTTACACTGAAGCCATTTGGCCAGAATGGCAGACCATGCAGAACAATTTGAACTATCAAAACAGCAAAGTGAAAATGCCACAATCTTCTGTGCACATTAGGCTCATGGTAGGAGTGTCGGAGATGGCTATGTTATTGTGGAAGTTAGTTACAAAACAATCATTTTAGTTAAAAAGAGCAAGTAGTTCTTATGTAACAATGCTGTTCAGAAACTTGTTAACTAAGAAGTTCTATATAGGTTATGCAATACCCCGTTATACTACGGAGCACTGAAATTTAATGAAAAAATTATAACTTAATTACAAAACAAATTAAATGTAAACAATTATTGAACATTAAACACAGATAATTAAAATATAAATGGATCACTTTACAGTAACACATGTTAAAGAATGTTAAGAGTTTCTTCTTAGAGAGAGTAACATGTAGAGCTTTTTTATCTTCGTAAACAAACACATCCTGTAAGTAAATGTTCAGAGAACAATATATGTATGCCTGTAACATAGGCTGGATACACACTACAGGGTTTTCAGACGATTATCGGACCAATCACACAATATACAACCATTTGGCCTGATAAGGCATTAGTGTGTACACTGCAATGATGAGCAATTATCGTTCCAAGGCTCATCATATCCTTTCATTTGATTTTGAAACTAGACTAAAAATGTTGATCAACGATGGAACAATGTCGTTCCAATTCTGCAGTGTGTATGCACTCACAATCGGCAGTGTCCATAGATCTCTATGGAATGTGCAGAGTCACAATCTTTTCAGCCGAAGGTCATGACAGATGAAGAGCACGGATCTCAAGGTAAATCATGTAAAACGTGTATAGTGTGTACACATAAATTAGCACTCTAATCAGGGCACTTTTTTTTTTTTTTTTTTTTTTTTTTTTTAAATCATTGGCAAAATTATTAAAGAATGGGAGGAAAATTTTCTGTAGTGTGTAACCAGCCATAAGCAGCAGAAAATGTCACTCAGCGGGACAGGCTCTATGGACAATAGTCTCTTAATAATTAACCTGCTGCAACGGAAAAACTGGTTAGTTTTTAATCACCTTAAAACTAATCAGGAACACAACATTATTAAAAGGCACATATCTGGTCAGAACTTTTTTTAAAAAAAGGGGCCCAAAATACATACAGCATTATTCATGGTTACAAACATTAATCCATGGATATTAAACTTCATATAGTTACCAGACTAACTTGAAATACCAATGGGATGATCTGGTTTCTGGACAAATGACTGGATCACAAGGGGCCTACCAGTTCTTTCAGCTTGGCTATACACACTGCCAGATCATGGTAATTGGTAATTCATAAGGGGAGATTCAATTAGTGGCGATGAGCTAGAGGAAACATCAACACAATGTCTGTCTGCACACATTGCCAGTCATTACGGTAGAATTCTCTGCTCATTTCTCTGCGCAAGTCTGTGAGGTGCAAGGCAAAATAAGCGGAGATTCCTGCCATAACATAAGCGCGGTGTTCCGTATACACATTGTGCTGCATTGAATCTGTTGATAAGGTCCGCTGGTTGTTTTTGGCACAGCAATTTCAAGCCAATTTGGTTGCATGTCCAAGTCCAAATCACTACATATGAGAGCAAAGGTAGAAATCATCTATAAAAATATGACGCAAGTCTATCGCTAATGGTTAGAAGAATAATGTTCCCATTTCTGGGTAAGTGCACCATTACAGAATAGGAACCAATCTGTAAATGTTTTATTGAATGAGGGTCCGCAGTTGCTGTCTGCTTGTAGCTACTGCTTCATAAGCAGCAATGGTGGCACTTACAGATGGAAGACCAATGGCATTATAACAAGTAAATCATATTCACTGCATTTTTCCTAATTAAATACGTTACAAATTTGATTACAGTTCATTTTACACAACCTGTAAAGAAAATGCTAAATTAGTTATAGTTCCAGTTGAAATCCTGTCAGTCCTTATCTTTTCATCTCTTGGACGCCTTCTCCTCCTCATCACTGTTGTCTCCTCTGTTCTCTGCCACCTCACACAGTTGACTTTCGTCCACATGTTCTAGGGACTCTGCTCGCTGGAGGGAAAGCTCATTAAGGGTTATGCGAGGCAACGTGTTCTGTTCTGGATTTAGCCACGGTTTAAACTCAGGCTTGTTCTTCTTCTTCCAGGCTGGATATTGTACGCACGCCTTATGCAGTTTACGAAGAACCTGCATTAAAAAGAATCATCAGAAATGTACTATGTAGTGACAGTCAGTGGAAAGGTAGTGGAGATAACAGTAAAATATAGCTTATGTAACGGCTGGCAAGTCAATGCAGAGGAGTATAATTTATTAGACATCTGATCTAGTGTGAAAGAACAATCAGGTAATGAATATATTATCATAGATTTATAAAGCAAGTGCTTCCTACCTTTGGTGCCAAATACTGTGAAGATTTATTCACCACCCATTTCGGTAAAGAACCTTAAAACAAATTAATAAAAGTTTGTATCAGAGATGTAAAATACATCTATTCAGATTCAAGTAACTTCAAATTTACTGACAATAATTGTTATTGTATTATAAGGGATATATAATCTAGGTTTAGTTATTACTATCAATATTTACATTATTAGGAACCTGGTTGTTCAATTACTGGAAATAAATCACCACTACATGTTCACATCATCTGGCTGCCATGTCCAGCTCACTGCAAAGACTTAAAAGGGGCTATCCATTTTTGGACAAGACCCATCACTTTGATCTGTCGCCCACCAATAGTGGGGAAAAGTAGGCATCCTTCCTGTTACCTAAAACAGAGAACTGCTTTGTATTGTGAGATCAAAGTGCAGGAGACTGAAAAATGCAGTGTCCTAGTCACTGCTTCTTAAAATTTGTTCACTGTTGAAAGTAAGAGAAATAATCAACAGCTCGGTTCAGTAGTAGACTTCCTGTTCAGTAGGCTGTGGGACAGGAGAAGTAGGAAGCTGTGAACACGCAATAAAGTATTTACTTGCTTGTTTTCAGAACGTGGAAATGTTATCATTATTATTTTACTACCCTTACTGAGTGTTAGTAATACATTCTGATCCACACAATCTAAATACTGTTTATGTATTCTTTTATATTATTATAGGTTATCTTTATATCAATATAGGTTATCTAATATTTAAAATGATACTAAAAAGACCATACGAAAAAGGCCACTTATTTTATCTTTGCTCTCTTTCTATATTAGTGTATTACCCTGATTGAATATTGGTAGCGGTAAATGCATATATTATTTCTCTGCTACATGTACTTGTGTCGTTTCCAATAATTACATTCTCCCAATATATAATTCAGGTCTACGTTATAACATGTATTTACAATGCAATTGTTATTAAGTACCTTGGATTGTTTATAGTTCTTTGCATTTGTTATTATATTTTTTTTCAATAATAAAACAAACAGATTTAAAAACAAAACAAAAAAACAAGCTTGAAGAGATAAAAGGACACTCTCTACTGTTTTGTGTCACTGCAGTACTACAATGAGCATGAAGAAAAGCAAGAATTGTCTGAGTAGGTCAGACAGAAGATTGTAGCCAAACATGTACAATCTTTAGGCTACAATCCAATCTCCGTATACCTTGATGTTCCTGGTTCCACCATATGTAATGTTATTAGGAAGGTTCAGGCCCAAAGGCACTGTACCAGCCATCAACTGCCAAACAGTTTCAAGCCGACCTTCAGACACAAGGTACGACTGGCACCATCCATCACCAACTGAATGAAAAGGGTTACATGGTAGGAGGCTCAGGTGTGCCCCATTGCCGAGAGACACACATAAGAAAGCCCGACTGGCGTTTGCCAATAAAAGAAACAAACATCTGAACAAGCCAAATTCCTTCTGTGAGAATGTCTTATGGACAGTTAAGACCAAATTATAGCTTTTTAATTAAGCACATCCTCCCTATGGTTATTACAAAATGATCACCTTCCCTACAGTAAAACATGAAAGATGCTCAGTGATGGTTTGGTGTTGCTGTGCTGCATCTGGCACTGGGTGTCATGAAATGTCATAAAATCTGGATATTACCATGACATTTTAGAGCACAATGCTGAACCCAGTGTTAGAAAGTTGGGTCTCTGACAAAGGCCATGAGACTTCTAACATACTTCAAAAAGCACACAGGAATGGTTCAAGACTGTTCTGAAGTGGTCAGCAATGAGTTCAGATTAAAATCCCATAGAACACCTGTAAAGAGATCTGAAAACAGAAGCTGGGAGAAGACACTGTTCAGGGAGAACTAGAGCAGTGTACACAAGAAGAATGGACCAGACTGCCAGTAGAGGAAGTTCATCTATGGCTAAAGGAAGCTGCTGATTGCAGTTATTTTTTTTTACCAAAGGCTTTCCTATCAAATATTAGGTCTAGGGTGTCAATTATTTTTCAATGCCAGTTATATTCATTTGCTGATTTAAGAGGACATACAAAATCAAATTCAGAAGCAAGAACATAGTTTCTGCAAAATTAACAGAGGATAAATTGTGGAGACCAAATATTGTTATTTATTTGTTCTTATGTTTAGAGGAAATTGTGAGCAAATGAATAAAGTGCAAGGGTGCCAATATTTTTGGCCACAACTGTACTGTAGGTTAATTGGCTTCTGAAAAAATGGACCCTAGTCTGTGTGTATGTGGTAGGGAATTTAGATTATTCCAGTGGTGCAGGGACTAATCTAATTGGTTGACCATTTGTGCTTCTGTGAAGAGAGACATAAAACATGGAGTATTAATGAAGTTTGAAACCCACTAATCTAATCAGACTACTTGCAACGTTTCAATGCTTTGTGAGAATACAGTGACTCAGAGATAAATATTATATAATATATATTCTCATTCCCACTCACCTCTGGGATCTACCTGTGCCAGATATATGAGTGTACAATTTGTAGGGCCATTTGTCTTGATAAAGTATCCAGCCAGTAGGGAGACAGCTCGCACTAAGTCCTTCCGGGGTGGATACATCTGCAAACCAGGAAAGAGATAACATTTAAGCACTTTCCATAAATATTTTTCCAGATGTGCCCATAATCTTTGCCCATGGCCACTTGTTGCATAAAAGACTTACAAGAAATAAAACAACAATACATTGTTTTTAAAAAGACTGACCATCTTTGCATGTGTACACTTAGAGCATCCAAACTTACATTATGCTTCACAGAGTAATTGATGATCATATAACAGTCAGGCAGCACAAGCCATGAGCGTAGAGTGACCACATCACGATTCTTAAGAGGTTTAGGGCACTTCCCTGAAAGATGAATGAAATATTTAATATTACTTATGTTGTCTCAAAAGAACCACATGATAATGAATGATATTTACAGTTCCACTTCTGTCCTCACATGGAACTCTAGAGATCATTTTTTTTTGTTACGGCAACCTTTGAACACAGTGCTTTAAAATATGCTCAGCACTTACAGGAGTAATACCCCACATCTGCGTTCACAGAGAGCTGAGCAATGTCCCGAGTCTCTATCATGTTTACGTCCCACTTCCTGCGATACTCTGTGTCATGTAGAACATCGTACACTGTGTCGGCTGCCACATCTGGGAATGTCATGTGACCCTGAGGAGAAAAGGTAACAAATAGACTATCATTTTTTTGGAAAAATACTGACAGAATGATTGCAGCCACAATATATTAATGGGACATGCCACACAACAACCTCTTATGAAATCCTCAGTGTGAAGTGATTAAGTGGATTGGGATATTTGGGAACCATGTAGCTCAGCGGTTCCCAAAGTGTGCGCCGCGGCGCTGTCACTGGGGTGCCGCGGGCCAGCCATAGAAAAAAGAAAGAACACAGAAACTTACCAATCCGTCGGGCGCCGGGACCCAGCAGCTGTCACTGAATATCGACGTCAGTGACAGCTGCAGGAGAGAGGAGGCTGCTGGGTCCTGGTGCCCGACGGATTGGTAAGTTTCTGTGTTCTTTCTTTTTTTTCTATGGCTGGTCCGCGGCATAGGAGTGAGAGGGATCGTGACAGCGGGGTAACATGGGGGCCCTGACGTGATTATGTGATCACTTTGGGGATGCTGACTGCAGAAATACATTCTAATGAATATGGAACGGATTTTGGAGTCAGTGTATAAGGGTTGTTAAGTCTCTCTAGAGTCAACCCTGGCTCGAGGCGAGTAGCCGCATATAGCGGCATGTGGACACCATTTTACAAATGTTTATTTCAGGTATATTATTTAGCTCACTTAAAGAAACACACACACTACTACCTCCCAGCCCCCACCAGCACTTACCTTATTCCAGCCGCGCCGCCGCGCTGGTTGTTCCTCTTCACACATGGGACGGCACCTGTCACGAGGTGAGCGCCTCATGTGATATCGGCTCAATTAAAGATAGGCTGCAGGAAGGGAGGGAGGGAGGATCCGCGGCCAGTAAAGTAAGGTGGCTGGTCCTGGAGGAGGGGCCAGCCACATATCAATAGACACAACAACGCCCGAAATAAACTTGTTTCTGCCGGCCCGGGGGGGCATATGCGCCCCTGCCCCCTTCCTTCCTCTACAGGAAGCATGGAACAGCTGGGGACCCTGTAACATCACAAAGTAGTGTAAGGGGTTAATTTAAGGAGGGGCTGACTGCTACCCTATCTTTGGATGTGGGTGAAGCCAATTAGTATCCATTGTTATCCACAGGACTAGTCCAGACATTTTGTCTGCGTTCCAGCAGAGGGCTTCTGTGGAAGCACAGCTCATCTCTACTCCCCCCTCCAACCCCCTGATCCAGGACCTACCAATGTTTAAAGAGAGAGAGATCCAGAGAGTTTGCCGAGGGAGGGGAAGCACTGTGGAAATTTAACCCTAGCTGTAAGGAGCCATTCCAGGGGGAAATGTGATATTCATTCTGAGGATTGATTCATGGAAGGTGTAGTGTAGTTGTTTTTGACTTTTCTTTCTCTACCAATGGACTACAGCTGCAGCTAAGAGAAGAACTCCTTGGGTCTTTAAGTCAAGACATCCAGGTGACTGTAGCTCCTTAAGCAAGTGGGGTAAGGGACAGATGATATGGTAAACCTGTCTGGCATTTATTTACTGTGTGTACATAATAATCTAGGGCCTGATTCATTAAGGATCTTAACTGAAGAAACTTCTTATTTCAGTATCCTGGACAAAACCATGTTACAATGCAAGTGGTGCAAATTAGCATTCTGTTTTGCACATAAGTTAAATACTGACTGTTTTTTCATGTAGCACACAAATATCAACTTTAAATTTCAGTGTACAAATAAGCTATAAAGTATTTGTGTGCTACATGAAAAAACAGTCAGTATTTAACTTATGTGCAAAACAGAATGCTAATTTGCACCCATTGCACTGTAACATGGTTTTGTCCAGGAGACTGAAATAAGAAGTTTCTTCAGTTAAGATCCTTAATGAATCAGGCCCCTAGTGATTGTTTTTATTACAATAAATGTATTGTTTTACTTTTTAACTGCATTTGCCTGAGTGACTAATACAAATCCTAGAAAGTACTGGGTAGACTGCCCTGGCATAGGAAGGCACCCATAGGTGGCCAGCCAGCGTGAAGTGGCTAGAATTGGGCCAGAAAACCCGATATCTTCACAGCTGCGCTAAACTCTTCTGTTCTCCCCATGAGGTATTTATGGATAGGAAGTTCCAGATACATAGTTACAGATGAGTGCCCAATACCACTTTATGGCACGGGTCAAAAAAGATAAAGGTCTTGAAATCTCTCTTTGAGGTCTTATCAATATCCTTAGTGATATCCAAAAATACAGCCCCACACATTCTTGGTGATCCTTGATATCTCAGGACATCTCAACTGGATAAAGTGTGAAGGGAAATAAGGATACTGAAAAATGACATTTTCTCAAATGTCATACTCACAGAAGTCATGTTTGGTATGCAAATTAAGGGCATCTTATTACCTTCTGTGTGGCGGTAATATCATTGTAAGACATTCTGGTAAGAAGTTAGGCCAGTGTAAAGAAAACCTGACTTGAAAAATGTTTGAAAGAGGTCATAAACAACTAGTTTGCATTTACACAAACTTTCTAGTTCTGGCTTCACAAAAATGGGGGCTGTTGGCACCTATGGCATGTTAAAATGTCCTGTAAAAGCTAGCAGAATTGTTCACTTTTAGGGGTCAATTTCATATTGCGAAGTGTCCAATTATTCCTGCATCTCCCTGCAAACAGAAAATGGTTCATTTGTGAGTTTACCATTTCTGTTGTTTATTCCTTTTTATTTTAAAAGAAACTATTGTATTTTATCTTTTTATGTCATTTTGCAAATTGTTTTCATTTTAAGCATTCTGGATTATATTACTTATTAAACTATGCTTAATAAGTTCATGTCTCTGTGTTGTTACGAATTTACGTATCAGACTTGGTTTTAGAATGCTACATAGTTATAACAGAGAAGAGCATTGGGTTTATGATCACTCTGATGCAAGTAAATTGTGATAGATTAGTTTACAGGAATAACCAATGGCTTCCAGAGTAAGAGTTTCAGCTGTTCACAAAAAAAACCTTGGTGGTGGCATATTTGGTAAGGGAAAGTTCATGTGTGGGATTGACAGGGGGTGTTTAAATAATTTTTAATGAGACCAGGAAGTTATTTTTTATTAATCCTTTTTCACACACAAGTCACACAGGCTCAGGTGAGTACTGGATTGTGTCGTTATTAACTTTTCTGTTGTTTTGTGGTAGAAAAATAAGCAAATATACTGTATATATAGTTTTAATAAATAGTCTGCTTATAACCTGGAAAGTTAAGATGATCGGTATCAATCCATCCTGAGCCTCATAACACCCTACAATGCCTATTCACTAGTGGTAGTCATATTTTTGACTGTGGAAATACCAACGGAAATATGACCTACACGAAAATACCTATAATCTAAATACTGACACGGAGAATATGCCAACCAGTGTAAATACCGACATAAAGAAAATATCTACATGGATGAAATACATTCAATGTGATTGCCAACAGTGAAAATGTCAACAGTCACAATGCTGGCATTAAAATGGCAGCACTAGCGGATAGTAAACAGGGATAAAAACAAATGTTAAAAAAAAATGAAAAAGGGATTTAGGTAATTTCTCCATGTCGGTATTTGGACTGTAGGTATTTTTGTGTAGGTCATAGTTCCATCGTCAGAAATTTGTACCCAACCCCTATTCACTACAATAGAAGCATAAAAGAAATTTGCAGTTAAGACTATACTGTTGCTTTATTACATTGTTACAACAATATCGTAGGTCTCTGAAAAACTATAAACTGGTGAGACATTCGGATGGCCGAGGCATCGAGTATGACCGCGTTTTAGACACCTCTGAATTTTAACATCAGAGACTATCGGCGATTACCTATTTCCTAAGCCTCACGGAGAGATCAAGGGATTCATTCTCCCGTTTGTGGTAGTGTGCAGCTGTGGGAAAGTGGCGTGAACCACTTCTATCTCCATCACTGATCCTGGGGTAAACTTCTGCCACAAATGAACACCATTATCTACCTGGTGTGGCTTGCCTCTTGTCATTTCTGGGCCCCTGGAGAGTGCTGAGTGGACAGTGCAGAACGGAGTGGAGTGATCAGGGTTAGGGCGTCTGTGTGACCAATGTCGTGGTTTGACGAGTGGGAACTGGCACTGCTGGGGTGACTGACGAGGCATGGACGCAGCTGCCATTTGGCGGTTCCTTGGAGATGAGGGAGAAGATGTGCTCTCAGTGCAGATGCTCTAAGACTGTGGGGGACCTCGCAGTGGACACAACAAGCTGACCTTTGCGGTGGGTAACGTAGCTGCCAGGCTTCTTGTCAAAAGGAAATTTCTAGCGATACTCTCCTATACGTAGCCATTAAGCTCAACCAAGTTCTTACTAGCAGCTGCTGTGATTTCCTGGTGCAACTTGCTGCTGATTGCCATGTGAAGACAAGGCAGCAGGTAATAAAGAGAGGTGTGAGACTGTACCTGTTGATACATTAATATTTTCTGTGAATGACTTTGACTAGCTTGGAGGGAATATTATATAACTATGTTTCAAATCCCTTATTGGCTGCCTTATTATATCAAGCACAAGAACAGGAACTGCTCAATTCACCCAAAAGTGGAGTGTTTGGGGGACAATCAGTGACTTTCCAAACTAACTGGCTATACAGTGTGCTCTCTCTATGGGAACTTGATTATTTTGTGTTTTACATCCTTTATTCTTCAATTTGAATGTACTTTCAAAACTTTTGGTACTTCAGTAACATAGTTTCCTATATAACGTTTTGATACTGCTGTATTCTATAAATCAGTCCTAATATCATTGCTGTCACCTGTTAGGCTTTATAGTGCATGGGAGATAAAGGAATCAAGTAGCTGAGCTTATTGACTTGATACTCAGGATCATGCTAAATGCGTTTGCAGTTCTGAGATTACATCTGACAATATATTGACAGTCTATTTAGAGTTATGTACGTAATGATTTCTTTTATTTTTAAATCTCTTTTTTTTCACAGTTTGCTCAACAGACAACATTGTAGAACTAGTACAAGGAGAGAAAATATTGGTTTCACTTTATATCTTATCAAAAGGGTTTAAAAATAACAAAGCGTTTTTTCCCAATAATATTGTAGAGGAGGAGAGACTAGAAGGAGAGCCTGGAAGAAAGGGAAAGGAAAAGGTATAAAAGAGGGGGATACAGATGGGGCGGGCTAAATGTTCTCATTTACATGTTACCTGGAATGGGGAGCCGTGTAGTCTGTGCCATGGGGTCCATGTCTCGTGAATTTGTAGAGAGTGTCGTTAAGGAGCCCTGTGATATATCCCATGGACAAAATGTGTTAATCTATTTATCAATTTTGGTTTGGTAGGGGGAAGTGTCTTTTTCCAAGCTCGAGCCAAGTGTCAGGCGGTCTGTTGGTGTGCTTATGGATGGGACGGCATTGCTGAGCAAAAAATTTGGGGGGTCTCTGGGGAGATAAACAGCTGTGAGTTGGTGGAGGAGGGTCAGTGCAGTATTCCACAAAGGTTGGATAATGGGGCAATCACACCAGATGTGTAGGTAAGTACCCTATACGCCACAGCCTCACTAACACCAGTCTGCTGTTGTTGAGAAAATGCGATGAAGTTTATTTGGGACTAGGTACCATCTCAAATATACTTTATAAGTCGTTTCCCTGACACTCACATTGACGGATGCTTTGGCCACTCGTTTACGAATTGCTGACCATCCCTCGCTATCCAGGATCAGCCCAAGGTCCCCCTCCCATGCCACCTCGTGGGGATCCAAAGGAAGTAAGTTTAGCTTAAGGAGGAGTGGTATAGCAGTATATATGGGGCCAATTTGGAGAGAGTGTTCCCAGAATCCTATATCAAAAGAGTAAATCGGATCGTGGAACATTCATATGCCGAAGCAGGTCTGTGCGATTCGGACAGTCAGGGCCTCCGGGGTCATGGCGATCTCAATATCCACCCATTAATTCAAACCCGGGTTACGTCCCATGAAATCACATGGTGTAAATGGGTAGCATAGTAGTAGGTAGAGAGAAGAGGGAGACCAATTCCTCCCTCGTCAGCAGATTTTTCACAATAATGCTTTTGAGTCTAGGCGTCTTGCCTCCCCTTATAAATTTGACACATGCCATATGCAGAGCCGCCAGAACAAAAGGGGAAACCCGGATCGGAAATGTCTGGAATAAGTATAGCAGACGTGGCAAGATGTTCATCCAACCTGTCCTAGAAATATAGAAAGATTTCCATTTGTTTAAATCTTGACAAATGCGATCAACCAGACGGGAGTAATTGAACCGATACAGGTGAGAGTAGTGTCTTGTGATTTCTTACATAATGATTTTTTATTGCTATAACACTGGGAGATAAGCAGAGTTTGTTGCCTATACTGTATCTCACCTTGCTGTTTATTTATATTAATAGCTACTTGGTCTTGGGAATCTGACATGGGTATATGGTGTTATGAGCCATGGCTCCCCGAAGGGCCGCCGCGACTCGCGTCCGGTGGTTCCAGGCGTCCCAGCCGTCTCAATGACGACCGGGACGTCACTTCCACCTCCTACGTCCCGGTTGCCTGGGCAACAACCGGGACGCTCTAACTCCGGCCAGCGGTCTGACACAGAGGCGCATGCAAGCAGAAAAAGGTAATGTCTTATTTTGTTTTTTTTGTGTATTTTGACTCTGTGTTAAGAGTCTTGTCTAGGAAGTTTTACCTGGCTTTGATAGAATGGATTATTCTGTTTTGTATTGCCTATCTCTTTGAAGATTATGCAGTAGGGAGGGGTCTCACTAGCACTCCTCCTATTGGCTCCCCTCGCTACTTAAGGCAGTGAGGACAGAGCCTCATTGCCCCTTATAGCTCCCAGTGTAGCTAGGCTCCTTGTTCCTGTTCTGCTCCCTGATTGTTTATTCTAGACCTGATCTCCCGTGTATGACCCTTGACTTGTTTCTGGACCTTGTTGTATTGCCTGTGACCTCTGACCTCGGCTTGCTTTTGGATTTGTTGTCTGCTGCCGGCGCCTCTGACCCTTGCCTGGATACCACTCCGCTGTTGTTTCTACACTCCGTTGCTGGGGTCTCTCCAATTGGTGCTCATCTCCCGATCCTCTGTTGTCTGCAGCCAAGTCTGTCCCCACCACTAGGGGCTCCAGTGAACACCTGACTTCAAAGCAGACTCCGGGTTTTGAAGTTCCGGCTGGAGGGGTTCCTAACATTATAACTGGCCAAAAAGACGATTCTATTTTCCACCGATGGATCCCAGCCCGGCCCAAGTCCTAGCAGGGCAGATCCAGGCCGTTTCACAGGTGGTTCAGGACCTTTTGCTTAGACTTTCCAAGGCCTCACAAGCAACTCTGGCACCTGCTCCTGAGCCGAAGTTAAATCTTCCGGACCGTTTCTCCGGTAACAGAACCCTGTTCCGGAATTTTAAAGAGAGCTGCAAGCTATATTTCCTTTTTTCCCTCTAATCTGGAAAGAATGAGATCTCAATGATTTTACAAACAAACCATTACCAGCTGGTGTTATATAAGTTGTATCCATCTGCGTGTATACATATGTTTGCAATCGTAGTCATACGATTTATTCTCTATTGAGCAGACATTGGAGCTCCTTATTCCGGTCTTTTAAGGATAAATGCATACACAGGTTTATATTTCATGCCATATTTATTGTGGTTTATTGTTTTTGAGATTTCTATTTTGTATATTTTAATTTTTATTAAGCGTCTAATTAGGTACTTCTGCGCAACTCTCAGTTTTCTTTTTGTCTGTCTTGCTGGGAGGTTTAGCACTACCTCCTATTGCGAGTTGCTGCATTTGATACCTGGAAGTTATTGTGTTTCTCTTATAGATATTCGAGTTCCATATTAGCGCCAGAGATCAGTTTGTTTTGGTCAGATTACTGGCCAACATGATCAAGGGACAAAGACGACATATCCCTATTCTATTTAGTACGGATTATGTTACATCTTACGGCAAGGCAAACCTTCCTAAACTCATGAGTGATCAGCGAGCAATGTTAAATGCTGATATTACACAGGATTATTATACAGGAATTAGAGAGGGTAAATAAGTCTTTACTCTCTAATAAATTCCCAGGCCCTGATGGATATAGTGGGGAGTATTATAAACTCTTAAGACAAAATCTGGTCCCTTTTTTTTTTACTTTGTTTCAAAAATTGCATAAAGATCATGTACCTTATCCTAAATTTAATAAGGCCAATACCATTTTTAGAACCCAGAATCGGTCTAGTCCTATAGGCCAATTACTTTTATTTACTATTAAATTTGGATTGAAAAGTTTTGGCCAAAGTTATGGCAAATAGGCTGCAGACTATTCTGCCAGATTTGTTAATTCCCCTCAACTGGGTTTTACCCATAATAGACATTCCGTTAAAGGGGTTAGGGAAGTTATTGGTGCTGTGGTGGCAGCAAGTTCCTTGAAAAAGAAAATTCCTCATATTTTATTAAGCCTTGATGCCGAAAAGGCCTTTGATGTGGTCTCCTGGAAACATCTTCAAATGGTCTGGTCAGGTCATGATTTGGTCAGGAATTTTCACAATTTATTAGATTTGTATATACTACTCCAATAACCTCCATTTTTGTTTTTATAAATAGACAGCCTAGTTCTCCAATAACTATGACCCGAGGCACTAGACAAAGATGTCCCCTATCTCCAATCTTGTTTAATTTGGCATTGAATCCCCTCCTCTGTATTATACATTCACACCCTATTCAGTCAGGCATTCATATTGGGCATTATGAGATTAGGGTGGTTGCCTTTGCAGACAATGTGTTACTCTTATTATCTGACCCACATTATACCTTGACTCTCTTACTTCAGAAAATAGAGGAATATGGTATGGTATCAGGATTTACAATTAATCAATCTAAACCATTAGCCAAGTCTTTGGGTCCTGTAATTTGGCCATTATGGAGTGCACAGTATTCTTTGTCTTGGGCCAGTACGTCCTTTACTTATGTAGGCATTCAATTGCCAAAAATATACAGGATTTATCTCTGCTTAATATGAGGAAGGTGATCAAGGCAGCAGTTGATGAAATGGCTAGCTGGAAACACTTGACGCTTTCTTTTTTGGGCCGTGCCAATTTAATTAAAATGATTATATTCCCGAAACTCCTATACCTGCTACAAATGTTGCCTATTTTATTGTAACCTGCTGATGAACAGCTACTAAATTGGGAATTTCATCATTGCAATTGGCAAACGAAATGGCCCAGAATGGGTCTCGAAGTTACAGCAGAGTGTACTAGAACGGGACATTAATGTCCCCAAATTAAAACTTATGGATACGTAGGCACCCTATGTCAATTAGGATTTGGGGCAATCATTCTTGACAGATGTCCATTTGATTGCCTTTCTTCACCTTTATAAATATTTTATCCCAGAGGAGTTTCGGGACAATCTGCTTTTGATGATGGCCTGGAAGTCATTTTATTCACCATAAGTGTAACATTAATTGTCATTATTCTCTTATCCTACCCTTCATACAGAATCCTGAATTTAAACTTGTCCAGTTCTTTTATCCTTTTAATCAATGGCAGTTGAGGGATATCACCCGCATTAAGGCATTGGTCATTGCCTCTTCGCAGACCCCTCTTACAATATCTCCGGTTATGGAAATATTTCAATTACCGCATACGCATATGTTTGCAATTCTCCAGGCCTGACATTATGTACCTGCGATACTGGAATCATTGTCAACAGAAGACTGGAGTAATGACCTTTATTTGATGCTGGATAATCTCCTCTCTGGTAGAAATTTTAGCTCAAGGCATTATAAACTTTTGAGGAAATCTTGTGACTGTACTAAGATACGTTCAGACTGTCTCACTGGTTAACAATGTTTCCTCATATATCTATAGATCTAATTCTTAAGACACTATCTTATTCTCTTCGCATTCTTTCATCTAGCAATTATAGAGAAATGTTTTACATCGGGGTAACCCTGTCTCCACATCATAGGTTTATTATAGGCCTCACAGAGTTTAGTGGAAGCCCCAAATAAACAACGCTTCCTTTTATCATTGCATGTGGGAGTGTCCATATATAAAATGATTCTGGAGGCAGGGGAATTCGCCTCTGGAATGGGCCATCTTAGGTATAAATCCTGAATCACTTAAAATGACGAAGGGTATTAGGAAATTATTGTGGATCATCTCCACAGCTGCTAGAAAATGTATTCTACAGATGTGGATTCAGGAATTTCCGCCGTTATCTGTGTTTAAGTCTAAATTCTATTATATCTTTTGGATGGATTGGATTGAGTCTTCTCTGCTTAAAGAGAAATTAATTAAAAAAAAATCAAATATGGGAACATTATATTGATTCTTTGCCTAGCTCTATCAAATGACAAATTCAGTCCCTCCTTTAAATATAAGTCCTGGTATCTCTTGGTGGATGATACTCCAGTTGTGTTTGATGATGAGTAATACTAGTGTTGTTACCCTTAGGTGGGCTTCTATACCCTTTTACAGGATTTGACCAGGGTGACTTTTTGATCTGGGTAATATAGTATTGGAGCTATTTGATGTACCCGGGCGATATTTTCAGAAATCTGTCATTTTTGTGGGACTGAGCTTGTAATAAGTTTGACCGAATCTGGGTTTTATTTTAGGAGTATCATTTTAGCTCCTGTGTTCAAGGATGTGGTAACTTAATTACTATTTTGCGATATACTTTTTGTATTGCACTTTTGAAAATGTGTGCTTTTGTACCTATACTGTTGTAGAATATGTCATGTTTATAATTTTTATGTGTATTTGCTTCAATAAAAGAGAAAAAAAAACAAAAAACTTTAAACTGAGTGCAGCGTAGAAGGTGCAAATTTCTATTGTGGTTAACTACACCATCCTTTACTTACTGGCATCAAAACTGTGCAACTGACTTTTTTTAATACAAGTGCAAAACAAACAATTGTGTGTTAAAATAATGCCTATTCCATGCGTCCATAGCCATTTACGTTCAAACCTGTATCTACTTGAGGTTGTGCTGTGAGGCAGTTTTTTGTCTGCAGCTCGTTACATTTTAGTGTCTTTAAAGTATTAAACACTACCAGAGAGCATTGTACATACCCACTACAGGGGCGCACGCAGTATTGTGACCCCCCCAAAAAAACAACAACCGCGAGAGCGCTGCTGAGCATGCGCCCGAGCAGCAGCTCCGTTTCGGCAGCGCTGTCCTATACAGCAGCCGCGGCGCTGTCATAGAAGTGTCTGCGGCGGTGCTGTATACAATACAGCACCGTCGCGGACGCTTCTTTGACAGCGCCGCGGCTGCTGTATAGGACAGTGCCACTGTGGGCACTTAGTTAGCGGAGGGGGGGGGGTTTCTCAGTGTGCGCCACTGGACTAGCAATTGAGAAGAGCAGTTATACCAACATGTAGGAGCCTGGAAAGAATGGACCTACACAACATTGTTAATAATCCCCCCACTACACACCAATAGAGTTTCAATTAGTCTCTACTAGTTGTATGATCAAAGCAGGGAGTCCCTGGGATTCCCTTCATCAGGACGAGGAGTTCTGGGGACCCCCTGCTTTAAAAATTATTTAGCAGCCAGCAGCAATATTGTTTGGAAGTTGTTTTTTTGTTTTGTTTTCTTCCCCATTGGATGATGACAATTCAAGACAGAATAAAAATATATATGTCCCCTGATAAAAGGGGAAAATAAGAGTTTTGGGGACTGATTTGTTTAAATAAAAAAAATAAAAATTTGTGGGGCTTTATGTGGCATTTGTTTTTTTTGTTTTTTTTAACTATTTAAGTATGATGGACAGGGGCTGACCGTGTATCTACCGCCACAGTGACTTAGGGGTCAATAATGATTAGGGTCACCGTATTACCCTTTCAAACACTGAAACACAAATATATAAAAAAAAAGGTGTTCTCACACTAATCCAGAGTGTGCAGTATAATGTGATCAAGGGGCCTATTTACCTTCAATTGCCAGCTCAGGCTGACGTACATTACCGTTTCTGCTATTTTACAGAGCAGAGCTTTACAGCGCATGTGTGGAGGGATCACATGATCCCTCCCCGTCACTCACTGCTCTCTGCAACACTGAAGTGCAGGGGAGTTTTTAGACACAGATGCGTACAAGACTTCTATGGATCGCACAGCAGCTTCGGGAACGAAGAGGCAGTGAAAAGGTAAGTGTTTAACTACACAGGAACAGCAGTTTTTCGTGACTGCTGCTCCTGTGGAGTTTTTTTTTTTAATAAATAGGAGAAATAGTTCAATCCTTATTAATGCGATAAACTATTTTTCATTTTATGCGGCTGTTTATAAATGTGCCCCTATGCGAGGTATGCTGGCCTAGGCATTAATAGTCTGTAGGTCACCATACGCTTTACAAGTGGCAAACACGTGGTCCGCACTTCCTGGCTGCTCCACTTGGACAACACTGGAAAAGTCTCAAATGCTGAATTCAACTAAAAAAAGCAGGAAAGATGTGCAATATTAGAAATTCTTCTGCTCTGGAGCACACATATTTCAAATACTTTTAGATCTTGCATTTCTTTTTTGGAAACTTGTATATTTATACTATCCACAACAGCAAAACTAAACTGTAATAGAATCAGCTTGCAGTAAACCATCTTCAGATTCTCTGTTCCTGTCCTTGGGTATGAATCCATAAATCAACAGAACATTTTGGTTACCAAAGAGACCATTAGCTGAACAATTACACATGAAGCTTTAGGCTTCTAGCATTATACAGCCTTAGTTTCTCCATTTTAGAATTACACAGCACACAGAAGCTTCTCTCCCTTAACAGCCTTTTAAAGATCTTCTCCATCCAAAATCTACATGTTAATATGAAATGTAGTTGGGGCAATTATATTAATTAAAAAAAGAAAGGAAAGTATATTTACTTTCCATTCACAGCATCCTGCTTCTGTTCACTGGTCAGCTGAGAGACACCGAGACACTGAGCAAAAGAATCTTTACTGGACACAAAGGGGAATCACCTGAATCATTTATTTATATAGCGCCACTAATTCCGCAGCGCTGTACAGAGAACTCACTCACATCAGTCCCTGCCCCATTGGAGCTTACAGTCTAAATTCCCTAATATAGACACACACACACAAGCTGGAGGGGAAGGAGAACTACAATGAGTTTGGTCACAATCTCAATATTTAGCAATAACAAGGATATATGTTGCTCCCCACAACTATTAAAATCAAAACAGTGCAAAAGGCGGGTTGCTAGCTCGCACAAACTTCTTCCGCCTTCTGGCCCCATCCAGCTTGCATCAGATGATTCCTTTGGTGTCCAATAAACTGCCTATTTTTTGGGGAGTACTTGCCTTGAAAAGCAGTCTGTATTAACGACACAATCCATCCCGATAAAAAAAAATAATTATGTTGACATTCTGGGGTATATTTACTAAACTGAGGGTTTGAAAAAGTAGAGATGTTGCCTATACCAACCAATCAGATTCTAGTTATCATTTATTTAGTACATTGTACAGAATGACAGCTAGAATCTGATTGGTTGCTATAGCAACATCTTCACTTTTTCAAACTTGCAGTAAAATATACCCCTCTGACTGAATTAATGTTTATTTACATTGAGTGTAGTGGCCAGCCAGAAGGGAAGACTTTTTTTGTGGTCATTTTTACATCTATTGCAATATATCATACTTGCCTACTTTCGGCAAGTGTAGTCCGGTAGAGGGGCATGACTAGAGGACGGGACTCAAGTATGCAATATATACAACCAACACTTCCTGGTTATAAGACAGTGCGTCTTGAAGTAGTTGTACTAGCATTGAGAAGATAGGCAGAGTATGAACACGTGGTCACATAATTATTGCATCACAGTCTTCATGTAATAGTTGAGCACAATATATACCCTGTTTGAGCTGCATGGTAACCAAAAGCTTAAACTGATCTGCAGTGTGGCCTGACATCTATTTATGCTGCTCCACACTTCTACCACCCATAAACAGGACGGTTTAATTTTTGGGGGTTACTTCTGCTCCTGTGGAGATTTTTTTTTATAAATATGAGAAATAGTTCAATCCTTATCAATGTGATAAGGATTGAAAACTATTTTTCATTTTATGCAGCTGTTAATAAATGTGCCCCTAAGTATCACAGAATGCCGCAGTCCCCATAATTGTCTGGGCCAATTTATCAAGCTCTGAAAAGCTTAGCTTTGATGACATTAGATGTCCTGTACTATAGGGAGAGAATCGCAGGAGAGGGCTTCGTGCTCTCCCCTCTGTTAAATAATGAAACGGTAAAGACTCCGGGTCCGAACGCGAAGTTTTTAGTAAGGCAGAGTCATCGCCTGCACAGTCTCTGATTGGATGCGCTGTCCCAGCAGGACTTTTTGATAAGTGGCTACAGTAGGCCCTATAGTGAAATGTAAAGGTCACTCAAACCGAATGCTGATGCAGAAGAGCTACATTCTTCACTGTGCTTCAAAGTGTTAACTCCAGAAACCATTAACTAAACTAAAGCTTTCTGTCCTTTCAAAAAATGAAAAATTGGTCTTCTTTTTTGTTTTACATCTGTCAAATCATGATTTAGTTCCTCAATTCTAGCGCAGTTTCCTGTGTGCAACAGATAAACATCAAGGCATGTAGAAGTATGAATCATGTATACGTGTAATTTACTAAAGTGTGGACTGCCAACTTCCGTTGTAATGAATGATAAATGCTCAGTACAGAGCATCTCCGATTTCATGGTAATCCTTTAGGATGATATAACCACTATTAACCTCTTCTGACCAATGGGATGTTTATAAACTGCCATTCTAGCGAGCCCACATCTCCAGATGTTTATAAATGGCCATTAATGGCAGCAGCTGTGCTCTCTGTTGAGCACCTCCATAACTGGACTCCTGCTATCAATCATAATCTGCGAGTACAATCATGGGGCCAGGTATAGGTATTCCTAGCCCCACCACCCTTAGAAAGAGCATTTAAAATGGATGATATGCATTGCACTTATTAGGAAGGAACAACCTGTGTCTTACCTAGGACACCCCCCTCAATGTACGACAGAATAGGGAGAGGCAGTACCAATGAGTCCACCAAACTGAATCTACTAATAACAGAGGATATCTACTGTGATCCCCAAAAGTCCAGATCTACCTTCACCACAGCCCAGGTTAAACGTTTGTTTCTGGGGGTTTTAAATATGTACAAATAAAGAAAACCAAAAACAAAAACTTATTTTCCCTCTATAAAACGTCAAACATTACAGTACACATATTAAGTATTCTAATCAGATAAAGTCTATTGTAAAATTATAGTAAATATATAATAAAATTATAAATTCCCCAATTTGAAAAGTAACCGTTCATGTCATAAAACGCTTATGTTTTTATAAAAATATATATATATATATATATATATATTCCTGTGCAGCCCATTTAAATTAAAACAATATTGCCAAAAGAGTCCCAAAATATAACCCTACCTGGTTGAATAAACCCCAAAACATTTGCGTGCCTACAGTAAAAATAAAAATAAATAATAATACTTAAATCATTTCTTATGAAGCAGACACATCTTAAGTGAAAATGTATGTGGTCATTGAGGTAATAAAAGGGTTAAAGATAATAAGGTAACCTGGCAGTGTGCGTACATTATCATCACGTGTGAATGACGCCTAGTCATAGTATCTGTTAGTGATACAATGAAGGTACAAAGGACAAACAGAATATATTCCTGCCCTAAACCCTTCATTAGCCACTGTCCCCATGCACTCAGCTGACCTTGACCGTGTGTACAAGACATGTCTTTCCCGTCGGGGGCTTCATCCACACCCCAATACCCGGCTTGTTGTAGGAACATGTCCAGCCCTCATTAGACTCGCACTGTGCTTGAAAAGATAGGAAGACAGAATCATCAGGAATGTCCACCACTTCCCGGGCCATGGGCGAGCAGGTGTATTAATGGTCCCTGCTGTGTACAATGGATGACGTGTGTTCTACACGGAGAAAAAGTTTATTCTTCACTAGTGGGAACACTGGTGGGTGCAGCGCTTCCAATATGTTCCTTTAAAAAGAAGATTATTAGGAGATCAGTAAATGCAGTCACTATAGGCAGCCGCTGTAGACATACATGAGACTCTCCGATGTCTTTAAACTGCCTGCATGATCAACACGTCAATCAATCAATTCCCGCTGCCATAAAAACCGGTGACCATGGAATTAACACAAAATCCTAGGAGGAGTGCAGTATACACAGCTGTCCCATCTCTCAGGTGCAGCTCCAGGTAACAGGCGTCTGGCGTGTATCCAACCCCACAGTATCTAACCACGCCCAGCAATTGTGATCTCTCGCCTGATTCGTTTGCTACCCACTGACTTCCCTGTCAGTCAACAGAGCGGCCTGAACTTAAAGCACAACATATTTCATGGAGGCAGAGGGATGTTTCCTCCCCTATACCCCACGTAATCACGCATGACCGAATAATGTACAAAAACTAGAATATGCCTGGGATCGGCGCAGTACATCGCTACCATTTATTAAATGGCGCCCTCTGCTGGCAGGGACAGCTAGATTGTAGATACAGAGGGTATTACTGTCACCAGCAGGGTTCTGTGTTCGGTAGACGTCTTAACTTGCATGGAGGCGTGAAGACAAAAATAACCAATACAGCGCTCCTTCCATTATGAGCAGCTAAACTGACTCCCAAATAACCACACACCAGTTATAAATACATAAGAGTTAAATACTTGAAAATGGGAATAATTTCAGCGCTAAAGGGTTCTTTACGAAACAAAACCGAAGAAAAAACGTATATTCAGTGATATATTTGACGATGTTTTATTTGAAGAGAATCTTCTCTCCTCTTTGTCCTCCCATATGAGAATAAAAAATAAACAAAGATCAGAAAAATATCATAGTGCAAATCTGTTGAAATGATAAAGCATAAATTGCAAACTTATAATAAACTTTATTACCATAAAGTTTAAGATCTTAAGACACTGCCTTTAATACCCAGTCTGTCTGGTAGGAACACTTGCATCACTTGTTTTTTCATGCTGAATACTACTTTATTGTTTTGGGTTGGATGAAACCGTTTTTAATACTTTATTGTTTATAATATTTTTTTTAATATATAATTTGAAACAATATAACACCAGATGTCCTCTTTTTTATTTCCACGTATGAGGAGGATAAAAGATTTGGGAGAAGAAAACATCCTGAAAAAAGACCTCTTATAAGGCTGATAAAGAGAGTAACCTCTGGTAGGTTTTCTACCAATAGGGGGAGACAGCACTGAGATATTACACAGATGTCACATTAAGGCACAATATGAATATCTCTCATCACATTTATTTAATGAGTTTATTATATGTTTGTTTGCAATTTATGCTTTATAATTTCAATAGATTTGCACTATGATAATTTTATGATATTTGTTTATATGATTCTCATTTGGGAGGACAAAGAGGAGAGAAGATGCTCTTCAGATAAAACATCATCAAATATAAGTATATTGTTCACTTGTATTCTAATTTTCACATAACTGAATATATTTTTCTTCGGTTTTGTATAGAGGAGTGTTTTAAAGAGACTATGGTGCCTATTTATGAAGTTGAGCTTGATAAATAGAGCCCATTTGAGCTGAAAATCACCCCAAAATGGTAGTTTTGGGGGGATAATCACATTATTAAGTATATAAGTTATTTATACCTGTAGGATTGCAGCAAATATCAGAGATATCTGCTACGATCCCACTGTTATCGTATGCAAAAGCAGTGTCCATAGGTTTCTATGGGCAGCATGGTGGCTTAGTGGCTAGCACTTCTGCTTCATAGCACTGGGGTAATGAGTTCAATTCCCGACCATAGCCTTATCTGTGTGGAGTTTGCATGTTCTCCCCGTGTTTGCGTGGGTTTCCTCTGGGTGCTCCGGTTTTCTCCCACACTCCAAAAACATACTAGTAGGTTAATTGGCTGCTATTAAATTGAGTCTCTCTCTCTCTCTCTCTCTCTCTCTCTCTCTCTCTCTCTCTCTCTCTCTTTCTGTCTGTGTGTGTATGTTAGGAAATTTAGACGAAGCCCCAATGGGACAGGGTCTGATGTGAATGAGTTCTCTGTACAGTGCTGCGGAATTTCTGGTGCTATATAAATAAATGGTGATGATGATGATGATGACTGCTATTTTGCATGATTTAAAATCAAAGACAGGCAAAGGGAGTTTTAAGGTAAGGGAAATCATCATCGGGATAGCCATCTATCAGAAGCGCTAGCCCAGGTTGGATTTTTATTATATGGCGTCGAAAAATCATCTGTCATAATTGTGATGACAATTGATAATTGACAGGGCAAAACCATGTTAATTAATAAATATGCCCCTATAACATTTTTAATATATTCATTTGTATTTGGTATACAAAGGTAAGTGTGAAGATACTTAATTTTTTTATGTGAACATTGAAAAAAAACAGTGGATATTTTAACACACAACAACTGGAGGTGGAGGTGAAATTGTGGTCAATGTATAATCGAAACATAGGAAACACTTTTACAGGGTAGCTGCATTACTACAGAGCCTGCTGTGACTCTTACAAACATTACCTATCAGAGTTCTCTCTTCCTTGAAAAGATTAGCTATGCGGTTTGTTTGGTCTGGGAGAAAGATTTGTGTCCAAGTCTATATCTAAACCAGAGAGTCTCTGGCAGAGACCTTCTGGTTTGGGTGGCCTGGCCAGTCTTAGTTTTTGAAAGTATTACTTCGCAGCCCATTGGGCACAGTGTATTTAGTGGTACTCCCCTCCAGATACAAGAGATGAGCTGATAAAGAGTCAGCAGCTCTGGGCACGACCCGCATTAATGCCTTTTTTTGGCTGTCCTCGACCCTGAGACTTTCAATCCTAACCAGTCATTCCATTATACTTAGCTATTTGGTGCTGCTGTAACAAGACCAGTAATTTATCCTTCTTCTGTAATTCCCATATTGGGTAACTTGACCTTCCCTTCGGGTCTCTTACCCCAAATGGCTCTAATGTGGTCCAAAGAGGGTATCCTTTTCTTGAATGACCTTCTGCGGTCAGGAGTACATTCCCAGTTCCCCAACTGTCAGGCGCCGTCCTGATTCTGCCTCCAGACGGCGCCTGCCTCCTTGTGATGCCCGCAACCCGTTGCATAGCGACGGGACATGCTCAGATTTTATTTGCATGCATACGCAGAGCTTGGTATTCCGTTGCATAATGACAAGATGTTCTTCCTGTTACGATCTACACGCATGCGTAGGGCATCGCGTTCTGTCGCATAGCGACAAGAGATTCTCTTCCTGTTCAGCGATTGGTTGGGTTCCTTCCGCTGATTTGGCAGCACCTATCAGGGAACACTTCCTTCTATTTAAGGATCACTCTGACTCCACATGGGTGCCAGAGTATTGGGTCTTCAGCCTTGCTCCATCTCTGTTCCTGTGTATCTTGCTTATTTGGATTTCTGATCCCACCTTGTTCCTGACCTCCTTTGGTTCCTGATTTTGGCTTAGAGTGATTCCTAGTTCTGACTCGGCTTCCTGACCATTCTTCTGCTCCTGATTTGGCTGTGTTTGTCTCTCTGGTTTTCACCCGGCTTGCCGACACAGCTCTATCCGGTATTCTGGTGCTCCATCAACGCTGCCTCATTTGATAACACTCCAGCTGACTAATACTGAGGGCCTGCGACCTGCACGCCTCTTGCAGCGAAGTCCATACCTCCTTGCGGGGGTTCCTGGTGAAAACCAGGGGCGTGTTAGACTCCGCGCCACGGTACTCAGTAGCGCTAACTGCTGGTAGGTGTCATCATTTTCATCCTCGTGGTAGTGACACGAACCTACAGGATTTGAGTGGGTTTTCAAAGGGATCACCAGTATTTGTAGACAAGATATTTCTATCATAAGTTAAAAGCTGCACTTCCTATTGACCGCTCATCACAGTAAAACATCTCTCTATCCACAATCACTCTTCCAAAGGCATTATCTTGCGGCTTTACAATGCTCTCCAGTCTATCTCAAGGAGTGAGAGAGATCCACATGAAGCTAAATGGGAATTATATTTTTATGGGTCCCTGGACTCCAAGGAGTGCTCTGCCTTCTAGCAGGTGCAAAAGGTGTATATTTTCCACCTGCTAGTTGGCAGGTGCAGATACTTACTGCTGATGATGACAGTTCGTAACATTTACATATGATGCTTATGCAATGGCGTATGCATCTCGAGATGTGTACAGCTCTGACAAGGCTGGACTGGGACTAAAAATCAGCACTGGCATTTAAAGCACACAGGCACACCTCTGTTGGGCGTGACTGAATTGTGTTGGGGGTGTGGTCAACATGAGGCATTGATACATACATTATAATAAAAAATTACATTTATCACCCCCTCCCCAGCCACTTCACACCACCCCGCAGGCACATTATGACACCCGCAGCCCACCGTATATACTTCTGGTGCTACCCTGATGGGTGGAAACTTCCTCTAGAGTGAGCAGTGAAGCTGTTAGTCTCACGAGATTACCAAATCTCATGAGATTTAGAGCTCCTCATCTTGCTCTTCAGGCTGTATCCTGTCCAGGGACTGGGAGTAGCTATCCGCTTCCTCCTGAAAGCCATAGCTTTATTAAGGCTCGGGGGGCTTAGGGCACTTAAGACAGGGGACCCCTATGATGTAATATGGTTAGCATTTTAGACAAATACACAGGCAATACTGTGTGCACTACTGTTAGGTGCACACAGCGCTGCCTTCAAAAACAGTACAGTGTGAAGCGGGACATATCTCCCAACTGTCATTGTAGTCAGACCAAATCCTGACTAAGCGAGACAGCCACCCAAATTCAGGACTGCCCACCAGATTCAGGACAGTTGGCAGACTGTCCTACTCTCCCCTACCTTTGGCTGCTGGTGTCTTTAGCTCAGTTGCTGCTTGTATGGATTGGATCTTGGAATGTTGGAGTCCCAATTTGGAAAAAAAATGGGTACACAAAATCTAGAAAACTCCACCAGCCCAGGTATTAAATCAATAGCACACACATTTAATATTTAGGCCTCTCTCCAGCCCCAACATTATAATAATAGTATTCACATGTAACCAGGCTGGCTTATACTAAGCAGCCAAGTGCTGAAATTGCTATGGAAACGCAGGGTAAAGAAGAGGTCAGCCTTACCAGAGAGTCCATTAGAATAGGAGAGAGAGAGGCAGGAAGGAGAAAGCTGACAGGAAGAGGTTCTGGAAGTGTGATGATGGCCATGGCAACAAGAGAAGGAGTGAGGTGTGTGTAGAAAGCAGAGTCTACCGAAACGACCAAGTCTATAGAGGAATAGAGAGATGCCCATACTATGCAAAAATAAACTGGGTTTAGATTTGCACATAGAGGTCTTGTAGCTGGATCACTGCAGAAAGTCCACACTCAAGTCGCTTAAGTAGCCTGAAAGAGATTACACAGCAAAGCGAGCCTATGTGCAAAGAGGGAGAATCCCGCTATTAGCGAATTGCGTGTGAACAGAGAGGGACAGCTAGCAAGATCAGGCTTGCAGTTAGTCCACGACCCAACAGTGGCTAAGACCCGCATAATCAAAGGAGAGAGATAAGTAAAAAGAAACACACCAAACACTGTGACACTATTAATGCTGCACATATGTCAGAGACTGTGTTATCTGTCAGAGATATAAGTTACCAATGTTTCAACAAGTGTACTAACATTAATTAGGTAACGTCACAAACTATTTAATATTGGCAGGATTGTAATTATTGTTGATTTATATTTTCACACTGTGTGTAGGTGCTTTGTGGGAGAGTTTGGGGCGCCAGTGAATATATGTGTGGCGGACATCTTGTCGTTTAATCATTACTTTACTGTTGCCTTTCATTAATATCTTACCCGCTGTCCAATTTATCCCGTTCATAATTTCCCCATATTTAAATCCACCTCTCCCATTTATTTTCCCCAAAATAAACACCCGGTTTATTGTTTGCAACCACAGTGTGCGGTACATTATTATCTAGAGGGTTAATGTGGTCGGGTACAAGGGGCTTCCCGAGTCAACCCCTGGTGGACTCAGCCACAGTCCGCATCCCACCATACTGTGCAGAAGACTCAGATGGAGGCACTGAAGCGAGAGAAAACAAAAAGAAATTTGTCAGCGCTTATTCTTTTAAACTGCATATCTGTGTGTGTCTAGCAAAATGAAAACATGAGGTATTAGTTCATATTTTAATCAAAAGACTTAAGCCTGCATCCCAACGTCAAGGTACCTCATTGTATGCAGGTCCTACACTGACCTATATGCTTTAAACACTATTAAAATGCAGTTAAAATCAGATGCACTCACCTCCCAGGTATAGGGGTTTACATCTAGCAAAGGCTGGCTTGTGAGCCACACCCAAATGTGCCTTAAATAGGCTTGATGGACAGCTGCTATGACATAATGTGGGATATATACCGAGCGCAGCCTTATTTTTCTCTGGTTTTGTTTCAAAATATTGCCTTTTTGTCGTTGGGATGCAGGCTTAAGTCTTTTGATCAAAATATGAACTAATACCTCATGTTTTCATTTTGCTAGACACACACACAGATATGCAGTTTAAAGGATAAGCGCTGACAAATTTCTTTTTGTTTTGTATACATTAATGGGCATTTATATTGCCACGTAGCTGGTACCACATACAATATGGGATATACCGAGCGCTGGCTTATTGCCAAGCAGCTGGTACCATATATAATGTGGGATATGCTGAGCGTGGGCTTATTTTTCACTGAAGCGAGAGAGAACATTTCACCACCCCTTTCGGTGTGCTAGGGAAATGGGTGCTACGTTGGAGGCACTGCTGAGATTTCGAGTGTCAGACTTAGAGCCACACAGCCATCGCCGCCATGGCGGGAATTACTTGGGAAGAAGTGTCCCCCTGGTGTCAGACCTAAGGGACAGCCCCCGAGCGCAGTCTGTGTCTGTGTGGAGATGTGAGAGATGTATTGGTTGAAAGCATACTCTGTGCGCTACAGCGTGTGCCTGAGCTGTTGAGGCCGAAGGTGCTTGAGATGTTTAAAGCAGATGGAGACTGTGCGGACCGTGTCTTGGTGGAAGCAGCCACTTCGCTTACCAGAGAGTTGGTGCCCGGGAAGCTAAGAGCACAGGAAGACAGTGATCATTTGGCCTCAGAGGCCCACGCCCCTCATCGACATGCTTCAGGGGGCCAGCATACAGGCCATCAATTTAGACAGCCGACCACCCTCCTCCCCTGACTCGGAGCAGGGAGGCAATAACTTCTCACTTGAGAGTACTATCACTATCCTGCAGGGCGAACTGCTCGCATCCGCTATAGGACAACTGGCAGAACAGGTCAATCGAGCGCATCATCAAGGGGGATACTGAAAGCTGCGGCCCTTCTCTGGAACCAAGCCACTACCAAGAGAAGAGGCCTATGACTCTTGGAGGGAAACTGCCCACCAATACATGGGAGAGTGGAGTTGTTTGAAGTCTGTGAAATGGCAGAGAAGCTAAGAGCCTCCGTGGGCCTGCAGCGGATCTCGTGCAGGAATTGAAGATGAATGACCGCCATGCGACCACCCAAGATTATATAGATGCACTTGACATTTATGGAACACCTGAGGATGCTGATGAGCGGAAGAATCAGTTGAAGCACACCTACCAGAAGCCGGGGGAGAAACTATTTATGTACATACAGCGGGTGAAATAAGTATTGAACACATTAACATTTTTCTCAGTAAATATATATTTAATCTGGCTACTGTAATGAAATGTACACCAAATGCCAGCAACAACCCTTACAATCCACACATGCAAAGAAATCAAACCATAGATGTTCATAAATTAAGTTTTGTGTAATAATGTGAAATGATACAGGGAAAAGTATTGAACACATGAAGAAAGGGAGATGCAAAAAGCCATGGAAAGCCAAGACACCAGCTGAAATCTATCAGTAATTAGAAAGCAGTCCTGCGACTGATTCAGCCACAACTGATGGCCTATAAAAAGGTGTCACACAAGAAACATCTCATGATAGGTAAAAGCAAAGAGCTCTCTCAAGACCTTTGCTACCTTATTGTTGCAAAACATACTGATTGCATTGGTTACAGAATGATCTCTAAACTGCTGAGCACTTGTCACGGGCACTAGGAGTTTCTACCCAGGTTCCACTAGATGGTAATGCTGCCAGAGGGGCGGAGTTACACCACAAACCTCTGAGCAGTGAGGTGAATGGTTGGAGTGTAAGGAACAGCAGGTAGATAGGAGATGAGTGAGGAAGTCAGCGACTTGCAGCTATAGATGTGATGAGTCAGTGACTTGCAGCTATAGATGTGATGAGTCAGTGACTTGCAGCTATAGATGGGATGAGTCAGTGACTTGCAGCTATAGATGTGATAAGGAGACTTGTACTGGTGCTGGTAGGTAGCAGGGTAGTCAGTGGTCTGCGTGTAGCAAGTTGTACCACCGCTGTGGTGAGAAGGCTTGTCCAACACAGATATGCAGGCACAACGAATAGTCTGTAGCAACAATGTGTAACTCGAGAAAGCAGAGCAGGTAATCAGCTGGAGAAGTGAAGACACGAGCTGGAGAGTATTCAGTCTGTAGCGGTATGGGAACCGTTTGAGGAATAGAGCAGGGAATCAGCTGGAACTGAAGACACGAGCTAAACACAGGAACACCTTCATAGACTCACAGGGAGTGAGAATCAAGATCAGGCAACTACCTAAGGCTGCAGGTGCCTTAAGTAGGGTGAGGTGATTGATCCATCAATCACATTAGTGGTCAGGTGTAGTTGTTAAAGGGACCTGCGCATGCGCAGTGCGACAGGATGGCGGACGGCCGCGGTTCAACACAGGTGTGAGCGGGAAAGATGGAGAACCACGTACCAGAGTGGAGGCACTCACACTCCGGTGAGTGACAGTACCCCCCCTTTTAAAGGTGGGCACAGAACACTTGGAACTGGGTTTGCCCGGAAATTTTTGGTAGGATTTTTTAAGCAGGGCTGGAGCGTTGAGGTCATCAGCGTGAATCCAGGAGCGTTCTTCTGGACCGAAGCCCTTCCAATGAACGAGGAATCGGAGAGTTCCTCGCAAAGTTTTTGCATCCAGAATTTGAGATATCTCGAACTCCTCTTCTTGATGAATCTGTACTGGTTTAGGTACAGAAGGAGGAGCAGAAAAGCGATTAATAACAAGAGGTTTGAGCAGTGAGACATGGAAGGCATTGGAGATCCGGAGGTTCTTTGGTAATAGTAGCTTGAAGCATACAGGGTTTATGACTTGAGTGATCTTGTATGGTCCGATGAAGCGTGGCGCAATCTTCATGGATGGAACCTTCAGGCGGATATTTTTTGTAGAAAGCCATACACGTCTCCAATCTTGAGTGGTGGAATGGCTCGCCTCTTTTTATCTGCAAAGAATTTGTATCTGGTTGATGCCTTTCTCAGGGAGGATCTCACCTGAGTCCAGATGGTTTTGAAGTTTTTACAAAGTTTCTCCACCACAGGAACTTGGGTGGGAGGGAGGGCAGGAAACTCTGGGAGAGACGGATGGTGGCCGTAAACCACGAAAAAAGGAGTTTTAGTAGAAGATTCATGGTACGTGTTATTGTGGGCAAACTCAGCCCACGGGAGTAGATCTACCCAATTATCTTGGTTGGCTGAGGAGAAGATTCTTATGAAGGTCTTAAGGTCTTGATTGACTCTTTCGGTCTGTCCGTTTGATTGAGGGTGGTAAGAAGATGATAGGGAGATTCGGATACCCAAGGTCTTGCAAAGGGCTCGCCAGAATCTGGAGACGAACTGTACTCCTCTATCAGACACGATCTCGGAGGGACAGCCATGAATCCGAAAGATCTCTTTAATAAAATGGTCAGCCAAGGTAGAAGAAGATGGTAATCCAGTTAGAGGGACGAAGTGAACCATCTTGGAGAATCTGTCCACCACTACCCAGATGGTATTACATCTCTTGCTAAGAGGAGGTTCGGTGACAAAGTCCATACTTATATGGGCCCATGGTTTGGTAGGGATAGGTAGTGGTTGGAGCAATCCCGCTGGTGTTCTGCGGGAAGACTTAAATTGAGAGCAAATCTCACAAGCGGCCACAAACTCTCTGACATCCTTTCTGATAGAGGGCCACCAATAACTCCTGGAAAGGATCTCAAAAGTCTTTCGTTCACCAGAATGTCCAGAGAAGCGTGAAGAATGGTACCATGACAATATTCTCTTATGAAGAGATGGCGGAACGAGGGTTTTCCCAAACGGTAGCACATGGGTGGAAGACGTGGCCAAAGTCACAAATTTGGGATCCAGTATAGGATGGTCGGAACAATCCGTGATGTCAGAGGGAGGTGCAAACGCCCGGGATAAAGCGTCTGCTTTTTTGTTCTTTGCAACTGGTTTGAACGTAATGATGAGCTCGAAGCGGGAAAAGAAGAGTGACCATCTCACCTGTCGAGGGTTTAAGCATTGAGCTGTTTGTAGATAGAGGAGATTTTTATGGTCTGTAAAGATGGTTACAGGGAAACGAGCCCCCTCAAGGAGATATCTCCACTCCTCCAATGCGACTTTTATAGCTAACAGTTCCTTGTCACCGATGGTGTAGTTTTGTTCCGCGGGTAGAAGACCCCGGGAGTAGAAAGCGCAAGGATGGAACTTCTGTTGCTCAGATCTTTGGGAGAGAATGGCTCCTAGTCCGACATTGGAGGCATCTACCTCGAGAAAGAAGGGAAGGTTCACATCAGGCTGCCGCAGAACAGGAGCGGTGGAAAAGGCCTCTTTAAGGCTTTGGAAAGCTTGAAGGGCCTCGGAGGACCAGTGTTTAGTATTGGCACCCTTTTTGGTCAGGGCCACAATAGGAGAGGCAATAGAGGATAAGTTCAAGATAAAGCGTCTGTAATAATTCGCAAAACCCAGGAAGCGTTGTATAGCCCTGAGGCTAGTTGGCTGAGGCCAAAGTAGGACGGCATTAACTTTGTCAGGGTCCATCTCCAGACCTACTCCGGATATGATGTATCCCAAGAATGGAATTTGGGATAATTCGAAGGAGCATTTTTCTAATTTGCAGAATAGGAGGTTCCTCCGCAGTCTGGAGAGAACTTCTGCCACATGTTGATGGTGGGAGACAAGATCTTGAGAGAAGATTAAAATGTCGTCCAGATAGACTACAATGCACACGTATAATAGGTCCCGGAAGATCTCGTTCACGAATCCTTGGAAGACAGCAGGGGCGTTACACAGTCCAAAGGGCATAACTAGGTATTCGTAATGCCCATCCCTGGTGTTGAATGCTGTCTTCCATTCGTCGCCTGACTTGATCCGGATTAGGTTGTAAGCGCCACGGAGATCAAGTTTGGTAAAAATCCGAGCACCCTTGTGACAGACCCGGGCCTTATATTGAGAATATCGTGCCAACCCGGTCTGTCCTCAGTGGGCCAATTGAACAACCATGGCCCACTCTGTTATTAAATGCCGCCCGGTGGCCAGATCTGTTATTACTGTGGTGTCCAGAGAGGGAGGGGAGAGGCAGCTCACAGGAAGTGTGAATCAGCTGTGGACCCTGTGACATCAAAAAGTAGTGGAACGGGTTAAAAAAAGGAGGGTCAGGACCTTATCTAAAATCAGTAGGGGGTCTCTCCCTGTTTGCTAACTATTGTTCTAGCAAGTCTGCAACACAGTCTGAATGGCACCATCACAGCAAGGGGTGACCACTGATGTCATGCACTATTTCCACCCCGGTTACCACCCAAACTCTTCACACCACCAATCACAAGAGGACAGTGAGTGGGGGGGGGGGTGGTGAGAAGGGACCAAAAAGGAGCTGTCTGGGGGATGGGGGTTGTTGTTGGAGAATCTGGAGACAGCAAGGACCTGTTAGAGAGTAACCGTATTCTCGCAGGGCCTTAAAGGAATGCTTGAGGCAGGAGCTTCTTGACAGAGATCGGACAGTGTACCTCTAGGACTGATTCTGTTACCACTCCATCGGGAGACACTCACAGATTCTGGGGAATTGGTGAGCCTACATCCGTAGGGAGACTGATACCCAGGGTCCCACCAAGCTGGTGGAGAGTTGGCCGAGCGGCTGGGATCAGCAAGATACACAGACCCACCTTAAGGATCAGAAACCCTGGCCCACTTGGATTGTCAGCTGTGGATTTTATTACCAGGAGTTTGGGCCTGCTAGGACTCTGTGCTTGGAGGTAACCTGCTGGGGATTTTGTTGGGGAGTTTTACTTGCACTGGTGATTTTCTGACACTTGATATATTTGGCGGGGGGAACAAGTTTCTCCTTGGGGAGCACTGTTGTATTTTAATAAGTGTGTGCACTTTGTTTAATAAAAGGGATTATTATTTCTTTCCTGTCTCCTTACCTGTGTGACCTGTGAACCTAGAGGACCGGGTATCTAGAGAGCTTTGGTAATAACCCCGGTGTCCTCACAATTTTGGTGGCAAGCAGTGGGGTCACACAGTCCCAACGTTTGGGTAGAGCGCAGGGACTCGTATCCAGATACGGTCAGGCTCTGTAAGGACACAAGGCAACAGTCTGTCAGCACCAGTGTTAGTAAAAAAAAAACCCTAGCTAGGAAGTCAGCAGGAATGGCCACAGAAGCAGAGCAGATCAGCTTAAAAGCCACAGAGAGATTCTATATGAAAGCAAGGAAACAACACTTGCAGGGGTTCTGCAGAACCAAAGGGGTGGACTTTGATGACACAGACGTGCGTGAAGTTCTGGTGGCCAAACTAATGGAATGGGAAAAGGCCCACCCTGAGGAGATGGAAGAGTCAGAGGTGGAAGAGGAGGAGGCCAAAGACCAGCCACAGAGACCCCCTAGTGGGACACAACCCAGACCACCGTCCGGCACTCCAGCAGTGCTGCAAGATTGGCTGACAGCACTGGGGGAAAGGGCAACCCTGCATGAAAGGGCAGCCGTACTCCAAGCAATGTTGGGGGTAGCATATGAGGTACCCCAGATTCAGAGAGTAGAAGGTCGGGGAGAGGCCCGGTTGAGACCTCAGCTGGGATATAGTGGAGTCCCAATTTTTAAAGAGGCAGACACAGACATTGATACCCATCTCCAGGTTTTTGAAAACTTGATGGGAGTCCATGGGATTGAGGAGGAAGAGTGGTCCAAATATCTGGGACCCAGCCTGACTGGGAGAGCGCTGGAAGCTTACCAGGCTCTAAGCCCTCACGAATGTGGGGATTATGGTACAGTGAAAAAGGCACTGATGGTAAAATTCCAGTTAAATGCAGAGACCTACAGATACAAGTTCAGGACTTTGAATAAAGGAGGGTCACAGTCGCACCAGGAATTTGCCAGCCAGCTACAGAGGGCCTGCGAGAAATGGATGGAAGGGAAAGGGGCCCGCTCCGCTAAGCAAATTAAAGAGCTCATTATGCTGGAGCAGCTGACTCTAAAAATGGCCCCAGAGATCCGGGAATGGCTGGCGGACAGAAAACCTGAGACCCTGGAGGAGGCAGCAGGGCTAGCTGATGAGTATGTGGTGAGTCGACCAAGATGGAGAGCCCCTAGTATGCCTAGTCAAGCAGCTGCAGGGAGGGGGAGCCGAACAATTCCAGCAGGTCTAGTGACACCGGGAGCCCCCTTTATTAGAGAGAACTCTGCCCGGAATCCAAGAGATGAACCAGCCCGATCCAGACCCTGGGACCTGAATCCAAAGAGGTGCTTTCGGTGCAACCAGGTGGGGCACTTCCAGAGAGATTGCCCCCGTACCAGAAGTCCGATCCCAGGAGCCAGAGCTGCACCAGTGGCCGCTGTACAGTATGCCCCAGGAGATTTTGAAATCGGCATTGAGGCCGAGCCACCCTGTCCTGATGTGCCAGAGGCAAGGGACGGGGTGTATGTGGTGAACCTGATTTTGGGGAAGGGGAGGCAGAGCCCTAGGAATATGCAGGGTCATCTACAGGACGTGTGGGTGGGGGACTGCAAGGTCCAGGGGTTGAGAGACTCAGGAGCATCCCTGACCCTGGTGGAGCCTGATATAATTAAAAGATCCCAAGTTATGGAGGGACAGCAGGTCCGGATTTCCACGGTGGGGGGCCATCTTGCAGATATTCAGGTGGCCCGGGTACATTTGGATTGGGGGGCGGGATTTGGAATGGTGGAGGTGGGCATTCTGGATGGACTACCAGCAAAAGTGATTTTGGGGAATGATTTGGGCCAGGGATTGGTCACTCACTTTGTGCAAGCTGTGACCCGCAGCCAGAGCCGAGCACAAGCCACAGCAGCACAAGAAGCCGCAACGCCAAGGAGACCACCAAGATTAACCCCGGCAACCAGAACCAAGGAGCCAGAGGCAGCACCGTTGGTGAGTAACCCAGAAATATCTGATGTTGTACCAGAAATTGATTTGGGGGAGGAGGACAGAAGGGAATTTAGGAAGGCCCAACAGACTGACCCATCCCTAGCCAAACTGAGGAGTGCAGCAGACGCTGGGGGAGGGGAAGTGGCAGGCAGTAAAGTAGTGTGGGACAAAGGACTGTTATATAGGGTAGTCACCCCCACCCTAGATCAAGACCCAGGGACAGAAGTGAAGCAGTTGGTAGTACCATGGGCTTACCGGACCCATTTATTAGCGCTGGCCCATGACATTCCAGCAGCGGGGCACTTTGGGACCAGAAAAACGTTGGCCCGGTTGTTGCGGACTTTTTTCTGGCCTCAAGTCACCCAGGATGTGAAACGTTACAAAGCCTCCTGTGACACCTGTCAGAGAATAGGGAGAGCCCCTAAGAAAGTTCCACTACAATCCCTGCCTATAATTGAGGAGCCCTTTGCCCGGGTGGCTATAGATATCGTAGGTCCATTAGCCATCCCCAGTTACACCGGAAAAAGATTCATCCTCACCCTGGTGGACTTTGCCACCAGATACCCAGAGGCAGTAGCCCTGTCGTCCATAGACGCAGAGCATGTGGCCCAGGCTCTGGTGGACATTTTCAGCCGGGTAGGATATCCCAGGGAAGTGGTTACTGACCAGGGGACCCAATTCCAAGGGGACCTAGTCCAGACCCTATGGGAAAAGTGGGGCATTAAGCCCCTACGAACCACCCCGTACCATCCCCAGACCAATGGGTTATGTGAGCGTTTCAATGGAACGCTGAAACACCTCCTGAAGGCATATGTACAGTCTGAAGGGAGAGACTGGGACAGGGCCCTGCAGCAGCTCCTGTTTGCATACAGGGAAGTACCCCAGGAGTCCACCGGATACTCTCCTTTCGAACTTCTGTATGGCCGGAGGGTACGAGGCCCCCTAGACCTGGTTAGAGAGAGCTGGGAAGGAACATTCCAGGCCAATGAGCAGCCTATCCTTAAATATGTAGAGAAGATGAGGGAGAGGATGAAGAGAGTAGCGCAGCTGGCGCAAGGCCATTTAAAAGGAGCCCAGGCAAGACAAAAAGAATGGTACGATGCCCACGCTCAGGATAGGAAGCTGAACGCAGGACAGAAGGTGATGGTGCTAATCCCAATGAGACGGAATAAACTTCAAGCCACCTGGGATGGCCCATACAAAGTGGTGAGGCAGGTAGGGCCGGTTAACTATGTAGTAGCGCTGGATGATGAGGAAACCTGGCTGAAAACCTTCCACATCAATCGACTAAAAGGTTATGTGGAACGGCAAGTGGCAGCAATGGTGGTGTGTTGTCCCCCCATGGGTCCCACAGAGGTAGACCCCCTACTGGAGATGATAGGGGAGGTGAGAGAGGAAAAGGGGGTGGAGACAGTGACAGTGGGGACGCAGCTATGAGAGGGACAGAGGCAGGAAATGAGGGAGGTACTGGAGAAGGAGCAGGCCCAATTTACCTGTAAGCCCGGTCGTACCCACCTAGCCACCCACCATGTAGACACGGGGGAGGAGAAGCCCATAAGGCAGGTAGCATACCGCATGACCCCCGCTGTACTGGCCCAAGTACGGAAGGAGATAGAGGAAATGCTGGCCTTAGGAGTAATTAAGAAGTCAAATAGTCCATGGGCTGCAGGGGTGGTATTGGTCCCGAAGAAGGATGGGACCACCCGCTTCTGCGTGGACTACCGTAAACTAAATGAGGTCACCACCACTGATGCTTATCCCATGGCCCGAATAGATGAGCTACTAGACAGGCTAGGGGCAGCCAAGTTTGTGTCAACTTTGGATCTGAGTAAGGGCTATTGGCAAATTCCCCTCACCCCCGAGGCTCAGGAGCGGTCAGCCTTTATAACCCCACTGGGATTGTTTGAATGTACGACAATGCCGTTTGGGATGAAAAATGCTCCAGCCACATTCCAACGGATGGTTGATGACCTGTTGGGGGGGTGTCAGGAATTTGCCCAGGCTTACTTAGATGACATTGCCATCTTCAGCCAGACGTGGGAGGATCACTTAGTGCAGGTGTCAGAGGTCCTGAGGAGAATCAGGCAGGCAGGGTTGACCATTCGCCCAGACAAATGCTTCATGGGCATGGCAGAAGTGCAATACTTGGGGCACCGTGTTGGTGGGGGAATCATACGACCTGAACCGGCAAAAGTAGAAGCCATTGTTCAGTGGCCCCGACCCACCAACCAAAAGCAAGTACGAGCGTTCCTCGGGATCGCAGGGTACTACAGAAAATTTGTGCCGCAGTATAGCACTGTTGCCAGGCCCCTGACTGACTTGACAAAGAAAAAATACTCTAGACGTATAGAATGGACCCCAGAGTGCGAGGGAGCCTTTGACGCTCTGAAGGCAGCATTGACCCAGTCCCCAGTGTTAGCAGCCCCAGACTTCAAGAAACGATTTCTGGTACAGACAGATGCTTCAGGGTGTGGACTCGGTGCTGTGCTCAGCCAAGTGGGGGAGGATGGGCATGAGCACCCAGTAGTTTATTTATCCCGAAAGCTGGTGGATAGAGAGGTAGCCTATGCCACCATTGAAAAAGAATGCCTGGCCATAGTGTGGGCCCTAAAGAAATTACAACCCTACATTTATGGGCAAGAGTTCACAGTAATTACAGACCACAACCCCTTTTACTGGTTACAAAGATCTGCTGGGGAAAATGGGAGGTTATTACGGTGGAGTTTAGCATTACAAGGTTATAACTTTACTATCTCGCACAAAAAGGGAAAAGACCACTCAAATGCGGACGGACTCTCCACAAGAGAGGAGGAGAACCCTTCATTAAGGAACCCACCGTGCCAAGGAGAACATCTGGAGCCCGACCACCAGACTCCAACTGTCCCCTTGATTTAATAAGGGGGAGGTATGTGACAGACCCGGGCCTTATATTGAGAATATCGTGCCAACCCGGTCTGTCCTCAGTGGGCCAATTGAACAACCATGGCCCACTCTGTTATTAAATGCCGCCCGGTGGCCAGATCTGTTATTACTGTGGTGTCCAGAGAGGGAGGGGAGAGGCAGCTCACAGGAAGTGTGAATCAGCTGTGGACCCTGTGACATCAAAAAGTAGTGGAACGGGTTAAAAAAAGGAGGGTCAGGACCTTATCTAAAATCAGTAGGGGGTCTCTCCCTGTTTGCTAACTATTGTTCTAGCAAGTCTGCAACACAGTCTGAATGGCACCATCACAGCAAGGGGTGACCACTGATGTCATGCACTATTTCCACCCCGGTTACCACCCAAACTCTTCACACCACCAATCACAAGAGGACAGTGAGTGGGGGGGGGTGGTGAGAAGGGACCAAAAAGGAGCTGTCTGGGGGATGGGGGTTGTTGTTGGAGAATCTGGAGACAGCAAGGACCTGTTAGAGAGTAACCGTATTCTCGCAGGGCCTTAAAGGAATGCTTGAGGCAGGAGCTTCTTGACAGAGATCGGACAGTGTACCTCTAGGACTGATTCTGTTACCACTCCATCGGGAGACACTCGCAGATTCTGGGGAATTGGTGAGCCTACATCCGTAGGGAGACTGATACCCAGGGTCCCACCAAGCTGGTGGAGAGTTGGCCGAGCGGCTGGGATCAGCAAGATACACAGACCCACCTTAAGGATCAGAAACCCTGGCCCACTTGGATTGTCAGCTGTGGATTTTATTACCAGGAGTTTGGGCCTGCTAGGACTCTGTGCTTGGAGGTAACCTGCTGGGGATTTTGTTGGGGAGTTTTACTTGCACTGGTGATTTTCTGACACTTGATATATTTGGCGGGAGGAACAAGTTTCTCCTTGGGGAGCACTGTTGTATTTTACTAAGTGTGTGCACTTTGTTTAATAAAAGGGATTATTATTTCTTTCCTGTCTCCTTACCTGTGTGACCTGTGAACCTAGAGGACCGGGTATCTAGAGAGCTTTGGTAATAACCCCGGTGTCCTCACAACCCTTAATACGATCGAAGAGTTCGGTGATAAGAGGAATCGGGTACCGATTTTTCACGGTTATGGCATTGAGCCCCCGATAATCAATGCAGGGTCTTAGGGTCCCATCTTTCTTCTTCACGAAGAAGAAGCCCGCTCCAGCGGGAGAGCTGGAAGCTCGAATGAACCCGCGATGAAGGTTGTCCTTGATATACTCTGACATAGCCTGTGTCTCTGGTAGCGAGAGAGGGTATACACGGCCCCTAGGAGGGTTTTTGCCAGGTAGTAGATCTATGGGACAATCCCATGCCCGATGAGGTGGCAGGCGTTCAGATTGCGCCTTATCGAACACGTCAGCGAACGGGGCATACTGTGGAGGAAGGCCCGGAGGACCAGGTGTTATAGACGATCTGTTGATTTTGAGTGGTACCACTCGGGTTAGGCATCTATGATGACAATCCGGGCCCCAGGATGTGACTTGGGGAGTACTCCAATCAACTTGTGGTGAATGAAGCTGAAGCCATGGAAGGCCAAGAACGATGGGACTAGTAGTAGCAGAAAGGACCAGCAAAGAGATTTTCTCTCGGTGTAAGGCTCCAATTTGGAGGGTCAAAGGAGTCATACAGTGAGTGATAAGTCCATTAATGATACGAGAGCCGTCTATAGCGGTGACCACTATGGTGGTTTTTAACGGGACCACTGGTAGGGACCACTGGTTAACTAGAGCACTGGAGATAAAGTTGCCGGCAGCGCCGGAATCCAGAAGTGCTTGAGAGATAAAAGATTTGGTGGCTGAGAAGATGGTAACATCAAATGCACACACTTTGGAATCCATAGAAGATGGAGAGGAGTCCAGGGACCCTAACCTTACCTCTCCAGAACTGGTTAGGGCCTGGCAATTCCCGACTTCTTAGGGCATGAGTTCAGGCTGTGAGTAGGGTCAGCACAATAGATGCAGAGTCTATTTTGTATTCGTCGATCCCTCTCTTTAGATGTTAACTTAGAGCGTCCTACCTCCATGGGTTCCACTGGAGGGGGAAGATGACGAACTTGAGGTGATGGACGAGTGAACCCCTTAGAGGTGCTTGTTCTTTCAGACTCCCTCTCACGGAATCTCATGTCTACCCTATGACATAGGGAAATTAGATCGTCCAAGGAGGAGGGTAACTCTTGTGTGGTCAGTGCGTCTTTGATCTTATCCGTCAGACCCTGCCAGAAGGCAGCTATCAGGGCCTCGGTGTTCCACTGTAGTTCAGAGGCTAGTATCCGAAACTGAATGACGTACTGGGCCACGGAGTGTGATCCTTGGCGTAGTCGGAGAATGCTGGAAGCCGCAGAGACAACGCGGCCAGGTTCATCGAAAATTTTGCGAAACGTGGAAATGAAGAGTGCACTATCCTCCAATAGGGGGTCATTTCTCTCCCACAGAGGGGAGGCCCACGCAAGAGCCTGTCCGGAAAACAGAGAAATGAGGTAGGCAATCTTGGCACGATGAGTGGCAAAATGGTGAGGTTGAAGCTCGAAATGGAGAGAGCACTGATCCAGAAAACCTCTACACGTCCTGGGATCTCCATCATATTTTGAGCGAGTAGGCAGGTGTAGCATGGAAGCAGTAGACACCTGGGATGGCACTGGGGAATGAGAAGACGCTGGAGGTTCAACAGTCGCTGAAACATTTTGTGGAGGATCTCCTCTGGCGACCAGAGTCTGGAAACACTGGAACAGATGTTGCTGCCGAACATCCTGTTGTTCTACCCGAGTGACCAGATGCTGCAGCATCTCCTTAGCTGTTGGTTCCAATCCTGTCATGGCCTGATCTTACTGTCACGGGCACTAGGAGTTTCTACCCAGGTTCCACCAGATGGTAATGCTGCCAGAGGGGCGGAGTTACACCACGAACCTCTGAGCAGTGAGGTGAATGGTTGGAGTGTAAGGAACAGCAGGTAGATAGGAGATGAGTGAGGAAGTCAGCAACTTGCAGCTATAGATGTGATGAGTCAGTGACTTGCAGCTATAGATGTGATGAGTCAGTGACTTGCAGCTATAGATGGGATGAGTCAGTGACTTGCAGCTATAGATGTGATGAGGAGACTTGTACTGGTGCTGGTAGGTAGCGGGGTAGTTGGTGGTCTGCGTGTAGCAAGCTGTACCACCGCTGTGGTGAGAAGGCTTGTCCAACACAGATATGCAGGTACAACGAATAGTCTGTAGCAACAATGTGTAACTCGAGAAAGCAGAGCAGGTAATCAGCTGGAGAAGTGAAGACACGAGCTGGAGAGTATTCAGTCTGTAGCGGTATGGGAACCGTTTGAGGAATAGAGCAGGGAATCAGCTGGAACTGAAGACACGAGCTAAACACAGGAACACCTTCATAGACTCACAGGGAGTGAGAATCAAGATCAGGCAACTACCTAAGGCTGCAGGTGCCTTAAGTAGGGTGAGGTGATTGATCCATCAATCACATTAGTGGTCAGGTGTAGTTGTTAAAGGGACCTGCGCATGCGCAGTGCGACAGGATGGCGGATGGCCGCGGTTCAACACAGGTGTGAGCGGGAAAGATGGAGAACCACGTACCAGAGTGGAGGCACTCACACTCCGGTGACTGACAGCACTGTTGGGGCCATAATCCGGAAGTGGAAAGAACATAATTTCACCATAAATTGGCCACGACCAGATGCACCTAGCAAGATTTCTGACAGAGGAGTGAAACAAATTATCAATAGAGTTGTCCAAAAACCAAGGTCCACTTGTGGAGAGCTTCAGAAAGACCTGGATTTAGCAGGTACAGTTGTTTCTTAGAAAACATAAGTAATGCACTCAACTGTCATGGTCTGTATGCACGCTCACTACGCAAGACTCTTTTGCTGAAGAAAAAACATGTTGACGCTCGTTTAAAGTTTGCTGCACAACATTTGGACAAGCCTTTGAAATACTGTGAGAATATAGTGTAGTCAGATGAGAGCAAAATTGAACTTTTTGGATGCCATAATACACACCAGGTTTGGAGGAGAAATGGCACTGTACATCACCCCAAAAACACCATACCAACAGTGAAGTTTGGAGGTGGGAACATCAGATAAAGAAAATAAAGCTGCTAGATTGGCCCAAAAGATCATAGAAGAAGCCCACAGAACCTTCAAGATTTGCAGACTAGTTGCGTTGAAGAATGGGGCAAAATCACACCTGAACAAAGCATGCGACTAGTTTCTCCATACAGGAGGCATCTTGAAGCAGTCAGTACCAACAAAAGCTTTTGTACAAAGTATTAAATATATTTCAGGAAGCGTGTTCAATACTTTTTACCTTTTCAATACTTTTTCCCTGTGTCATTTCACATTATTACATAAATCTTAATTTATGGACTTCAAGACTTATGGATTGCAAGGGATGTTGCTGACATTTGGTGTAAATTTCATTACAATAGTCACATTAAATATATATTTACTGAGAAAAATATTGATGTGTTCAATACTTATTTCAACTGCAGTATTTTGTTTAGATAAGTTGATCCACAGAATTGTGGGAAAAGGAGGGATGGCTCAGAAGGACGTGAACCTGAGCAGACTGCAGCAAATGCTTCTAGGGGCCACTTACCAAAACCCCATGGCTCAGAAGTACAGATACACTGACACTGAAAAAAATCCCCCCTCTCTCAAAGAGTTGGTGAAAGATATCTGGAGAGAAGTGGCCGCTAGAGAGCAGCCTGTGAAAAGGGTAGTGACTGTAGTCACACAGCCTGATACAGAATGCAGCAAGAGTGAGTTATTAGAGATGCTCAAACTACACAGTAACAAATCGCTTAACTTTTGGCAACACAAGCCCAAAATATCCCTGGTGGTTCTCAAGAGTCTAATAGTAGAAGGAGCCTTACAAGTCACCAGGAGAGTAGAAGAAGTATAATGGAGGGCTCTCTGCAAGGATGTTACATTTGTGGAGAAATGGGCCACATTGCCCAACAGTGTGCAAATCGGTGGAACTGAACAAGATCCCCCACTCTGCCATCCTGAGGCAGCAAACCATTGGGAAACGGGAGGGGAGGACTAGCAAACTTTCTGCTGGCCCTCTAAGAAGGATACGAGCTAAGAAGGTGGGGGAACCCAATCAGGAGTGGTGGAAGGCCATCCCAGAAGGACTGATGGGGCTGCTCCATATGTGCCAGTGTCTATAAATGGCTATAAATGCTCAGCTTTGCTAGATAGTGGGTTGCAGGTGTCCATCATTTTTGAGGGGTGGTATAGGCGATACCTATCAAAAGTGCCACTGAGGCCCTTAACTGGATTGACCATCTGGGCTCTGAGCGAGCAGAGTTACCCCCACATAGGGTACATAACTGTGACTTTGAATTTCCACAGGAAGTTGCAGGAGTTGATCGCCAGCTGCAGGTGATGACTTTGGTGTGCCCTGAAGTTGAAGGACATGCCATAAAGGTGCCAATCATCATAAGCGCGAATGCAAACATCTTCAGGCAGCTAGGTCAGTGGTGCCATGAAGCCAGAGGCGATAACTATCCACGGAGTCTCACCATCCATCCAGTGTGTTTGGCTGTCCATCAAAAAGTGAAGAAACAGGAAAGAAAAGTGAGAGAAGGCTTAAGGCCTGAGAGTTTTGAGTCCTGTTTTGAAGGAAGTGATGCATCCTCTTCAGACAAGGAGCAAGTGATCAGAGAAATGATGAAGAGGACCCCAACTTTCTCCCTAGGGGATTGGGACCTAGGTTTAGCCTGAGGGGTGGAGCATCAGATCAACTTGAATGATGAGAGATCTTTCAGAGAAAAGTCCAGGAGATTGGCTCCAGCAGATCTGTAAGATGTCCGAGATCCCTTGCAGAAGCTGCTTGAGACAGAGGTCATCATGGAGTCTGAAAGCCCCTATGCCTCTCCAATAGTGGTGGCTCGGAATAAGAAAGGGCACACCCCCATGTGTGTGTGGACTACCGGACACTGAGTAAGAGAAAAATCCCTACTCAGTATAGGCGGACCCTTCAAGAGCATAATGAGAGGCTGTTCGAGGTCCTGGATCGGCTAGTGAAATATGATCTGAAGCTACCCGTGGACAAATGCCGCCTATGCTAGACCACTGTAAAATATGTGGGGCACGTGGTCAGCAGAGAGGGTGGCAGCAGATCCAGCTAAAGTGGAAGCTGTGTTAGAGTGGCATCAGCCCACAAAGTTGGGAGAGCTTCGGTCTTTCCTAGGTTTCTGTGGTTACTATCGGAGGTTTCTGCTTGTACTCTAAACCAAGCCTTTGACTGACTTGACGCAAGGTTACCCACCACCGAGATGAGTAGCTCCCCCAAAGAAAAGAGAGAGATGCCTTTTCATATGGTGAATGAAGAATTTGGATAGAGGATCAGTTCTCTAGGAGCCACTGAGAAGGCCTTACCGCCATCGTATTGTTGGTTGACCAATCTGGAGATTGGAGACCTCCAATAGCTAAGTTTAGCCCAGCTGAAGGAAGATCAACAGCAGGATCCAGCCATTGAACCGGTGTGATGGGCCGTGAAGTACAAACAGAAGTTGCTGAGCAGTGGAGTGAAGGGTGAGGAGACAGCTCTGCTGTTATGTCAGAGGGAATGCCTAGTGGTGAGTAGGGGACTACTATATTGAGAGTCCCAAGTGAAGAATGGAAGGCCCCGAGTGCAGTTGGTGTTGCCAAAAAAGCAACGGGCTATAGCATTTAAGGCTCTGCACGATGAACATGTTCCTCTAGGAGTGGAGAAGACTACCGGGCTCATTGGAGACAGGTCTACTGGCCGAGGATGGAGGCAGACATCAAAAGATACTGCAAGACCTGCGGCAGGTGTATATTGAGAGAGAATCTACCCACCAGATCTGCTCCCCTTGTGAATATCGCTAGTAGTGGGCCACTTGAGCTAGTTTGCCTTGATTTCCTCTCCATCGAGCTGGATGAAAGGAACATTAGCAACGTGTTGGTGGTGACTTACCATTACACTCGCTATGCCCAAGCCTACACCACCAAAGACCAGAGGGCTGGTACAGTCATCAAGGTACTATGGCAGAAGTTCTTTGTTCACTATGGACTACCAGCACGCATCCACTCTAACCAAGGTTGAGACTTTGAGAGCCATTTGATCAAGGAGTTGTGGGAGATCTGTGGGATCAAGAAGTCAAGGACGACCCCTTTCCATCCACAGGGGGATCCACAGCCGGAGAGATTTAACTGGACCCTCCTCAATATGTTGGGCACCCTGAACCCTAGTAAAAAGGCACAATGGAGCAGGCACATAACCCAGTTGGTGCATGCATACAATTGCATGAGAAATGAGACCATAGGGTTGCCCCCTTATGCTCTGATGTTTGGGAGAGAGGCAAGATTACCCTTAAACACCTGCTTCTGGGTCTCATCAGAAGATACTCCTGTGTCCTCAAGACTGCAATACATAACCAGGCTGAGAGAGGACTCAAAGGAGGCATATAGACAGGCTAAGCAGTCAGCAAGGAAGTTGGGGGAGAGGAACAATGCCCATTATGACCGTTGAGTGACAGAATGCTCATCCGCCACCTAGGCATACCCGGGTAAAATAAATTGGCCAACATATGGAGTGGTCAAAAGATTCGGTTCCACACTCCAGAGTCTGGGAAAAGTAGGACAACATGGAGGGACAGTGGAAGATTGTGAGGTCAACGCCTCAATGCACAGTCCGAGAGGACTTTGAGAAGTCTAGAACCATCATCCTCTGAGTCTGATGAAGAGTGGGGGTTTGATGTGGATGTTCATCCCCCGAAGGAATCAACAGTTTCGGAGACGAGGGCTCCTAGAGGCACCAGGAGCAAAGATCCAGCAGTTCAAGAGGAACAATCAATTTCTGAAGTTGTGGTGTAGGAGTTCCAGCCTGTAGACGATCCAGGCCGTGTGGAAGCTCAGGTCATGCCAGAGAGAGTTCAGTCATAATCACAGGGGAAGATGAGGGGTTCCTGAAGCCTGTACCCATCCCTGAAGGGACATTAGACCACCTATAATACTTACCTACGAGTCTCTAGGTAAAAGTACTGAGGTGCCAAGAGTAATACACCCTCATTTAGAAGATCCTTGGCCATACTACAATGTGTACAACCCGTGTGTGAGTGTGGTTGGTTCTGCTGGGAGACAAGATGTATTAACCCACCCTTGCTTTTTAGGTGGTGCACCAGCACTGAGTTGCTATTGTCCTGTGCTAAAGCACCAGGGGGAGAGTGTAACCAGGCTGGCTTTTAATAAGCAGCCAAGTGCTGAAATTGCTATGGAAACGCAGGGTGAAGCAGAGGTCAGCCATACCAGAGAGTCTATGATGAGAAGAGAGAAAGGCAGGAAGGAGAAAGCTGACAGGAAGAGGTTCTGGAAGTGTGAGGATGGCCACGGCAACAAGAGAAGGAGTGAGGTGTGTGTAGAAAGCAGAGTCCAAGTGTATAGAGGAATAGAGAGATGCCCATACTATGCAAAAATAAACTGGGTTTAGATTTGCACATAGAGGTCTTGTAGCTGGATCACTGCAGAAAGTCCACACTCAAGGCGCTTAAGTAGCCTGAAAGAAATTACACAGCAAAGCGAGCCTATGTGCAAAGAGGGAGACTCCTGCTATTAGCGAATTGCGTGTGAGCAGAGAGGGACAGCTAGCAAGATCAGGCTTGCACCCAAAAGTGGCTAAGACCCTCATCTTCAAAGGAGAAAGATAAGTAAATAAAACACACCAAACACCGTGACACTATTAATGCTGCACATATATCAGAGACTTTTTTACCTGTCAGAGATATAATGTAAGTTATCAACGTTTCAACAAGTATACCAACGTTAATTAGTTAACCTCACAAACTATTTAATATTGGCAGGATTGTAATTATCGTTGATTTATATTTTTACACTATGTGTGGGTGTGTTGTGGGAGAGTTTGGGGCGCCAGTGAATGTCAGTGAGGCGGACATCTTGTCGTTTAATTATTACTTTACTGTTGCCTTTGATTAATATCTTACCCGCTGTCCCATTTATCCCATTCATAATTTCCCCATATTTAAATCCGCCTCTCCCATTTATTTTCCCCAAAATAAACACCCAGTTGATTGTTTGCAACCACAGTGTGCGGTACATTATTATTTAGAGGGTTAGTGTGGTCGGGTAAAAGGGGTTTCCCGAGTCAACCCTGGTGGATTCAGCCACAGTCTGCATCCCACCATACTGTGCAGAAGATTGAGGTGGAGGCACTGAAGCGAGAGAAAACATTTTACCACCCTTTTCGGTGTGCTAAGGAAAGGGGTGCTACACACATAGGATAAATTAATCTATTTCCCTCCAACCAACCCTGACATTAAATTAATCGTATTCCCATTTAATAAATAGACCTATTTTCCTACCTCCAAACAGCCCCAGCAATAAATTAATAGCATTTATGTTTAATAAATATAACCATTTTCCACAACCATCCCCGGCATTAAATAATTAATATTCACATTTATTAAATAGCCCTCCTCCCCAAACTCAGTCCCACATTCAATCAATAGCCCCAAACCACCCCAGCTTTAAATTAAAGGTTCCATCACCTTAATTTAATATGCCCAACTATTAAATTATATTGCCCCATCAATAAATAAAATTGCCCCACCATTACCCCACAAATAAAATAGCACCCATTATAGAATTAACTTACCAGCATTCCCCACACATGCCCCCAGCTTATCAGCATTCCCCACACATGTCCCCTACCTTACCAGCATTCCCCACACATGTCCCCCACCTTACCAGCATTCCCCACACATGTCCCCAGCTTATCAGCATTTCCCTCACATGTCCCCCAGATTTCCAGCATTCCCCTCACATGTCCCCAGATTTCCAGCGCTGTCCTCACATGCCCCCCAGATTACTTGCGTTCCCCTCACATGCCCCCTAGTTTACCAGCGCTCCCCTCACATGCCACCCAGATTACCAGTGCTCCCCTCACATGCCCCCCAGATTACCAGTATTCCCCTCATGTGCCCCCCAGTTTACCAGCGTTTCCCTCACATGCCCTCCAGCTTACCACCGTTTCCCTCACATGCCATCCAGCTTACCAGCATTCCCCTCACATGCCTTCTGCACACCAGCGAACCCCTTACATGCCCCCCCTGCACACAAGCATTGTCTCCAGCTTACCAGCGGTTCTCTTAATGAGCAGATAATGTCAGCAGATACTCATGTGACCTGGCGATGTCAGAGGGTCTATTCCAAGAAAGGGAAATTTGCTGACGGGTGGAGGTGCTGCTCGGGCAGACAGCCGGCTGGATTGGCCCATCTAGTCATCGGCCCTTCTGGCATTTGTCAGAAGTGCCAGATGGCCAGGGCTGCCAAGAGGAATTCAGGGCCCGGGTACAACAAATTCATGGGGCCCCCCTCATAGTCGAGTAAGCCCTCAAATTTTTTTGCACCGCCGTTTAGCCTGTGGTCATGCATTCAGGGGCGTGACAATGCACCATTGGGGGCGTGGTTAGCCTAACGCCAGGGCAAAATTTTTGGGGGGTGTGGTCATACATTTGGGGCGTGGCAATGCACCATTGGGGCGTGGCTAGCACTAGGTCCTGAATTCACCAGAGCGTCACATATGTCCCAGCGCTCCTGAATTTTAAGACATCTAGCACCACAGTGTAGTATACAAAGAATGCAGTGTGTACACAAAGAGTTCAGTCTTGGCCTGCACCTTACATTGGGCACGACACTCACCAAAAATTCCCATTGTCCCTACTAGAATCACAACATTTCACACACTCTGCTGCTCTCTCCTACCTGTTCTTCTCACTTTCACCACCTGTGACTGCTGCTTTCTTTATTTGCGGCTTGTCCGGATTCTGAAATGTTGGAGGACCTATTTGGGGAAAAAAATGGCTACATTTAGAAAATTACAGCCAGCCCCGGCGTTAAATCAATAGCACCCACGATTAATAATTAGGCCTTCCTCCAGCCCCAACATTAAAATAATAGTATTCACATTTAATAAATAAACCTATTTCCCTTCCTGCAAACAGCCCCAGCAATACCTATTTCCCGCAACCATCACTGCCATTAATAAATTCATAGTCACATTTAATAAATAGACCTCATTCTCCCTAAACTCACCCCAATATTCAATAGCCCCCAAACCACCTCATCTTAAATTAATAGTCCCCACTATTAAATGTGCCTCTCCCCTTTTTTTTTTTTAACTCTGTGCTTCTCTCCCCTTTTTCATTTATACTGTTTCTCTCCCCTTTTTTATTTATACTGTTTCTCTCCCCTTTTTTATTCTATTTCTCTCCCCTTTTTATTTTAACTCTGTGTTTCTCTCCCCTTTTTTATTTATTGTTTCTCTCCCCTTTTTTATTTATTCTCAGCCTCTCTCCCCCGTTGTTTTACTCCCCCTTCTTAATAGCACTGTCCCTTTCCTCCCCTTGCCTCTCTGTTTCTTTACTTACCCCCTGTCAGCTTCTTTCTTTTTCTCTTCTTCTCTTCTGTCTTCTCTTCTTTCTTCTAGCTTTGTCTTGCGCTCCTCACTGACTGCCGGGCGTGACTTGATGACGTTACGCCCGGCAGTCAGTGTGAATAGAGAAGAGGAGAGGAGGGACGCGGCGCCGCGGTCACGTAGGTATTTTTTTTTTTTTATTGGTCCAGCTCCCCCCACCAACGATCCGACCCCCCCCAGCCGCGAAAAAAAAAAAATACATAAAAAAGCGCAAGATAGAAAAAAAAAGAGGAAAAATTTAAAATTAGAACCGAGGGCCCGGCCCGGGCCCCGTGGCAAGCCCGGGCCCGGGTAAAATGTACCCGCTCCCCCCCCCTCTCGGCGGCAGATGGCTAGTCTGCCCCTGGGCTCTGATATGGGTGGAAATATGCTTGTTTTGTATGCTCTTTTTTTAAGAGTAATTTACTCCCATTTTGCAGCCAACTCGCCATTAGCCTCAATGTGGTTTATATACGCTTTTACCCATGTGATATAAAACACATTGCAAAAGAAAGTCTGTACATCATAACATTGAACAACTCCCATAGATTGTAAGCTTGCGAGCAGGGCCTTCTCACCTCTTTGTCTGTTTTACCCAGTTTGTTTATTAGTTTACTATGTTTGTCCCCAATTGTAAAGCGCTACGGAATATGTTGGCGCTATATAAATAAATGATGATTATGACTGCTGCTCCCTGCCGCTATGTTATGGAGCTCCAATTTCATCAAGGTTCCCAACAGCACAGAGGAGGTCGTCTAAAGAGAGAGGCCCTTATAATTCAGGAAATGGGAAACGTGGTTGGGAGCTTACTTTTCAAGTTTTTCATTTTAAATATGGAATTAGCTTTTAAGCTGGGTTGAGGAATGAAGGGCAGGTTTTAATGTTTCTTAGTATTTTTTACATACATTGGAACATTTACAAATCACATTAGCACTTCTCTGGTGCCTGAAGGTTGTAATACTGCAATACAAATTATATTTTTATTGGCTAAAAAGCTACATTTTCATTAGTGGAATAACACAATGGTAATCCTTATGCTGCCAGGCACCTGTGCCAAAATTTTACCTCAGGAAGCCACACCAGTACCAATATTGATAGTTTAAAGGGGCGACCTCACAGAAAAGTGGGTGTTCTCACCAGCAATAAGTCTGAATTAGGTGGATCCAGGTGGGTTGGGATGGCCTATTTTGTCCCTATTTCCAATCAGGAATGGATGTGGGATACCAAATATATTCACTATTGGAGGTTTGGTGTATGCTTTGGGTCATAATAAAATGTATATGTAAAACATATTTGTGTGTCTTTGTTTTTTTAATGTTACCTTTTTTTTAAAAAAACATTAATCATATTTCTAAATTCTTTTTGTCACTTTATTTTTTATTCACTCTGAGCTGATAAAACATGTATATATGACATACCAGCCTGTGTCAGAGCAAGTAAGCACATACTCTAACATTAGGGTGTGTGGCATAGAGGCTTATTTGTCACACCTCTCCTATAGGGAAAGAGGTAGAAACCCAGGCTGGTTAAATTTTTCTCTGGGCTCCTCTTTCAGCACATATACACACAGGTGTTCTACATGGATCTAATTGGTTTGTTATTTGCTGTAATTGTTTGTAGTGCTTGGGTTGAGGATAAAAACACTTTTTGTATTTGTGGGCGGGGCCACTGATGTCAGTTAGTGACCAGCTAGTAGTGAGGAAACTACTCTTTAGCCAGATGTAGGGTTGTGAGAGAATTGTGATACTTTTACTAGATTTGTCTGCTGTAACCATCGCTGAAACTGTTTAAGCCATCCTGACAACTGCCAATTAACAGTGAAATGGTTCAGCCAAGCTGTGTGAGACTCCAGTGAATGCCATGCTGATTAGTGAATCCTTTAGCCTTATGATACGTAACCCCAACCAAGTTCCCAGAATTATGTTTTGATTCATGCTAAGGCTATGGGTAACAAACAGAGTCATGGCTCTGCTGAGGCTATGGGTAACTAACAGAGCCATGACTATTGGCAACAACCCACAGCCTTTATACACCTATCGTCACGCAGTCAGCAAGTTTGCTTCCTGTTAGCAGTGTGGATAGACAGCTCTGTAATGGCTGCTCTCTGTTGGTTGCAGCTGGAGCAAGTGTCACAGGGCAGGAGGATTATTTTTTGTTCTTTGATTACATGCATGATTTCTAGAGGTGTCGAGTCCCAGTAAATATCAACGATGCTTAAGTTAAACATGGTTGAGGACCAATGCTGTAGCCAAAGGAAGTTACTTAGGGAGGGGGGACCAAACAATGTATCCCTCTCACTTATGCAGCACTGGGTCCCTCCTGGTACCCCGGGCAGGTTGGTACTAGGGTAAATATGTTAAAATATATAGTGGCTGTTCTTGTGGCACTGCAAGTGCCAACATGCACCCGGGACATATGAGAGACCACTCCTGATTGTCCATCTATTAAGTAGGTGGACTTACTGTGCATTAATTCATTTCATATTGGGAGCTCCTCGGAAGCAGAAGCATTCATGTATGAGGAATTTTTTTTTCCACCCCATATGGATTACGTTGAATCAAGACAAGAAGCTTTTAGGTAAGTGTTTAGTAAGCCCACTGCACTACAGACAATAATATGGACACAACAGTATTATCAGTAATAATGTGGTCAACATCATTATATATTGAGATTGATTTTTAATAATAACTTGGCACATTTATATATTTATATTAACAATATTTTTTCCCTCCTAGGGGGACCAACAGTTGTAGTGCCCGCTTTTATGCCACTACATGTGACAGTATGCAGTAGTGCTCAGGTGCATTTTGGCACTTGTAGTGGTAAAAGAACAGAAACAATAGTTTAAACATTTTTAACCTGGTAGAGGTACCAGAAGGGGCCCAGTGCTACTCAGCATTGGACTGGGTTTTACATTATGTTTTACCAGACAGTTTGCTCTAAACCACATGCGGTATGGGCTAAACCGCAAGCGATTTATATGTAATTAAATCACCAGACATTACTAGCCTTAACAACGGAACAGGAAGATAAATCATGCAGTTTGGGTATGAAAACTGCTGACTAAAAAAGTGATTTTAAGTAAATGCAACTTGGCTTACTTCAGCAAAGGATGTAGAAAGTAGAGTAATTTTAATGAAATTCTCAGGAGGCAGCAATCAGTCTATTATACCGTATATACTCGTGTATAAGCCGAGTTTTTCAGCACATTTTTTTATGCTGAAAAAGCCCCCCTCGTCTTATACATGGGTGAACTTACCTGGTTGGCGGTCCCTCAGCTCTTAACTTCCGTAGTGGAACGCATGTGTGTTCCACAGACAGGAAGTTCCGCAAATGCCAAACTTCCTGTCTGTGGAACGCACATGCGTTCCACTGCGGGGTTAAGTACAAGGGTGAAATATCTCTCTCACTGAACCAATGCTAGGATTGAAATTCACCGCTCCAAGCCCTAAATCGAGCTGGGGCTCAGCATCGTTGGCGGTAGCGAGATTCCTTTAATAAACATTGTCAGAGATGGTAGACTATTGGCTGGAGACCAACTACTTCAAGTAAGCTGCTGGAGTATTGTCTTTTATCCCCGTCTAGCTGCTAGAGTACAAAGACGTAGTTTACTGTGCAAAAAAAATAAATAACTAATATCCCTTTTTCCCATTGTTAATGGTATTGGATGTGTGAGTCTTTTCAACAGCAGCCGGTCTACAGTGTTTATCTGGACGGAGAAGCAGTGAACTTTTAAACATTTGACGCTTAGCTTTGCTATAATGCGGTAGCAATTCAGCCAGACTTTTGCATACAGCTATTGCATGCTAAGATAGCACACTCCTGTCCAGTGGCCACCATGGTGAAAGTATCTCTACAAGTAATAGTGTAGGATTTACACTGAAAGCTTTCACCTTCACTAAAAAATGTAATCTCTCTCTCTCTCATAAAAACTGTTAAATAAAAAAATATCAACTTTCATGCAGTATGTAGGCCGTAGTAGGGAAAAGGATTTATTTCAGAGGTTTGCCATTTGTGCCTCTCTGCTGTTGTTGAATAACAAATAACAGGAAGTAACTGCACCTGCATCTCTTTCTAGCTAGACAGAAGCTTTCTTACTGACAGAAGATAACCTCATTGGGTGGCAGTAAATCATTCTGTAAGTGTCTCCTGGCCTTTGTTACTTCTGTCACCTGGATTACAGATGCTGACCTTAGGCTGTGCATTTACCCGTAGCTGCTGCATTTCCCACCCTAGGCTTATACTCGAGTCAATAAGTTTTCCCAGTTTTTGGTGGTAAAATTAGGTGCCTCGGCTTATATTCGGGTCGACTTATACTCGAGTATATACGGTAATTAATAGGCCACATAGAGCTGCCTCATAGGGGGGTATTCAATTGACGGCGGGATCGCCGCAAAGCCCGCGCTTGAAAAATATTACCGTTAATACGGTAAAATTGCGCGTAAATACCGTTAATACAGTAATTTACTCGCTAAAATCCAGCGAGATATTACCGTATTAACGGTAATATTTTTCGAGCGCGGGCTTTGCGGTGATCCCGCCGTCAATTGAATACCCCCCATAGTGTGTCACAGACCACTGCAGTGACATGAGGGTGTTTCTGGCTTCCATTTGGTAATAATTTAAAATGTGGGTATTTTATACAGCCCCCATTAAAATAAAAATGATCTGTAGTAGTGAAATACTTTTACTATTATTGTAGCTATTTTAGATGGTGGGCATTGGGATTGTACGCATCCACCAATATATTTAATATTTTTACCCATATTTTCTGTGCTAAGAATTCACATTTATGCCATTTTGTGCTATACACAGCACATTAAGTATATACTTATTTGTCATCATACCACACAAGCTAATCAAACTTCTAATAAATCACCCCCGTTTGCAGCCAATTTAACAATTTTGCAAGTCACTTTGGACTCTCCCTTGCTGTCCTTGCCCCCTCTAGCCTTAGTTCCCTCCCAACAGCATTGTTGGTAGAATCTGGGCATGATTGGGTGGATCATGCGTGGGGCTTATTTTGTCCCAGTTTTGCTTTTAAAATGTTGGGAAGATGTGTCCACTTACAACTTCAGTAAATACTGTTAAACCCCTTTGAAATTTACCCAGTCAATCACATTTTCTTCTGTAGAAATACATTATTAAGAAGCTTAACTATGCACCTTAATACATCATTTGCTTGTAGCTGAAAGCATAGTGCCATTGGTAATGTTCTATTAGCACTGCACCATTGTTCTTTGTCCACTTTAATATAGTGAACATTTCTTAAGGTCCTAGTTTATTTTCCACAGTCAATATATATTAACTTTTTCAGTAAGGCGTCCTTGTATTGTCAGTGTATTTTCCACAAATGGGGTAGTTTAGAGTTGTAAACACCACATCACCAGGTTTTATCTACACCTCACTACAATAATAACAAAAGACGTTGTCTGTACTAATCTAATCTAAAGCATTCGTCATTTCTGTAATTTCCATGCACCTGTCAATAGTGGACAAATGTTTCACTCTTCACCATAATAATGAAATGTTTTACCCTCCTCCTTCGTGTATGTTTCCATTCCAGTTGGTGAGAACAAGCACAACATTATACACTGCTCAAATCCCAGCAGTCAATATATCTTAACAGTGAACAAACCATTTGTTACATAGAAACAACAGAGTAAAATAAAATCTAAATGGCATGTTCATATAGTATGGTTTATTTTTTACATCTATCTTTGCTAAGTTTTACAAAATGTTTATTTATATTGGATCAGTTTTTATTTTAGGTTTAAAGAACTGTAGGTCAATAAACCCTCTTCTCTAGTAGAGGTTTAGGGGCTATATAGCCTGCTCCTGATGGCCGAACTGTCTAGAGAAGTTACACTGAAAGTACATTGGCATTGAATGGTTAGCGCTGACTAAAGGGCCCAGAATTGCCCAATCAGGTGCATTGGCTACCATTCAATACGTCTGTTTCTACAGCCTATAGGCCTAACAAAGTAACCATTACCACCATGTTGACTAGCCCCCAAACCAAAAGTGTGCTAGGCATTGGAATTTCTACGTTGTACTACTTATGGTGGAATAGGTTTAGTGGTGTTGTTTTTCTCAAAGTTCTTTAAAGACTCACTTAACTTAAATGTTTCTTTGATTAATTGTGCCTCAAACAGAGACAAGTATATGCTAGACACAGTTTTATGCTAAATACCGAAGAGAAAAGATGTGTATTTAAGGGGCACTCCGGACTAACCAATACTACTTTATTAGGTATGCATTAAAATGATATAAACGTACATTTGGTTGGATAGAGAGCGAAATATCTAAAACCATTACCTAAAAAACGTGTCTTGTGAATTTAAAAATGCAACAAAAATTGCATAACCTTGCTACCACCATTAATATTTCAATATTATATATATATAGATATATTGCCCACTGATCTTTAATACTGATACGATCTCCAGGTTATCAAATGATATATAAAGAGGGCTGCTTATATTTCTTTAATAATATTTTGTTTTAATTATAATATATCAGTCCCCTAATCATAGAACAGGCATTACATTCATTTACATAGATGAAAAAAGGTCCCTATAATTTTCCACTTGGACTATAATCATAGTTAACTAATAAAAGCAGTAAAGCCCTATATTTGAAATTATAACAAAGTTTAAATCTAAATAGGTTGACTAAGTCAATTCTATATGAATGTAGGGCTGTTATATAAGGCAATGTTATGCCAGCAAAAAACGGAATAAACTGCCCCTAACAAGACTCAAATCCCTATGATCATGGGATTAGAAAAAAATGTGTAGTAATGCAATAAAAATGGAAAGCCCAGAGATCCTACTCCCTGAGATCGCAGGATTATGTGAGAGACCCTGCCTACTAGCAATTTGGGGGGCAATCCAAAGAGCCTGTTTCAGCGGAAAATGGTGCAGCAAGGCGAGACGCCAACGTGCATCTCGCTCTAAGGCTTTTTCAAGGCAACCCGGAGAATGAAATGACAGCTCTTTTATAGTATGAAAGGGGAGGGCACATCCTATAATGACGTCAAATTAGACCAATCATGCTCATGTTGGTGGATCAGACTGATTGATATCCCTCAAGGCTAATTGTAATTCAAGACGTCTGTGGTACTCCGCCTCCGACATTGACCATTTTCACACATTTACCACGATTTTGAATACTAACCATCTGAACCTCAGATTAACATCTGAAATTGATACAATATCCATAACTTTCTTGGATTCAGAGGCTGGCTGGCAGACTTTAGCACAGGGGGCAATCACATAGCACTGGCCCATAAGCAGCGGCCCATCCTTAAAGGGTGGTCTTCAGTACAATATATATTTAACAATATAAAAAGAGCCAATTTTAGTGTTGCTTTATTATTATAAATGATAAATCTTAAATAATGAAAACAAAAAATTCAACAGAAAGCAAACCTCACTTTATATTGAATTTTATTTTATATGTTCCTTCTCCCTACTCACTTTTGGTTTTTTTTATGTTTTTTTTACATACCTCACTGATTATAATGGGGTATAAATCATATTATAGCAAGAGAATATATAATGTTCTATTACAGTACTGAACACAGGGACTGATTTATCAAAATGCAAAAAGCCCTTTTGATTTAAAACCTGTTGTGTTTGCCAGCAATAGGGCTTGTTTTTGCATTGGACTATATACTAATAGGGTTATTATTTGTTTTAGGGTTAACCTAAAACAAATAATATGAGCTGTGCTACTGGTAGGAGGAGCAAAGCACTAGGTGTCAATCTGACACCCTGGCCCAGAGCTGGATTAAGGCTATGGGGGGCCCGGGGTACTTTAGACAGGGGGGGCCCTATGGTGTAACATAGTTATCATTTTAGAGAAATGTTATACAATACACAGGCAATACTGTGTGCACTATTGTTAGGTGAACAGAGTTCTGCCTTCATGAGCAGTACAGTGTGAAGCAGGACATACCTCCCAACTGTCCTTGCAGTCAGACCAAATCCTGACTAAGCGAGACAATCACTCAAATTCAGGATTGCTCCAACAGATTCAGGACAGTTTGCAGACTGTCCTGCTCTCTCCTACCTGTTCTTGTCACTTTCACCACTTGTGGCTGCTGGTGTCTTTAGATCAGTTGCTGCTTGTCTGGATCCTGGAATGTTGGATGCCCTATTTGGAAAAAAAAATGTACATGAAATTTAGAAAACTCCAACCAGCCTGTCTGTTAAATCAATATAACACTCACATTTTATAATAAAGCCTCCCTCCAGCCCGAAATTAAAATAATAGTATTCACATTTGATAAATAGCTCTACTTCCCTCCAACTAGCCCTGACATTAAATTAATAGCATAAAAATTTAATAAATAGACCCCAACATTAAATAGTATTCCCATTGAATAAATAAACCTATTTATCTCCCTCCAAACAGCCCCAGCAATATATTAAATAGCATTTACACTTAATAAATATACCACTTCCCACAACCATCCCAGGCATTAAATAATTCATAATCACTTTTAATAAATAGACTTAATTTCCCCCAAACATCCCACATTCAATTAATAGCTCTCAAACCATCCCATCTTAACTCATAGGCCCCACTATTAAATTAAAATGTCCCATCACTCACAAATAAAATAGCATCCATAATTCGCCCTCAACCTGCACTCCATCATTAAATTAATTGCCTACCTCCCACATTATATTAAGATCCCCCTTTCCTCCACTTTTCTCACCTAATTAAATTTAATTTAAATGTGTTTTTAATTTAATTTAATTCAAGCTTTTTCACTTTTATTTTTCCAATCTACTCCACTTCCCTTTATTATATATTGTTTTCATATCAAAATAATCCTATTTCCATGTATCTTTTATTATTCTCCACGAATAAGTTTACTCTGCACATACCGCTGCCATATATGAATATGAGCATAACAAATTAGTTAATTATTGCATAATACTTTAATCGTTTATTTGAGATTAACTTGTATAATGCCATTGTTTTTCGTCTTTCATTCTTAAATTATTAAGAATGATATTGAAGTAAAGTATTGAGCATTATTTAAGTGATTGATACTTCACCTTTCTAGGTTTGTTCTCCCTTAACCAATGGGAGGCTGACAGGAGCGGAGTACCACAGACGTTTTGAATTACGACTGGCCTTGAGGGATATCAATCATTCTGATCCACCAACATGAGCGTAAGTGGTCTAATTTGACATCATTATAGGATGTGCCCTCCCCTTTCATACTATATAAGAGCTGTAATTTCATTCCCCGGGTTGCCTTGAAAAAGTCCTGGAGCGAAATGCGCGTTGGCGTCTCGCATTGCTGCACCATTTTCCGCTGAAACACACTAATATCTCTCTCCCTGGATCGCCCTCCAGATTGCTAGCAGCCTGGGTCTCTCACATAATCCCGCAATCTCAGGGAGTAGGATCTCTCGGCTTTCCATTTTTATTGCATTACTACCCATTTTTTTCTAATCCCATGATCATAGAGATTTGAGTCTTGTTAGGGGCAGTTTCTTCTGTTTTTGCTGGCATAACATTGCCTTATATAACAGCTCCACAGTCATATAGAATTGACTCAGTCAAACTATTTAGGTTGAAACTCTGTTATAATTTCAAGTATAGTGCTTTACTCCTTTTTAGGAGTTGCTTATGATTATTAGTCCAAGTGGAAAATTATAGTGACCTTTTTTTCATCTACATAAATGGGTGTAATGTCTGTTCTATGATTAGGGAACTGATATATTATAGTTAAAACAAAATATTCTTAAAGAAATATAATCAGCCCTCTTATATATCATTTGATAACCTGGAGATCATATCAGTTTTAAAGATCAGCGGGCAATGTATCTATATCCACTACATCCATTTCCAGCTCCCATGCTGCACGGACATGCCATGCAAGCTCTCCACTGGGGTCCAAGTGCTGGGCTCCTAATTCCTGTGGAGTAGTCTCGGCTATTCTCCATTGTCTGCCTACCTCTACTCACCTCCAGCTGAGCTCCAGCGCCTGTTTGGTGTCGCTCTCCACGGGTCCCTCCGGCGGATTCTTCTAACCGAGCCTCTGGCTCCAGTCTAGCTGCATCCACAGATTCCACCTGACTCTTCATCGATCCAGCCTCGGTCTCCAGCCCCTCCTGACCCTGCTGTGCTCACTCCTGAGGTCTTCCATCCGGCGGTTCTCCTGATACTTCTGTTGCTAGGTCCATTCATTCGTGCTTGAGACCTACTTCCAGTTGACTCCCCTGACTCAAGTGCTGCTCTTCTCCTCTCCTCATTGCGATCCACTTCTGGTCTGTAACCCCTGTTACCCTCAGATGCCGCTTCTCTCCTCTCTGCCACCGCCTACTTCTGACGACGTCACCTCCTCTACCCAGCAATTTTCCAGGTTCCAGATTTTTTTTTGTGTCCTCTTGACGACCTCTTCTGGTTGAATCCTCAGTCTCGGGTGCCGCACCTCTCCTCATTGCTGCCGCCTCTCAACGCTGCTGTTCTTCTCCACGTTGCTGCCCTCCAGTGATGCTCCTCTCCCGACCCCACGGATGTTCTTCTCTATGCTGTTGCTCCCCCTCCTCTGATTTCCCTGGTTCCTGGACCCTTTCTTCCCCTTCGCTCGTCTATTAAAGTCATTTTATCGCTTACCAATAAAACATTGTCCAATGCAATTGTTGTGGTTCCAAAGCATAAAGATATTTAATTGCAAAATATAGCAGGATTTACAGCAAGCCATTATTACGCATTAAATATGTTATAATAATGCAGGAAAGTATAAAAACACCAAATACATTACATTTTCTAATGAGCTTCACCCAGGATAAGAAAATGTCATGTTGTCTGGATCAGGGAGAGGGAGAACAATGGGCCAGCATGCTTATATGTAGCTTCAGTATATAAAAAAAACTACTAATGATGTCACTATGTATACAGATAACACTTAGTGAGGTCATCATTGGTCCAGGGTAAATGATATTCCAATTGCCTGCTGGTCATAGGTCAGTTCATTTGATCCTTTCAAAGGGTGAGGGGCAACTGCCCCCAACTGTTGTCTAAGTGTCTTCTCTCTGAATAACCAGTTCAAACTGACCCACACACAAAATACTTTTCAGTAATAATACTGCTTATATCTTGCGACCGCTAGATGCGATCGCTACTCTGTTCAAACTGGGTTAATGCTGGTGAAATAAGCTTTAATATGAGACCAAACTTTTTACCTTTTACAAGACCTGAACCATAAATACCTTTACTATAGTATTATCAATGCATAAATAAACAATCTAATACATTTTACTAATAAATAAATGTGGATTGGAATCTTAATAAATGTGTATTATTTACAAGTGTAAGTGTGAATGTAAATGTGTGTGTTATGAATCTGTGCGATTGCATCATAACACGTGGCGTATTAATTGCAATCGCACAGTAAAACAATATTAATTAATTTGGTTTGCTTCCTCCAATTATTTGACTTCCACACGTCCAGGATCCCCCCACCCATGCCATCCGGTCCTCTTCAGCACTCCTCTCTCCTGGTCACCCAGCATCCTCCCATTTACTCTCCGCTCCTCCTATGAAGTCTCCTGGCACTTCACAGACTTTCTCCCAGTGGCTTTGTCTCATCTCCCGGGTTTGCTATTATTCTCTTGTCTGCACCTTAGTCACTGTTTGTATCTGTACTGTATCTATTGTTCACTGCTTTTATTGTAGGCCTTATTTCATTGTAGGCTTTGCCTTCTATGCCTTATTTTTATTTTTATTTTTCACTCATTTTTATTTATATTTTCTATTTGTTTTTTTTCTAGTCTATTTGCATTTTTATTCTACTCTAGTTGCAGTTTATTTCATCAGTTGTATTCCTTTGCTCTCTGTCATTTTGCTTTTCATGTCACTTTGCTTTCCGTTCATACTAGAGATGGATGGGCTCGGTTCGCCGAGATCCGAATCCTACCGAATTTAGCCTATCCGAGTACCGAGCCGAGCACGCTCGGTACTCTCCCGCCCATTCGGATTCGAAATCGAGGCAAAACGTCATCGTGACGTATTCGTTTTTTTGAGCTCGGTTCTCACGAGATTTGAAAAGCATAAATACCAGCCTCCACAGCAATCCATCGCCATTTGACAGAGGGAGAAAGCAGGGTTAGGTCACACTGGCTATATCAGCGCAGGGACAGAGCAGTAATTGGACACATTATTGTTTCTATTCAATACCATTCTAATCTTAATACCAGTTGTTACAGCAGTAAGAGGAGAAGAGAGAAGGGTTTTTGTTCAGTTCTGGCACTCCAAGTGCTTTTGGGGTGTCCCCCATTCTTTTGCATAAATTTTTCTGGCTGTCAAAAGTCCTATTTGGCAGCAGTGTCAAAAAAATATATTTAGCACTCTCATTCTAGGCAGGCGCAGCTGATAGCAAATCTGATGCTGTTAGCTACCCTGCTGTCAGTGCGGCCTGGTCACACATCACGCTGCTACTAGAGAGAAGGTCTCATAGCCAGATCTCCTCACTAAGCATGGTGCTGCCCACCGCTCTCGCACGGACAGCAGGACAAGAAGAAAGAAGAGGAGCCTGTGGGCTGCAGTGAGAGAAGAGGACCAGGTAAGTACTGTATATATATATATATAGGCGGGGCCTCCAGTACCCCTTAGCCCGGGGCCCTCCTTTGCCTTAATCCGGCCCTGGGTGTACCTAATAAAGTGGCCACTGAGATAGATAGATTCTCCTGTAGAATTTGCTGATACAATCTAGTATTCATAATTCCATCAATGATGACATGTTTTCCTATGTGCCATGCCAACTACATAGTCCCAAACCTTGGTACTGCTACAACTGCGTTTCACGGTTAGGGTACAGCAGTTGGTTTTCTCCAAACATAACGTTTCTCCATTAAGCCAAAAGGTTTCTTTTTACACCATTTGCCAACAGAGTATTCTTCTAGTAGACTTCTGGCTCATCCAGGTGGTCTTTAGAAACTTTAAACGGTTAACAATGTTCTTCTTAGAGAGTAGTGGCTTCATCATTGCTATCCTCCCATGCACACTATTCTTGTTCAGTGTTTCCCTGCTGGTACATTCATGAACACTAGCATGATATTAGCCAGTGCAAGAGAGGCCTGATGATCCTTTGACACTACCCTGGGGTTCTTTGGGATCTCTCTGCATATTATTTGCCTTGCTAGTGAAGTGATTTGTTTATATATATATTTTTTGTTTAAAACACTGAATAATAATTGACAACAGCAAAGTACATTAGGTCCTATACATTTAAAACCAGAGTAAATTATTTTGTTTTACCAAAAGAAAGAAATAAACATAACCAGTGACTAAGGAGATACCAAAAAGGGGAAACAGAAAAAGATGTGAGAAAGGGCAAAGAGGGAGGGATGGGAGGTGGGGGGGGGGGGGGGGGGGGGTGAGAAGTAATCCAGTCCACCTGGGAAGAGGCCCATGTCCTACCTATGGCGACAGCAACAATCATGAGGGGGAGCTTACAGGTGATAAGGAAGTCTCTGAGTGGGGGGGGGGGTTCTCTAAGAGGACGGTGGAAAAGGAACCCTAAGCATCTGATTCTTTAAATTCCAGCCAATTTAATTAGATATTTGTAAACTCTTGAATCTGGTTTAAGGCTGATAGAATGATTGTAGAACTTTCTGAGTTCAAATCAAAAGCAGAGACTGGAGAACTGTTAAAACATGTCTTTACTATGTGGTATATATTGAGAACAGAAGATGGCTGCCAGGTATTTCCTGTCAGCCAGCACTTTGTGGATGGCAGTGATGTCACTTCCACCAAACACACATAGCATACATCAACATCTTCCGTATATTAGAACAAAGTAACAATCAACAGGTGTGTGGGTGCAAGACAGTGTGACAGATGTGGAATGTGAGAACAGTGGGCAAGTGAAAATACTCATGAACTGGTAATACCAAAAGTTACATAACAAAGTCCTGGAATTTCGTATTAGGCCTGGAAATTCTTCCAGACCTCGTAAAGAAGAAAGGAGGTAGTGATGTGTCCTGTTTTGAACAAGGCTTACTATTGGTCAGAGGCATAGGACTGTCCTGCACTGCAACAGATGCTTCTTCAGAGGACCCATTGTCCACATTGATAGGTGTTCTGACACCCTCAGACAGTATTCCGTGGGGTGGGGATGCTGGCTCACACACCTCTAAGAGGTGACGCCTGTTGCACTCATACAAAGCACCGTTGGATTGCACCACATAACTGTTGGGCCTGTTACACAGTCTCGATTCTGTCAAACCCGACTGGGGTCTGGATGTGAATGGTCTGCCCCAGGGACAACAATCTCAGCTGATGAGAGGTTTTGTTGTGATTGGCTCTGAGCCGTAAACCTGGACTTCTCTAGAGCACTCTGCACATTGGTCTCGAGTGCGAGTGTGTCTGGACAGAAGGGTTGGGTACGTCTTACAAGTAAAATCCGATTTAGTGTAAAACCGATGTCAAAAGAAACAGACTTACCTTAAAGCCGACGGTGGAGATCTCCAATTGGAACACCATGTTGACAAGAAGTAATTACGATTGGACAAGTCTTCGGCCCTGCAGCTTTATGTCATCGCAACGTCTGTTAATAGAAATTTAAAGCGGCAATGTTGGATTAAGTATTTAAACACTTAACCTTAGGGGTCCCCACATTGCTGCTTTAAATTTCTATTAACAGACGTCGCAATGACATAAAGCTGCATGGCCGAAGACTTGTCCAATCGTAATAACTTCTTGTCAGCATGGTAATCCAATCGGAGATCTCCACCATCGGCTTCAAATTAAGTCTGTTCTTATGACATCAGTTTTATACTAAATCGGATTTTATTTGTAGGACTTTTTCATGTCGGTTTGGTGGTAATCGTGAAAACGATTACCACCAGGACAGAAGGCTTTGAGAAGGAGAAGGGAGCTCATCCCTTGGAGTATTTTCCAAATTAAGGAGCGCCATGAATACATCTGAACCATCTCTGAAGCATTTGTCTAACAGGTGCTTTGCAGAACGTACTGCCTTTTCTGCTAGTCCATTAAATTGTGGATAGAGTGGACTGCTAGTGATACGTGAGATGTCCCATTCATTGGTGAAGGACTAGAACTCACCACTCATGCATTGCGTGGCGTTGTCAATGAGCAGCTTGCATGGTATGCCATGGTTAGAAAAGGGTCTTTTTATTTTGTTAATGACTGTGGCACTCCTCAGTTTAGGAATATAGTCTATCTCGAACCAACTGAAATATGAGTCCACTAACACAAGGTGCTCTTTTCCCCTCCGCCCAAAATGAGATGCAGCAACAATGGACCAAGGGAGGTCAGGTAACTCATGGAGAGTGAGTGGTTCTTTGGCATGATGAGGCCTTGGAACATTGAAGGGGGCATAAGCAGAGACTACCCACTCAATGTCATCAGCCATGAAGGGCCAATACAATGCATCCTTAGCCCGTTGCAAAGTGGCCTCCCTCCCAGGGTGCACCTGATGGGCCTGCTAGGCATAAAATCCTTGGAGAGCATATGGGACTACAAACTGCTACCAAGCAAGAGGGGGCCCTCTGAGATAGTTAACTCATCCCGGAAAGCAAATAATTATTATTATTATTATTATTATCTTTGACTTATAAGGCGCCACAAAGGGTCCGCAGCACCGTACATTACATATACAGAAAACAGAGAACCAAGACACAACATGATACAAAAATATATACAAACACAGGTGACAGGGTAAAGCCAATCAGATTATTTCTGGGACAGATAGTGAAAGGGAAGGTAGAAATCAGCGAGAAGAAGGCCGAAGCTTAAGAAAACAGAGAAAACACGGCTAGCGAAGCAGGCCAAGAGGTACAGAGGATGGAAAATGGAATGGAAAAGTAGAAGGAGCACACAAGGAAAAAGGACCCTGCTCATGAGAGCTTACATCCTAAAAGGAAGGGGAGACACAAATAGTTGGGACTAACTGGGGGAGAGAACCAGGACAAGGAAGTTATGAGGAGGACTGACTTGAATAAAGAAATGAGTCTTAAGGACACGCTTGAAGCCTTTGAGAGTAGATGCTAACCTGATGGAACGTGGAAGATCGTTCTACAGCAGGGGAGCAGCCTGGGCAAAATCCTGAAGACGAGAGTGAGAGGAGGTGATCGGTGAAGTAGTGAGGCGGCGCTCACAGGCAGAGCGGAGGGGGCGGGTAGGAGTGTAGGTAGAGATGAGATTGGAGATGTAGGGAGGGAAAGATTGACTAAGAGCTTTAAAGGTGAGGGTGAGGAGTTTAAATTTTATTCTGTAGGGTATGGGGAGACAATGTAGAGATTGCTGGAAGGAGACTTCAGAGACAGAGCGGCGGGAGAGAAAAATGAGGCGGGCAGCAGTATTGAGGATAGACTTAAGAGGGTCGAGGCGAAAAATCAGGTAGGCCAGAGAGAAGGAGGTTACAGTAGTCAAGGCGAGAGATAACAAGCAAGTGAACAAGGGTTTTCGTAGCTTCCGTGGTGAGAGAGGGACGTATCTTAGATATATTTCGAAGGTGGAAGTAGCAGGATTTTGAGAGGGACAGAATGTGAGGCTTGAATGAGAGGGAGGAATCAAGGATGACCCCAAGGCATCGGACTCGGGGGACAGAAACAACGGTAGTGTTATTTAAAGAAATAGAGAGTCTTGGAAGGGGGGAAGACTATAAGCTCGGTCTTTGAAATATTGAGTTGAAGGAAGCGTTGGGACATCCAAGATGAGATGGCCGAGAGGCAGGAGGAGACACAAGACAGAGGGGAGAGGTCAGGGGATGAAAGATAAATTTGGGTATCATCAGCATAGAGGTGGTACTGGAGGCCAAAGGAGCGGATGAGAACACCAAGGGAGGAGGTGTAGAGGGAGAAAAGCACAGGGGCCATGAACGGAGCCTTGAGGAACGCCAACAGGTAGGGGAAGAGGGGGTGATGTGGAATCATGAGTAGAGACTGAGAAGGAGCGGTTGGTGAGGTAAGAGGAAAAACCAGGAGAGGACAGTGTTACATAGGCCTATAGATTTGAAAGTTTGCAAAAGGAGTGCGTGGTCAATGGTATCGAGAGAGGTCAAGAAGGATAAGAAGGGAGTAGTGTCTATTGGATTTAGCGAGGAGAAGATCATTAGTGACCTTAGTGAGGGCAGTTTCAGTGGAGTGGAGGGGCGAAAACCAGATTGGAGCAGGTCAAGGAGTGAGTGAGAGGAGAGAAAGGAGGTGAGACGGTTGTAGACATAGGGGGGGTAATTAGAGAGAGAGACGAGATCAAAGGACTGTTTCTTGATTATGGGGGAGACAAGAGGATGTTTAAAAGAGGGGGGGGAAGATTCCAGAGGAGAGGGATAGGTTGAGGATGTGTGCAAGGTGGGAGCAGGCTTCAAGAGAGAGGAAGTGGAGGAGGTGGGAGGAGATTGGGTCCTGTGTGCAAGTGGAGGGGGGAGAAGAAGAGAGAAGGGTATGGACTTCATCTGCAGATACTGAAGTGAAGGAAGAGAAGGAGGGTGAACTAGCAGGAGGGGAGGGGAGAAAGGAGATAGCAGCAGCAGAGGAGGGTGAGAAGGGGGATAGAGTGGGCATGGAGGGGGGAGAGGGTGGGGTAAGAAGGGACTGCTGGGAAATGTCATGACATATAGACTCAATCTCGGAGGTGAAGTGGGTAGCAAAGTCAACAGCAGAGAGCGTGGGGGGCAGTGGGAGAGGGGGAGGGGAGAAGAGGGAGTTGAAGGTGGAAAAAACCGACGGGGGTTGGAGGATTGGGAAGAATGACTTTAGGTCACAAGGGAATTCCCTGGAGGAAGATGGCCAACCATGCAGGATGACATGTGACAACCGTTGGCTCCTCTCTGCTCCTCTCTGCTCCATTTAGACTGAATGCCGGGTGTGACGTCATCATGTCACGCCCCGTATTCAGTCTGAATGGAGCAGAGAGGACCGAGGACCAAGAAAGAAGAGAGAAGAAAAGGAAGGGGGGTTAAAAAATGGGGGGGCACAGTGAGGTTAAAAATGGGGGACATGGCAGAGAGGGGTTAAAAAACGGGGGGGGGGACATGGCACATTGGGGTTAAAAAACGGGGCAGCATGGCACAGTAGGTTTAAAAAACAGGGGGGAGCATGTCACAGTGGGGTTAAAAAATGGGGGCAGCATGGCACAAAGCGGTTTAAAAATGGGGGGGCATGGCACAGTGGGGTTAAAAAACAGGGCAGCATGGCACAGTGGGGTTAAAAAACAGGGAGAAGCATGTCACAGTGGGGTTAAAAAACAGGGGGGCAGCATGTCGCAGTGGGGTTAAAAAACAGGGGTGTAGCATGGCACAGAGGGGTTAAAAAATGGGGGGCAGCATGGCACAGTGGGGTTAAAAAGAAGGGGAGGCATGGCACAGTGGGATTGAAAAAGGGGGGGGGAGCAGCCTAGTATAGTGTGATGAAGGGGAGCCAGGTGAAGGGGGCAAAAGCAGCTTGGAGGGCGCAGTGTGATCATAAGGCATGGCGATAATGAAGGGGCACATTATTGTAATGTTGGAGCTGGAAGAAGGCCTAATTATTAATCGTGGGTGGTATTGTTTTAACGCCAGGGTTGTTTGGAATTATCTAAATGTAGCTATGTTTTTCCAAATAGGGCCCCCAGCATTCCAGGAGCCAGACGAGCTGCAACTAAAGAAACCTGTGGCCACAGGTGGTGAAAGTGAGAAGAACAGGTAGTAGAGAGCAGGACAGTATGTGAAATGTTGTGATTCTAGTAGGGACAATGCCAATTTTTGGTGAGTGTTCTGCCCAATGTAAGGTGCAGGCCAAGACTGAACTCTTTGTGTACACACTGCATTCTTTCTATACTACACTGTGGGGCTAGATGTGCTGAAAGTCAGGAGTGCTTGGACATATGTGACGCTCAGGCGAATTCATAGCCTAGTGATTTTGATGTGTTAGCCACGCCCCAGTGGCGCAGTTTGCCACGCCCCCAAATGCATGATCACACCTCCTAATTTTTTTTTAGCATACTCAAGGGCCCCATGAATTTGTTGTATCGGGGCCCTGAATTCCTCTTGGCAGCCCTGCCTGTACCTTTTTTGATTTGTCTGAGAGTCCAGCACAGCAGTATACACTCCATTCCTTCTTGAATTTGAGCCATGCGATGGCGTTGTCAAAAACAAGCTGATCTATGCATCAGAGACCTTGTGCCATCACAGTCAACCTTCTGACACCATGTAGAACTGTCAAAATCAAATCAAAAGCAGGGGCTGAAGAACTGTTAAAACATGTCTTTACTATGTGGTATATACTAGAGATGAGCGCACTCGGATTTATGAAATCCGAGCCCACCCGAACGTTGCCGATCCGAGTCGGATCCGAGACAGATCAGGGTATTGGCGCCAAATTCAAATCTGAAACTGAGGCTCTGACTCATAATCCCGTTGTCAGATCTCGCGATACTCGGATCCTATAAATTCCCCGCTAGTCGCCGCCATCTTCACTCAGGCATTAATCAGGGTAGAGGGAGGGTGTGTTAGGTGGTCCTCTGTCCTGCTATATCTCGTGCTGTTCAGTTAAGTTCTGTGCTGTTCAGTTAAGTTCTGTGCTGTGCTGTGCTCGGTCCAGTGGTGCTGTGTCCTGTGCTCTGTCCTTCTGAGGTCAGTGGTGCTGCTGGGTCCTGTGCTGAGTCCTGTTCAGTCCAGTGGTGCTGTGTCCTGTGCTCTGTGCTTCTAAGGGCATAGTTATTTCCCCAATATTCCCAAGTGTTTAAAAAAATAAAAAAAAGTTATTTAAAAAAAATACAAAAAACTAATTCAATTTTTTTTTAATTACAACAAAATCTGCACAACCAATCCTGCAGTATAAGCCCATTGGTACTGCAATATTACCAAGTTCACACATTCAGCAGTAAAAGTCCAGTGGTTCTGCAATATTACAAAGTTCACACATTCTGCAGTATCAGTCCAGTGGTGCTGTGTCCTGTGCTCTGTCCTGCTGAGTTCAGTAGTGCTGCTGGGTCCTGTGCTGTGTCCTGTTCAGTCCAGTGGTGCTGTGTCCTGTGCTCTGTGCTTCTAAGGGCATAGTTATTTCCCCATTATTCCCAAGTTTTTAAAAAATAAAAAAAAAGTTATAAACAAAATAAAAATAATTTTTTTTAAAAAAAAATAATTATAACCAAATTTGCAAAACCAATCCAGCAGTATATAAGCCCAATGGTACTGCAATATTACCAAGTTCACACATTCAGCAGTAAAAGTCCAGTGGTACTGCTATTACAAAGTTCACTGATTAAGCAGTGTATAAGTCCAGTGGTACTGCTATTACAAAGTTCACTGATTCAGCAGTATAAGTCCAGTGGTACTGCTATTACAAAGTTCACTGATTCAGCAGTGTATAAGTCCAGTGGTACTGCTATTACAAAGTTCACTGATTCAGCAGTATAAGTCCAGTGCTACTCTCCTGTGCCGCATATAATTTTTAAAGGCTTTGCCGAGTGTGTGTGGCTTAGGGGTACGCTCTCTTGTGCTACATATAATGGAAAACCAAAATTTGGAGGATAAAGTAGGGAAAGATCAAGACCCACTTCCTCCTAATGCTGAAGCTGCTGCCACTAGTCATGACATAGACGATGAAATGCCATCAACGTCGTCTGGCAAGCCCGATGCCCAATCTCCTAGTACAGGGCATGTAAAATCCAAAAAGCCCAAGTTCTCCAAAAATAGCAAAAAGAGAAACTTAAAATCATCTGAGGAGAAACGTAAAGTTGGCAATATGCCATTTACGACACGTAGTGGCAAGGAACGGCTTAGGCCCTGGCCCGTGTTCATGACTAGTGGTCCAGCTTCACCCAAGGATCTAAGCCCTCCTCCTCCCCCCCCTACAAAAAATTTAAGAGAGTTATGCTGTCAGCAACAACAACAAAACAGCAAAGAACTCTGCCTTCTAAACAGATGACATCACAAATCCCCAAGGCGAGTCCAAGGGTGTTGTTGGTTGTGAACCCTGACCTTCCCATCACTGTACGGGAAGAGGTGACTCCATCCAGCATTTGCAGCATGCCCTCTGCATATGCTGGAATGATCACCCACAGTCCAGTTACAGATTTGGCTAATGAAGGTGTGAATTTTGTACACCGGGAGGAGGATATTGATGTAGCTGGCGCTGAGGAGGATGTTGATGATTATGATGCAGACAGATACCAAATTGCCTTTCTCAATTTCTATTTATATTCTAGATTATATAACGGCTGAAAAGTTTTCTGTTTTACTCCTAGTGGAGAGGGGATCTGATGCAGACAGATACGAAACTGCCTTTGTCCATTTCTTTGTATATTTGAATTTCTAGTTCTACAGTCTATGCAGGCTGCTTTATTTATATTCAACTACAAGTGTAGGGCAGGGGGGGGGGGGGTTGGGGGGGCATAGATAGCCACCAAAGTAACGTGGTCCATTTAATTTCACTTTCTAGCTCCACAGTCTGTGCAGCCTGCTTTTTTTTATCTTCAAAGTATTTATATTTACAAGCCTTGCAATCTAAATTAACTAGAGGTAGTGACGTGGTAGAACTCCAAAAGGCAGTTTGGAAGCCCCTGTACAAACTGGCTCTATGTTTTAACTGAGTTGTCCCCCCTCCAGTGTGTACTCGGAAAGAGTTTTTAGTGCAGCGGGGAACCTGGTCAGTGAGCGGCGAAGGAGGTTGCTTCCTCACAACGTTAAAAAAATGATGTTTATAAAAATGAATAATCAATTCCTCAATGAAGTACAGCACTGCCCTCCAGACAGTACAGAGGGACCTGTGGCTGTGGAGTCCAGCGGGGACGATCTGATAATGTGTGAGGAGGAGGAAGTACACACTGTAGGGGGAGAGGAATCAGAGGTTGAGGATGAGGACGACATCTTTCCTCAGTAGAGCCTGTTTAGTTTGTACAGGGAGAGATGAATTGTTTTATTGGTGTGGGGGCCCAAACAAACCAATCATTTCAGCCACAGTTGTTTGGTAGGCCCTGTCGCTGAAATGATTGGTTTGTTAAAGTGTGCATGTCCTATTTCAACAACATAAGGGTGGGTGGGAGGGCCCAAGGACAATTCCATCTTGCAACTATTTTTTTGGCATTATGTGACCATTCAACAGTCGTTTGCCATGTTCAAACAGTAAAAGAAAATGCCAACAAATTCAATAAATTAAATCAAAAGTTAAATGCCCTGTCATTATTTAAAACAAGAAGTTTTGACGTGCTAGAATTAGTGTAGTGTTAAGATGTTATAAACACTACACTTGGAACTTGGAGGAGGTATTGTGGCCCCAGTATCAAATTGGGTACCGGGGCCACCTCACTACGCAGTCCAGATACTTGTTTGGTGGAATTCAGACCAGTTGAGGGTGTATTTATTTTATTGTGGCCCCGGTATCAAATTGGGTACCGGGGCCACCCCACTACGCAGTCCAGATACTTGTTTGGTGGAATTCAGACCAGTTGAGGGTTTTATTATTATATTGTGGGGACCACTCTATACCACACTACCACTCTATACCACTCTATTTAATACTTTAATTCTATTTAATACTTTAATTCTATTACTAATTGCCATAAAGAGGAACTGCCGCTTCTATTTAATACTTTAATTCTATTAGTAGTTACCATAAAGAGGAACAAAATAAACAAATTTTACCAAAAGTATAATATGACTTACAAACACTACACTTGAAAGGTGGTGCCTTTAAATGAAAAAGTCAGTCTTCATTGCACGACTATGTGCAACAGGGACAGTTTTTTGGTTTACAAAGTCAACCAATAACACTTCGACCCTGTCTGTCTTTAACATACTTGATGGGATCTCAATGACGAATGGTCTGTACCATGGTTGGAGGAGGTATTGTGGCTCCGGTACCAAATTGGGTACCGGGGCCACTCCACTATGCAGTCCAGATAGAGGTGTATCAGATATTAAACAACGTTGACTGTTGCTGCAAAATTTTTAAATAATATTGTGGGGAACACTACACTACGCAGTCCATAAACTTTTTGGGTGGAATTCAGACCCGTGTAGGGTTTTTTAATAATATTGTGGAGACCCACTCCTCTACGCAGTCCAGGTACATTATTGGTGCGAATCATACAAGTTCAGGGTTTTTAATTTATATTGTGGTGACCCACTCCTCTACGCAGTCCAGGTATATTATTGGTGTGAATCATACAAGTTCAGGGTTTTTAATTTATATTGTGGCGACCCACTCCTCTACGTAGTCCAGGTACATTATTCGGTGCGATTCATACCAGTTGATGGTTTTTAATTTATATTGTGGTGACCCACTCCTCTACGCAGTCCAGGTACATTATTGGTGCGAATCATACAAGTTCATGGTTTTTAATTTATATTGTGGTGACCCACTCCTCTACGCAGTCCAGGTACATTATTGGTGCGATTAAGACCAGTTGATGGTTTTCTTATTATATTGTGGGGACCACTCCACTACGCAGTCCAGAAAGATACCTCGTTGCAACGTTTTGGACTAATAACTATATTGTGAGGTGTTCAGAATACACAGTAAATTAGTGGAAATGCTTGTTATTGAATGTTATTGAGGTCAATAATAGCGTAGGAGTGAAAATAAGCCCAAAAACTTGATTTTTGAACTTTTTATGCTTTTTTAAAAAAAAATCCGAATCCAAAACCTTAAATCCGAACCAAAACCTTTCGGCAGGTGTTTTGCGAAACAAATCCGAACCCAAAACATCGAGAAAATCCGGATCCAAAACACAAAACACGAGACCTCAAAAGTCGCCGGTGCACATCCCTAGTATATACTGAGAACAGAAGATGGCTGCCAGGTATTTCCTGTCAGCCAGCACTTCCTGAATGGCAAGTGGATGGCAGTAATGTCACTTCCACCAAACACACATAGCATACATCTACAATGATGTCATTCATAGACATATAAAAGTCTGTTCGGTTAAATAATTCCAATATGGAAGGTGGGGAGAGGGCTCTCCAGTGTACAGTGATCAATGCTTTAGCTGCATTATTTAGATGTATGAAGATGGACTTTTTTTTATGTCCATAGAGGAAAGTTTGAGGCCGACAGCAGCCATAAACCAGGGTCCTTAGGCACCTTTGATCCTGTAATAGTTTTTGGAAAGGCATATAATCTCCCTCTAGTAAGGAGTAATAATGGTGCAACTCTACCAGATATAAAGCGGGGAAACGACAGCAGAGTTACATCTTCAGCAGAGAGGGGATACTTGTGGAGAGATATTATTTGATATTCCAGGACAATAGCATTTGGTTAAGATCTTATATTGAGTCTCAACCACTGAAGTGTTAAGCGGCATGCATGAGAGGCTTGAAAAACGTTCGCCCAATTTATGTAACCTAATGTATTATTCAGGTCCTTTTCCCTACCCTTAGCAAAGTAATTGTTGTGAGTAAATCTGTCCTCTATAAGTAGCTTAGTAGAGATAGAATGTTTAGGTGGTATGGAGAGAGTACAAAGCGATGCAAAGGTGGAAGCTGCCTATTGATCTGAGCCAATGTATTGCTCTTTTGTAATAAGGAACACAATTGTAAATATCTCCAGAATTCAGTGGAAGGGAGAGAGGTCTCTTGTTGTAGCATAGAGAAAGCATGGATATTGGGACCAGACAAGATTTAGGGCTAGATTTACTAAACGGCGGGTTTGAAAAAGTGGGGTGTTGCCTATAGCAACCAATCAGATTCTAGCTGTCATTTTGTAGAAGGTACTAAATAAATGAAAGCTAGAATCTGATTGGTTGCTATAGGCAACATCCCCACTTTTTCAAACCCGCAGCTTAGTAAATCTAGCCCTTAGACAGCAATAGAAGGACCATACATCTTATATCATACATAAATTAAAAAAAGTATCTTCAGTTATTTTATCACTAGATGCAGAAAAGGCTTTCAACAGACTGTCCAGGACATTTATGTTTCAAACCCTTAAAAGTTTGGGGTTTTATTGAAAATTCCTACAGGCTATTCAAGCCCTGTATCTTAAACCTTTATCTACAATTGTAACCAATGAGCTTACATCATCTTTATTCAATCTTAGCAATGGCTCCTGACAGGGCTGCCCATCATATGCTTTAATATATGCACTTTGTATTGAACCTGTAGCTGCTAAAATTTGATTGAATCTGGATGCAATGGGTGCTCAGAGAAAAACGGGATACTACCAGGACACAAAATAAATAATACTAAATCAGAGGCTCTGGCTGTATATTGTCCTAGTCATTTTAAAAAATACTTAGAACTTAACTTTGAATTCATATGGAAGCCCCTAGCGATTCATTATTTAGGCATTTCAATCACCAAGGATTATAACCAATTACTCCAGGTAAATCAACTCCATCAAATGTGATATAATTATCTGGAGCCACCATTATATTATTATTATTGTTTATATAGTTTCAAGTGTATTATGCAGCGCTGTACAGAGAATATGTAATCATTCTTATTTGTCTCTGCCACATTAGAGCTTCCATTCTAAATCCCTAACACACACACACACACACACACGGACACACACACTCAGTTTTTTTTGTCCAAAGACAATATTCTTACCAGTATGTGTTTTAGACTGTGGGATGAAAAGGGAGCACCTGGAGGGAGCCCACACAAACATGGGTAGAATGCACAAACTCCACACAGATAGGTCAGACCGAGAGGTCAGACCCAGACCCAAGAGCTGTGACGATGCTAACCACTGTGCTCATGGTTTAGTTGAAATAATGTTATTAATTGAATAACCAGACACCTCTTGGACAATTCCCTCCCCGACCCTCTCCAATCCAGTTACCGCCCCCTCCACTCCACCAAAACTGCCCTGGCCAAAGTTACCAATGATCTCCTATCAAGGGGTCACTTCTCCCTACTCCTCCTCCTCAACCTCTCCGCGGCCTTTGACACCGTGGACCACCCCCTACTACTGCAAACTCTTCTCTCTCTCTGCCTCTCTGGATCTGTCCACACCTGGTTCACCTCATACCTCACTAATCACTCCTTCTCTGTATCCACGTCTGGTTCTTCCTCCACCCCTCCCCTCTCCCTGTAGAAGTCCCTCAGGGCTCTGTTCTCTGCCCTCTACTCTTTTCGCTCTATTCTATCTCCCTTGGTGCTCTCATCTCCTCCTTCGGTCTTCAGTATCACCTTTATGCTGACGACATTCAACTCTACATATCTTTTCCTGATCTTTCCTCCACCCTCCTCTCTCGTGTATCTGACTGCCTCTCTGCTATCTCCTCCTGGATGTCCTTGCGCTTTCTCAAAATTAACATCTCTAAAACTGAACTCATTGTCTTTCCTCCCCCTAGACTCAACTCCCACCATGACCTCTCTATCATTGTTAACAACACCACCATCTCCTCTGTCACCCAACTCCGCTGCCTGGGCGTCATCCTCGACTCCTCACTCTCTTTTGCCCCCCACATTCAATCCCTTTCCCAAGCCTGTCGCTTTCAATTACGCAACATTGTTTGCATCCGGCCCTTCCTCTCTCAGGATGCCACCAAAACTATAATCCATGCACTCATCATCTCACGCCTCAATTATTGCAACCTCCTCCTTACTGGCCTCCCCCACTCCCATCTCGCCCCCCTCCACTCTATACTCAATGCGGCTGCAAGACTCATCTTTCTTTCATGCCGCTCCTCCTCTGCCTCCCCTCTCTGCCTTGCTTTACAATGGCTCTCCTTCCCCTGCAGAATCCTTTTCAAACTCCTTGCCATCACTCACAAGGCTCTCTCCCAGTCTACTGCCCCCTATATCTCTAACCTCCTCTCCATTTACACTCCTGCCCGCTCCCTGCGCTCGGGCAATGAACGTCGCCTCTCCTCCACTCTGATCACCTCTTCCCACTCCAGAATCCAAGATTTCTCCCGTGCGGCCCCCCTCCACTGGAACGACCTCCCTCACTCCGTCTCTCTCCTAATCTGTGCTTCTTCAAACAGGCACTTAAAACTCACCTGTTTCTCAAAGCCTACCAACCATCCACTCAACCCCCTCATCTCCTCTGCTCGTTCTCCCCTTTCTCCTCCCGCACCCCCTTTTCTCTCCCTCTTGCTTCAACTGGCTCCCCTTTGTGCCTGAATTTTGTTTACCCTCCCTTAGGATGTATGCTCTCCCATACCTGTTCTTCTCCTCCGTCTTTACTGCATTAGCCTGCCTGCAGGGCACTCTTAACAACATTTGGGGCCCCCGGGCAAAGCAGTGCACCGGGGCCCCTATATATATATATATATAAAAAATATATATATATATTATATATATGGGCCCTGCAGGGGGCCTGTCAGAGGCAGCTAAAAAAAAAAAGTTCCAGAAAAAAAGAAGAAGAAAATAATTACCTTGCTCTCAGCTGGCGATCTGGCTCCCTCCCTGGTCTCCTCCTCCGTCGCGCTCCGCAATGGATGTCGGGCGGGCGTGATGACGTCACGCCTGACATGCACTGCGAGCACCGCATGGAGGAGGAGACCAGGGAGGGAGCCGGATCGCCAGCTGAGAGCAAGGTAAGTATTTTCTTCTTCTTTTTTTCAGGAACTTTTTTTTTTTTAGCTGCCTCTGACGGGCCCCCTGGCTGCAGGGCCCCCGGGCACCTGCCCATCGTGCCCTATGGAAGAGACGGCCCTGCCTGCCTGGAGTTTCTGAAGTATTGGTATTTTTTGTTTATTGCTCAGTACTGTTTCACCCTGTATAGTCTACTGTTTGTACTGTGTAAGGCGCTGCGGAAATCTTGCAGTGCCTAACAAATAAAGGATAATAATAATAATGTATTGCCCAGGTTGCTATATGTGTTCCAAAATTTTCCAATCCAAGGATTTTTTTCTAAAATATTTATTAACAATGTGTGGCAAATTAATTTGGACCAGAAAGAAATCAGGCTCAAAATATCTTTTTTAGCAAAATCTACTACAGCAGGTGGGTTAGTTTTATGTATATTTAAAAAATATTATCACACTGTTCAATTAAATCATATTTTGTACTGGCATGTTGGCCCAGGATTAAAAAATGGATATTCATTAAGGGGTGCTTTATAACAGGAAGACGGCCTTCATTTTCTTCCCTGGCTTCCCAGGAATTACAGACCAGCCTCAGCATACTCAATCCTGAGTAATTAGTATACTTTAGAGACCTTTGGTGAAATTAATAAACAACTAAAACTAACAGGACCTTCCTCCCTTCTCACCACAATCTGGACACCCACTTTTTCACCAAATATGCATACCCTTGGAAAACATCAGAGAGTAAATTTTTTTTACACTTTATGGGAGACATTGTTTCAAACTCCTTTACAAGGCAGTGTGAGAAATAGGGGAGAATCACCCCAATGAATTAAATATTTGCAAATCAAAGAACACAAGCACAGATTAAATAGTTCTAAATTGCGTTGCCTTACACAATCTGAAAGTACATCTACATATGCCACACAGCGATATGGTGCAATATCTCTTATATATCACACCATACTCTCCCCTAACAATCAATCTGCAGGACTACTTCAAGTAGTATGGGAGAGTCCAAAACCACCCTCACATGTTTTGGTTTTGGATCTGTAATTTTTTGAAAAATTATTAAAATATGCTAAAATCACATAATTTGGGACTTTTTTTGTTCCTACATTATTATTAACCTCAATAACACTAATTTCAAGTCATTTGCAGTCAATTTTGACCACCTCGCAGGTCACCATATTATTTTCATACAGTTTCGGCCAAAGACTGCAGCAAGCTGGCTGGATACTTAGCGACAGAGCAACGGCACAAACACACGGCAGATCATAGCACTTCTAGGAAACACGGCAGAAAAGAAAAGTGGTGCAAGATGGAATTGTCCTTGGCCCTTCCCAACCACACATATATGTTACAAAGGTTTAACAAACTTACACAGAAACTGGAGGGGTAGCAGCAGGGCCGGACTGGCCATCTGGCACTTATAAAACATGGGTTGCATTGACTAAACACCAGGGCTGGTTGGAGGTTTCTAAATTATATGTACCCATTTTTTTTTTCCAAATAGGGCCCCCAGCATTCGAGGATCCAGACAAGCAGCAACTAAAGACACCAGCAGCCACAGGTGGTGTAAGTGACAAGAACACAGGTGGGGAAGTCCCGAATTTTGATGACTGTCTCGTTTAGTGAGATTTGATCAGACTACAAGGACAGTTGGGAGGTAAGTCCCACTTCACACTGTACTGCTTGTGAAGGTAAAGCTGCGGGCACCTAACAGTATTGCACACAGTATTGCTTGTGTATTTGTCTAACATTGTGTCTAATATGATAACCATGTTACATAATAGGGGCCCCCTGTCTTAAATAACCCAGGCCAACCGAGCGTTAATCCAGCTCTGGTTAGCAGGAGGAATCTGATAGTTGCTCCCAGTCCCTGGACAGGACACAGCCTGCAGAGCAAGCCGAGGAGCTCTAGGTCTCACAAGATTTGGTAATCTTGTGAGACTAAGAGCTTCCCTGTTCACTCTACAGGAAGTTCCCACCCTGATGGATGTCAGCAGCATAGATAAGTACAGTGGGCTGGGGGTGTCATAATGTGCCTGGGGGGATGGCGTGATGTGGCTGGGAGGGCATGATAAATGTAATGTTTTATTATAATGTATGTGTCAATGCCCCATGTTGGCCACACCCTTTTTGGCGCCGCCGTTGCACGACGGCTCACGATTTTTTTCCTTCTGGACCTGAGGTGGGCCTGTGTACTTTAAATGCCAGGGCTGATTTTTAGTCCCAGTCCAGCCCTGGGTAGCAGGTACAGTTTAACAAACCAAGAACTTCAGCGACAAGAAGTGGAACTTTTGTGGCTAAAGTGCTTGGTTTGTTTGGGTTCCCACAAAACAAGCTACCAATGGGCCTAAAGCAGGTAAGCTAACAGTGCTGTCAATGAGCTGTAAGACTGCAGTGAGCTGGCTGGTTACTAAGCTACAGAGCAACGGAAAAATCATATGACACCTGTCTCTATCTCTATCCCTAGACATGCCCTATGTCTATTCCTGTCCCTAACCATGTCCCTATCCCTAAGCTTGTCCTTAAACATATCCCTAGCCCTATAATAACACTGTCCACATTTGAATAGCCTACCTAATCATACTGTCCACCGGGTGAATTGGTGACCTAATAATACTGTTGACACCTGAATTGTTGTCTGTTACACAAGCTGATAGACCAAGGCCTAAATGTCAAACAGTGCAAGATGGAATTGTCCTTGGAAATATGTTAAAATGGACATGTACAGTTTAACAAACCAAGCACTTCACCAACAAGAATTGCCATTTTTGTAGCTGAAGTGCTTGGCTTGTTTGGGCCCAAACAAAACAAGCTACCAATTGTCACGAGCCGCAGCGGTACTCACAGCCGCCGCGGCTCGCTTCCTGCCTGCCCCAGCATCCCGGCCGTCACCATGACGACCGGGACGTCACTTCCCTTCAACTCTCGACCGTTGCCGAGGCAACGGCCGAACGCCCAGCAGTGTAGCGCCGCGTCCCGGCAACAGGGGACAGCCGGGCGAGTGCGCAGAAGGACCTAATAGCCTGCTGGCTATTAGGCTGTAATTATTTTATTAGTCAGCTCCTGGGAGTAGTTGCAGAGCTAGGCTCTGATTGGCTCACCTGTACATTTAAGGCAATGAGGGCTGCTACCTCATTGCTGGTTATAGCGTTCTGTCCTCAGTCCTGCTGCCTGCTTGTGCTATCCGTTTGGTTCTTGCTACCTTGGATTTGACTACCCGTGTTTTGACCCCTGCTTGTTCCTGGACCTGTGACCCTTCTCTTCTGACCTCGACCTTTTGCCTGGATTTCGGATTTTGCTTCGCTGCCTGTGTGTCTGACCCTTTGCTTGTCTCTGGATTTTGCATCTGTGCCTGTGACCCTTTGACCTAGGATTCTGCTTAACTACAGCCCGCCAATCACCCCCCTCCTGGGTACTCCTTTAAGCCAGTATACGTTACTCGACCCTTGGTCGGCCCGCAGCCCAGTCTGTCCCCACCACTAGGGGCTCCAGCGAACACCGGGCCTTCAGAGCAGTCCCCGAGTTTCACTGTACTGGCTTGGGAGTTCCTAACATTATAACCGGCTATAACAGAAATTCCGGAGACCAACTCTAATGGAGGAAAGCGGAATCAAATCGTCTCCATTTCAAGTGCTGGCTGGCCATGTTGACACCGTGTATAAAATGATCCAGGGATTGGCAAGCTGCCTCTGGCGTACCTCCAGAGCCGAAGTTGAATTTGCCGGATCGATTCTCAGGAAGCAGGTCTGTTTTCCGCAACATCAAGGAGAGTTGCAGGTTATACTTTCGCCTGCGGCCACGCTCCTCTGGTTCCGAACAGCAACAAGTAGGGATTGTTATCTCCCTACTCCAGGGCGATCCTCAGTCTTGGGCCTTCTCCCTTTCACCAACAAGTCCAGCCTTACAAACCGTGGATGCCTTTTTCCAGGCTTTGGGGTTGCTATACGATGACCCAGACAGAGTGGCCTCAGTTGAGTCTCACCTCCGGGCAATAAGGCAAGGACGTCGTTCCGCTGAGGAATATTGTGCGAAATTTCGGCGTTGGTCTACTGATTGTGCCTGGAATGATCCGGCACTGCGGAGTCAATTGCGTTTGGGCCTTACCGAGCAAATTAAGGACTTTCTTGTTCAGTATCCTGTACCCGCCTCACTTGAAGATTTGATGCAGCTTGTCATTAAAATTGACCGTCAAATTAGAGAGCGGAAAACTGAACGTGAGTCATCAATACCTCCTGGCTCATCACCCAGTTCCGATTTTTCTTTGCTGGATACCCCTGAATCCATGCGGCTGTGTGTTTATCGCCTGCCTCCAGAGGAACGCTCCAGAAGATGCTCACTAGTCCTTTGTTTGTATTGTGGACGATCAGGCCACCTAGTACGTTCCTGTCCCAGTAAGGCGGGAAAACTCCTAGACTCAAGTGCTAGAGAAGTGGTGCGTTTAGGTCTCCAAATAACCTCTTCGGAAAACTCTCTGTTAGTCCCTGCACGCTTAGCCTTCAGACATCGTTCCACTGACTTGTCGGCCTTCCTTGATAGCGGTGCAGCAAGTAACTTTCTGGACATTTTGTTGGCTCAAACCCTTGGAATTCCCGAAGTCAAACTGGATTCGAGCATTACTGCCTGTGGCTTGGATGGTAATCCCCTGGTTGGGGGCCGAATACTCGCCAAGACCCCATTGGTTTGATTATCCGTAGGCGCTTTCCATACCGAAGAACTCACATTCTTCCTGATCACCTGTCCCTCCGCTCCATTGATTCTGGGGTATCCATGGCTGCAAAGTCATAATCCCCTGATTGACTGGAAAAGAGGAGAGATCAGCCGTTGGAGTCCAGAGTGCTCTACTTCATGTTTGACCCTGCCTCTCAGAACCCTGCAGTCTAGTCCAGAATTGTTGCCTACACCTTACCAGGACTTCAGTGACGTCTTCTGTAAACAGAGGGCTGATTCTCTCCCGCCTCATCGGGACTACGACTGTGCTATCAATCTTGTGCTGGGATCTAAATTGCCCAAAGGGCGTCTGTATTCTTTGTCTGCTCCGGAAACGCAAGCTATGGAACAGTACGTAGAGGAGAATCTAAGCAAAGGATTTATCCGTCCCTCTAAATCCCCGGTAGGTGTCGGCTGTTTCTTCGTGGCTAAAAAAGATGGCAGTCTGAGACCTTGCATCGACTACCGTGGCCTGAACGAAATCACAGTCAAAAACACTTACCCACTGCCTTTGATTTCTGTTTTGTTTGATCAGCTCAAGTCTGCCACCATTTTCTCTAAGATTGACTTACGGGGTGCTTATAATCTCATCAGCATCAGACAGGGAGATGAATGGAAGACCGCCTTTAATACCCTCTCTGGGCATTATGAATATTTGTTGATGCCATATGGATTGTGTAACGCTCCGGCAGTCTTCCAGGATTTAATCAATGACATCTTGCGAGAATTCCTGGGTAAGACCGTGGTGGTTTATTTGGATGATATTTTAATTTATTCGCAGTCCCTGCCTCAGCACCGCCAACAGGTTCGGGAAGTTCTGAAGAAGTTACGTCAACACCACGTCTACGCAAAATTGGAGAAGTGTGAGTTCGAAGTCTCCAGGGTGGCCTTCTTCGGCTATATCATTTCTTCATCTGGCTTCTCCATGGACCCCAGTAAGGTCCAAGCAATCCAAGACTGGGTTCTTCCTACTAACCTCAAGGCGATCCAAAGGTTCCTTGGCTTCGCCAACTATTATCGGAGGTTTATACGCTCTTTTTCCTCCTTGGTGGCTCCTATTACCGCCCTCACCCGGAAGGGCGCCGACCCAACTAATTGGTCTTCGGAGCCGTTAGCGAGCTTTTCTGCCCTTAAAGTCGCTTTCACATCCGCACCCATTTTTAGGCATCCAGATCCTGAGCTTCCGTTCATTGTTGAAGTAGACGCTTCAGATGTAGGAGGAGGCGCCATTCTCTCTTAAAGAGATCCTCAAAGCAAAAAATTGCACCCATGTGCATATCTGTCCAAGAAATTCTCATCTGCCGAAATTAACTACGATGTTGGGAATCGAGAGTTATTGGCCATCAAGTGGGCCCTCGAAGAATGGCGGCATTGGTTAGAAGGAGCATCTCACATTATTACCATCTTCACTGACCATAAAAACCTTCAGTATATTCAGACCGCCAAAACTCTAAATCCTCGACAGGCCCGCTGGGCTTTGTTTTTCACCCGATTCAACTTCCTTATCACTTACCGTCCAGGATCAAAAAATACTAAGGCTGATTCTCTGTCTCTGAGTTTTATGGCATCCCATCCTCAGCCTCCTGACCCGCAACCAATAATTCCCTTGACCTCCATTCATGTCGGTCTAACTCAGGATCTTGGGGCCACACTCCGCCACTTCCACAAAATTGCTCCAGCTCAGACACCTGCTGATAAATTGTTTGTCCCAGTTCATCTGAGGAAGTTGGCCATCATTGAATGCCACGACAACCGCTCAGCAGGTCATCCCGGTATCCAGAGGACCATAGAAATACTTTCCCGCTGGCTTTGGTGGCCCACCTTGTCTTTGGATGCGGAGAACTATGTTCACACCTGCCCAGAATGTGCCAGGAACAAGTCTTCCAGAGTCCGTCCTCCAGGTCAACTTCTACCCTTACCAACTCCAAACAGGCCATGGACCCATATTTCCATGGACTTTGTTGTCGACCTCCCTTTGTCCTCGGGTCATAACACCATTTGGGTAGTTGTTGATCGATTCAGCAAGATGGCACATTTTATACCCTTGCTCAAATTGCCGGATGCCAGAAGTTTGGCCACCTTATTTATTACTCATATCTTCCGTCTCCATGGCCTTCCAGAAGACATAGTCTCGGACCGAGGGTCCCAATTCATTGCACAATTTTGGAGGTCTTTCTGCAATTCCCTTGGAATCAAAGTTAGTTTGTCCTCAGCTTACCACCCTCAGTCAAATGGTCAGACGGAAAGAACCAATCAATCTTTAGAGCAATTTCTGCGCATATACATTTCCAAGTTTCACGATAATTGGTCCTCCCTCCTATCCTGGGCAGAGTTTGCTTATAACAATGCTTGCCACTCTGCAACATGTACCTCCCCGTTCTTCTGCAACTTTGGGTTCCACCCGAAAGCGAACTCTCTCTCCTCTGCTGTTACCATTGGTGATTCTGGAACGCTTGCCTTCACTGCCAGGCTGAAGTCAGTTTGGAAGAAGGTACATTCCGCTCTGTGACAAGCTTCTCTTAGGTCTAAAACCTTCACTGATCGCCATCGTGGTCCATGTGTATTAAAAGCAGGAGATCGTGTATGGTTGTCCACACGGAACATCAAATTGAGACAACCCTGCAAGAAACTTGGTCCTCGATTCATCGGGTCATTTTTGATTGAGAAGAAAGTAAATCCAGTGGCATTCCGACTCAAACTACCACCATCTTTAAAAATTCCCTGTACTTTCCATTGTTCTCTTCTGAAAAAAGCCGTTGCTCCCAGCAAACACAGTCAATCGTCTTCTAAAAAACCTCGGCCCCTGCCCTAGCGTCCCGGCCGTCACCATGACGACCGGGACGTCACTTCCCTTCAACTCCCGACCGTTGCCGAGGCAACGGCCGGACGCCCAGCAGTGTAGCGCCGCGTCCCGGCAACAGGGGACAGCCGGTCGAGTGCGCAGAAGGACCTAATAGCCTGCTGGCTATTAGGCTGTAATTATTTTATTAGTCAGCTCCTGGGAGTAGTTGCAGAGCTAGGCTCTGATTGGCTCACCTGTACATTTAAGGCAATGAGGGCTGCTACATCATTGCCGGTTATAGCGTTCTGTCCTCAGTCCTGCTGCCTGCTTGTGCTATCCGTTTGGTTCTTGCTACCTTGGATTTGACTACCCGTGTTTTGACCCCTGCTTGTTCCTGGACCTGTGACCCTTCTCTTCTGACCTCGACCTTTTGCCTGGATTTTGGATTTTGCTTCGCTGCCTGTGTGTCTGACCCTTTGCTTGTCTCTGGATTTTGCATCTGTGCCTGTGACCCTTTGACCTAGGATTCTGCTTAACTACAGCCCGCCAATCACTCCCCTCCTGGGTACTCCTTTAAGCCAGTATACGTTACTCGACCCTTGGTCGGCCCGCAGCCCAGTCTCTCCCCACCACTAGGGGCTCCAGCGAACACCGGGCCTTCAGAGCAGTCCCCGAGTTTCACTGTACTGGCTTGGGAGTTCCTAACACCAATGGGCATAAGACAGGTAAGCTAAAAGTGCTGTCAATGAACTCTACAGTGGCAAGATGTTGTTGTCATCCTCAGCCTCATCCTCAACCTAATCAGTGTGTACATCATTCTCACACAATATTAATTCATCCTGATTAATCCACCATTACAGAAGTCTTTGAACTTTGATGAAATTGCTGGTAAAGGCTTTCCTCATAGAATTTATATTTCACTTTGATAAACATCGTCTTTTCCACATTTTTAGGAAGTAGCTCCCAACGTCGATCACTGACAAGGTTTCCGGCTGTGCTGAAAATTCTTTCTGAGTACATACTGGAGGGTGCGCATCTTAGGTATTGAAAGCAAATTTGTACATAGGTCTCAATTTGACTTTTGTTCCTCCCAGTATGTAAAGGGACTGTCTGACGTATCTATTTGTACACTGTCATTAAAATAATCCTCCCCTATTCATTGGATGTTGATAGTAGGATCAGGTGGAGTTACGGCAGGGCTGTCACATTTTTTGGGCAATTCTTTTAGACCAGACCATATGTCAAAATGTTGTGCTGGCTCATCTGCATCATCCCTGGGTCTCTTGGAAAAGTTTTTTTCCTAGCAGCAGTTGCCTGAGAAACTACTTTTCCAAAAGTCTGAACTCACTTCACAGGTGACTACTTCAAATGGATTCAGCAACTTGCACAACATTGAGAGTATGCTTCACTGCGCTGGACTAAAATACATTCCCTCTCCTTTCCCAATATCATGGCTTGTGGATTAAGCGTGGATGATTTTTCGCTGTTCCTCAATCCTCAGAAGCATGTAAAGGGTGGAATTCCACCTTGTTATCACCTCTTGCTTCAGTTGGTGGCAGGGCAAATTAAATTGTTCTTGTAGCTGCTGAAATCTCCTACAAGCTGTTGCAGAATGCCAAAAATGGCACAAAATGTTTGGGGCAACAGACAGTATCTCCTGCACGTCCATGTCATTTTTAAAAAAGCTCTGTACAACCAAGTTAATTTTGTGAACAAAACAAAAAATGTGATGGAAATCACCAGCTGTAATGCTCTCACAATATTGGTGGTATTATCAGAAATGACATATTCTGACGAGAGTCCAAGCGGGGATAAGCCATTTTGCACTGACATGCCTTAGTTTTTCCAACAGGTTGTCAGTGGTATGCCTCTTAGTGAAGCAGGTGATACACAGAGTAGCCTGTCTCTGAAAAATCTGGGGGTATATGTATTAACATGCGGGTTCTTCAACACCCGCGAGTTCAGCGCTTTCGGCGATTAAATTTAAAGCGGCGCTGCATTGTAAAGGGAAACTTCCCTTTACAATGCAGCGCCGTTTTAAATTTAATCGCCCAAGACGCTGAACTCGCGGGTGTTGAAGAACCCGCATGTTAATACATTTACCCCCTGGTGTTGTTTGGTAGAAGCTGCTGCTGGCCCTGCTACTGAAGGTGATTCACCAACCCAGTGGGCTATCAGTCATATAATCTTTACTTTGCCCAGGTCTGCTTGTCCACATATCTGTGTACAGTGGGTAGAATGGCATTTTATAGACCAATAATTACATTTTTTCGAACCTTCTGGTAGATGTGAGGAATTGCTTTTATAGTAAAATGGTGTCGATATGGAATTTGGTAACGGGGGCACAGGACCTCAATTAACTGTCTAAAATTAGTTGCATTAATTGCGGATATTGGACGTAGATCTTGTATAGTCACTATGGCGTCTGTGATCTGCTGTGCGACTGGGTGACAGCTATCATACTTTTTTCCTCTTGCAAAGGATTAAGTCATTTGTTTTAAAAACTAAAAGTAGTCTGCTTTTGAGATGAAGATTCACCCTCAGCAGCAGCAGTGGGCCTAATGCTCACGAGTTCTTCAGAGCAATCCTGGATAGAGGAGGAGTCATCTAGCCTTAGCAACTTGGATGCAGGACTAACTCCGATCAATAGTGATTATATTGATGAAAAAGGTGTTGTCGGTGTAGATTGAAGGTGCTGAAATCTAGCTGAGAGAAGGGAGCTAGCTGATGCTAGACTGCTTGTTGTTAGTTTTTTTAGTATAAGTTTTTGATTTTACCAAAAGCTTGACATGAGCTCTCTTCAAATGGCGTAACATGGAAGAAGTTTGTAGATGGTTAAGGTGCCTACCTCTACTGACTATGGTTTTACAAATGGCTAGACAACTGTTGTCAGGATTTAGGTGAAAATAATTCCACACATAAGAGGTGGATTTTTGATCTTAAGCCCAGGCATAACAATGGCCTTCTTCTTATCACTGGCAAGAACTGCTTCTACTGGCACAGGAATTACACAAATAACATCATTGTCTTTAACACCCCCCCTCATCCTGTTGCAAATCCAATTTGTGTATCACCTGCTACACTTGGGTTGCTCATCCACACATTTGCAGAAATAGTGAAAGGAGGCTTCTTTATGAGTATAGTATCAGAAAAGTCAGGCTTAGACATAGCACTCGTGGGTGGACTATCCTCAGAGATTTGTGTAATTTCTGAAAATACAGTTTCTTCTACTGCCTGATTTTTTCCAGCTCGACTTTTACACATAACATTTTTTGGGCACCTTTTTTTGACTCAGAATAACAAGTATCGTCATGACAGACTTTAGAAGAAGATTCCTCACTGACAGTTGCAGAACTAGCACTCATACAGAAAGGCAAAGGCTTGATTCTTTCCTTGCCACTGTGTGTGTAGAATGACAAGTTGGCAATTTTATGTTTTTCTACAGTAAACTTTCCCTTTATTAGGGTTTTTTTTCTTTAACAATGTAAAAGCTTCTGTTTTGGTTTTCAGTTTCCCTGACTTAAACCCACTATGCACTTGAGCATAGGCTTTAGTACATAACGTAAAGGGACTAGTATCATCATGACTGGTGCCAGCAGCTGCTTGGTGCTTCTGTTTTTCTGTGGATTGATCAAGATCCATATCGGTGGCACAGAGCAATGGCACTGGAGACTGGAGAGTGGCAAGAACACTGCTACCCCTTCTCTTGCTGTGTAAGCAATGGCACTGAGCAATGTCACTGGAGACTGGAGAGTGACAAGAACACTGTCTGCTACCCCTTCTGTTTCTGTGTGAGCAATGGCACTGAGTAATGTCACTGGAAACTAGAGAGTGACAAGAACACTGCTACTCCTGTTTCTGTACGAACAATGGCACAGAGCTATGTCACTGGAGAGTGACAATAACACTGTCTGCTACCCCTTTTTCTGTATGAGCAGTGGCACTCAGCAATGTGACTGGACAGTGACAAGAACACTGTCTGCTACTCCTGTTTCTTTGTGAACAATGGCACTCATCGATGGCACTGAAGACTGGAGAGTGACAAGAACACTGTCTGCTACCCGTTTCTGTGTGAGCATTGGCACTCAGCAATGTGACTGGAGAGTGACAAGAACACTGCTGCCCTTGTTTCTGTGTAAGCAATGTCACCAGGGCCGCTGAGCGGGTGGGGAGCGGGTACTAATTACCTGGCCCCCTCTGTTTGCAATGAATGACGGGCGTGACGTCATCACGTCACGCCCGACATTCAGTGAAGAGCCGAGCAAAGAAGAAGACAGAAGACGGAAGAGAGAAGAAAAGAAAATAAAGATGAAAGAAAGCAATACAGAGGTAAGTGAAAGAGGAGAAATACAGAGGCACAGGGGGAAAAAGAAAGGGGGGGGGGGCAAAGGCAGCATAGCACAGGGGGGTAAATAAAAGAGGGTCAAAGGCAGCATGGCACAGAAGGATGATGAAAGGAGGGGGCAAAGACAACATAGCACAGGGGGGTAAAGAAAAGAGGGGCAACGACAGCATGGCACAGGGATATGATGAAAGGAGGTGGCAAAGGCAGTGTCACGGGCACTAGGAGTTTTACCCAGAATTCCCCAGGTGTAGCTACACTTACCAGAAGTGCGGACCTCTGGGTAGTGTGGTGAATCAGTGGAACCATACAGTAGAATAGAGGAAAGGAATGTCAATAGTATAAATGCTGAGTCTTGGCACCGTGGAACTGTGATGGTACAGCAGTTTAGTAAACAGGATAAAAATGAGGAAAGAGTCCAAGTGCCTTAGCACGCAGGTAGCATATTGCAGGCCAGTACTTGATAACTGGATAACGTTAGGCAAAGACCAATCAACAATATAGTAGAAGAGTCAGCGACTTGCAGCTACAATACAGAGGCACTTGTAGACTTTAGTCCAGCTAATAGGTACCATACAGAGTAGTAGCTATATCACAAGGAAACATGAATGGTCTACAGCTGGTAAGTTTCACCACGGATATGTAGAGAAGACTTGTCCAGCGCAGGTGTGTAACAGAATAGCGTGAGTGGTCTGCAATTGGCAAGTTGTACCACTGATGTGAAGAGAAGACTTGTCCAGGCGCAGGCATGGAACGGAGTAACGTGAGTGGTCTGCAATAGGCAAGTTTTACCACTAATGTGAAGAGAAGACTTGTCCAGGTGCAGGCGTGGAACGGAGTAACGTGAGTTGTCTGCAATAGGCAAGTTGTACCACTGATGTGAAGGGAAGACTTGTCCAGGTGCAGGCGTGGAACGGAGTAACGTGAGTGGTCTGCAATAGGCAAGTTGTACCACTGATGTGAAGGGAAGACTTGTCCAGGTACAGACGTGGATGGAGTAACTTGAGTGGTCTGCAATAGGCAAGTTGTACCACTGATGTGAAGGGAAGACTTGTCCAGGTGCAGGCATGGAACAGAGTAACGTGAGTGGTCTGCAATAGGCAAGTTTTACCACTGATGTGTAGAGAAGACTTGTCCAGGTGCAGGCGTGGAACGGAGTAACGTGAGTGGTCTGCAATAGGCAAGTTGTACCACTGATGTGAAGGGAAGACTTGTCCAGGTGCAGGCGTGGAACAGAGTAACGTGAGTGGTCTGCAATAGGCAAGTTGTACCACTGATGTGAAGGGAAGACTTGTCCAGGTGCAGGCGTGGAACGGAGTAACGTGAGTGGTCTGCAATTGGCAAGTTGTACCACTGATGTGAAGGGAAGACTTGTCCAGGTGCAGGCATGTAATGGAGTAACGTGAGTGGTCTGCAATAGGCAAGTTGTACTACTGATGTGAAGGGAAGACTTGTCCAGGTACAGGCATGTAACGGAGCAACGTGAGTGGTCTGCAATAGGCAAGTTGTACCACTGATGTATAGAGGAGACTTGTCCAGGAGCAGGCAGGTAACGGAGGTAACGAGAGTAGTCTGCAGCGGGTAAGTTCTACTACCGATGTGGATAGAAGACTTGTCCAGCAGCAGGCAGGTAACGGAGGTAGCGAGAGTAGTCTGCAGTTTGGTAAGTTCTACTACCGATGTGGAGAGGAGACTTGTCCAGGAGCAAACGGATAACACGAGCAGAAACAGGAAACACCTCAGAGTCTCAAGGAATGAGAACCAAGAACAGGCAAAGGTAATAGGGCAACAGGTGCCTTAAGTACTGAGAGGTGATTAATTAACCAATGAGACTAGAGGCGAGGTATTAACAGTTCAGGGTTTCTGCACATGCACAATCTTAGTCAAGATGGCGGATGGCCGCGGCTCAGGAGAGGCGCCGGCAGGAGCGAGAGAGACCCATGTCCCAACCTAGAGGCACTAACAGTCCGGTGAATGACAGGCAGCATAGCACAGGGGGATAAAGAAAAGAGGGACAAAGGCAGCATAGCACAGGGGAATGATAAAAGGAGGGGGCAAAGGCAGCATGGCACAGGGATATGATGAAAGGAGGGGGCAAAGGCAGCATAGCACAGGGGATAAAAAAAAGAGGGACAAAGGCAGCATGGCACAGGGGGATGATGAAAGGAGGGAGCAAAGACAGCATGGCACAGGGATATAACGAAAGGAGGGGCAAAGGCAGCATAGCACAGGGGATAAAGAAAAGAGGGACAAAGGCAGCGTGGCACAGGGGGATGATGAAAGGAGGGGGCAAAGACAACATGGCACAGGGGGCTGATGAAAGGAGGGGGCAAAGACAGCATAGCACAGGGGATAAAGAAAAGAGGGACAAAGGCAGCATGGCACAGGGGGATGAAGAAAGGGGCAAAGGCAGCATGGAGGGTGCAGAGCGATCATAAGGGGGCATAGCATGGTGATGAAGGGGCACAGGGAGCTTTTAGCAATGTAGTGTGTGTGAGGTAGATGGTGGCTAATTAATGGTTGCTATTTTGTTTGCGGGGTAATGGGAATACTATTATTTTAATGTTGGGGCTGGAGGAAGGCCTAATTATTAATCATGGGTGCTATTGATTTAACGGCAGGGCTGGTTGTAATTTTCTAAATGTAGCCATTTTTTCCAAATAGGGTCCCACAACATTCCAGGACCCAGACAAGCCGCAACTAAAGAAACCTGCAGCCACATGGGGTGAAAGTGAGAACAACAGGTAGGAGAGAGCTGGAGAGTGTGTGAAATGTTGTGATTCTAGTAGGGACAATGTCAATTTTTGGTGAGTGTTCTGCCCAATGTAAGGTACAGGCCAAGACTATGAACTCTCTGTGTACACACTGCATTCTTTCTGTACTACACTGTGGTGCTAGATGTCTTGAAAGTCAGGAGTGTTTGGACATATGTCACGCTCCGGTGAATTCAGGGACTAGTGCTTTTCCCCCACCAGCCATGCTCCAATGATGCATAGCCACACCCCCAATTGTATGACCACACACATCTTTAACTTTGTGCACCTATAAGGGGGCCCCAAGAAGTTGTTGTACCGGGGCCCTGAATTCCTCTTGGCAGCCCTGAATGTCACTGGAGATTGTCAAGAACACTGCTACCCCTGTTTCTGTGAGAGCAATGGCACAGAGCTATGTCATTGGAGACTGACAAGAACACTTCCACCCCCCCTGTTTCTGTGTGACCAATGGCACTGGAGACTGCCAAGAACGCTAATACCTCTCCTGTGTCAACCTGAGAAATGGACCTGCATCTCTAGGGAGGAAGGTACTTATGGAATCCAAAACCTGCAGGATCTGACAACGAACCGATGATGCTTTGCCTCAAATTCAGGTCCAAGGACGCGGGAAAGTAATGAGCTGGTACGGCATTCGGGTTGGGGATGTTTGAGAGAGGCTTGGTTTTCAGAAAGCCGAGCCTGAGCATATCTAATTATTACATTTTTGGTAGAACCGCCACATTGTTTCCCAATATTGATCTAACATCCATGAATTAATTGAACAATTAACCAATGACCGCATATCCCACAATTGTCAGTTTATACGGTTATGTAGTCCTATGAAATCAATTAGCAAACCTATAAACTAATTATTGTTCCCTCTAAATTACATAAGATTTACCGCCAGTCATCTAATTTGTGTTGGAGAAATTGTGTAAACATTTGTAGTCAATATATGTAGTCCGATAAAATCCATTAGTAAACCTGTAGATAAATGAATTCTTAATATTTGCAATGGTGCTAGATTTCAAATAGCTAAAGACTGGAAGAAACTACAGATATTCACTGACCCCTGTGTTTTGGCTCTGTATTTTTCTTAAAAATGTCTAAAATATGCTATAATCACATCATTTATTCTCATTTTTTTGTCCCTACATTATTATTGACCTCAATAACACTAATTTTCAGTCATTTCCAGTCAATTTTGACCACCTCACAGGGCACAATATGGTTTTCATACAGTTTTGGCCAAAGACTGCAGCGAGCTGGCTGGATGCTAAGCGACAGAACAACGGCACAAACACACAGCAATTTATATCACATCTAGTAAACATTTCCACAAAGCAGTGGCAGAAAAAAAAGAAAAGTGGTGCAAGATGGAAGTGTCCTTGAGTAGTTTACAACAACTGACTGTTAAAACAATCCTTTGCAAGAGGAAGCAAGTATGACAGCTGCCATCCTGTCACACAGCGGATCACAGACGACATGGAACTGTGTCCAATATCCACCATTTATGCAGCAGGTTTTAGACAGTTAATTGAGGTCCTGTGACCCCGTTACCAAATTCCATCTTTACAACATTTTACTAGACAAGTAATTCCTCACCTGTACCGTGAGGTTACAAAAAACAAAATTATTGTGCTACAAAATGCCATTCTACCCACTGTATACTTAACCACAGATATGTGGACAAGCGTAACTGTCCAAATTTAAAGATTATATGACTGTGACAGCCCACTGGGTTGGTGAATCACCTACAGGAGCAGGAACAGCAGCAGCATCTAACAAACACCAGATCTTTCAGAGGCAGTCTACTCTGTGTGTCACCAGCTTCACTAAGAGGCATACCACTGACAACCTTTTCGAAAATCTAAGAGATGTCATTGCAACATGGCTTATCCCGCTTGGACTCTCCTCAGGATATGTGATTTGATTTCTGATAATGCCATCAATATTGTGAGAGCATTACAGTCGGATAAATTCCGTCACATTCCCTGTTTTGCTCACACAATCAAGCTAGTGGTACAGAGCTTTTTAATGAATGACAGTCACATGCAGAAGATGCTGTCTGTGAGCCAATCACGGCTCACCTCCGCCGTTTGAAAGATTGGCGCAGCGACGAGCCAATCAGCGCTCACAGCGGTGCCCAATGATGACTCCACGCCGGAGAGTGTATAAACCGCCGCCTGGCGCCATCTTGCCAGAAGTGCGGCAGCGGAATGAAGAGAGGACGTCGTGGGACGTCCGGAGTGGTTGGTCAAGAAAAAGAAGACGCCGGAAGTGCTTGTCCTTGTCAGGGCAAGGAGTGACCCTGCCACTGATAATCACCGCCGGAGACGTTGGCGGGGAGCCTTTATCAGGGCTAAGAGCGCCCCCGCCCAGAAGACAAGAAAAGGGCCGCGCCGGAGACGCCGGCGGGAAGCCCTTGTAAGGGTTGAGAGTGCCCCCGCCCAGAACACTGCCGGAGAAACCGCGCCGAATAGGAGAAGAGGCGCCGCCGGCTGGAGGGTCTGGAAGACCTGGAAAAAAAGACGGCGGGCTCAAGGTGAGTATCCTGCGCAGAACAGGTAAGTACACAGTCGGGTGCTAGGCCCGTGGCCACCAGTCAGGGGCACAAGGCCCAGAGAGCTGGGCATTAGGCCCTTGTAGGTAGAAGGCTGGTAGCCCAATAGTGTAAAAAGGGCACAAGGCCCTAGTTAGTTAGTTAGGGGCTATAAGCCCATAGTGTAGCAAAGGCACAAGGCCCTTGTAGTTAGTTAGTGACCTAGAGGCCTTAGAGAGGAAGGCCACAAGGCCTAGTGAGGTAGGGGCTAGTGCCCCTAGGTGACAGGGCACAAGGGCCATGGTGTAGGGCATAAGGCCCTGGTTGTGGTTAGTGGCGTGAGAGCCCTGAGCAGAGTAGGCACGGTCCTGTGTGTGAGGTGAGTAAACCAAGAGGTGGAGGATAACCGTAGAGCAGAAGGCTCCTGTGGTGCTTTAGTAAACGGCTGGTTAGCTAGCAGCTGTGTACTCGTGCGATTAGCTTGCCCTAAACTGTAACAGTGTATTATTCTGTCTGTTCGGTGAATATTGCTTTGTATATCGTAATATGCTGTGCTGTATATTTCTTTCCAGGTGCAAGATGTCAGGCCCCCATTAAAGGTAGGCTCTTGTTTCCTGATTGTTTTCCTGTACTAACCTGTACTGTGGGGACAAGTGTAGTTACAAGCTTACACATAGCCAGCGGAAGAATACACGTAGTTTTCCCGTCCCGTAGGTTCCTGGGGTTACGCTGGTTTCCAGAGGTGGTGATCGAGTACCTCACTGGTAGTGCGGCACAGCTCGATTGAGTTCCAGGGGCGACCTGCGATTCTGGTTGAGTGTCCCAGTCCTGAGTTCCGTGCAGGTTCTCTGGCGGTTCCAGGAGTGGGATACGTGTTCCGCCTGAGCGGAGGCAGTCGTTGCGGTTCCGGTGGTGACGATCACCTGTTCCGTGTGGCAGTCGACTCTCAGGTTGGTGTACTGTTCCAGTGAGCCTCTTTTGGGCCTTGTGCATCCGGTCCTTAGGATTCCGTGGGTGACCCCATAGCAAGAAGACAGTCTTCTTGGTACGACCTGGGTGAGGGTGTTAGGAACAGCCCTCCGGAATAGACCGTGAACACCAGCTGGTGTTCCCCGTAGAGTACAGTGAGTAGGTCCCGTTAGTACACCACACTCAGTTAGTGTTATAGTTGTTTTATACTAGTTGCGTTGCCAGCCATTAGAGAGTTGTTAGGGTCAGGTCGCCTGTTGTAGTAAGTTTAGTGTTGTGGGTGTACATCTTAGCCTCACTGATAGAGCAGAGGGAGGCTGTGTGTTATCTGTCGCCCACAGGTGTTGGGGAGGAATAGGAAAGCAGCGACCGAAAGTTGGGAGTGCCCGGTGAGTATAACGCTCGATTCCCTCTTTTGGTTAGGCCCTCACCAAGAGTTGAGTGGGGTACTTGAGGCGGGACTGTTCCTGGTCTTAAGTGCTCGTAGTCCCCCGTGCCTTGGCAAGAGAAAAGCGAGGTGGCGCAAGCGAGCTTGACTAGAGTGTCTTCGCTCATTGCCGTGGTTTCGGACAGCCCTTTCCTGGTAGGCACAGCCGTAATTCTTGTTTCTTCCATAGAGGGAAGTGGTTGGAGGTAACAGAGGGTCGATTGCTGATCTGCTGGGATCGTACTGCGGCTGGGGTGTATCGGAAGCGGACAGGAGGTGACCATCGTTTGTAAGGTAAGTTCTTCTGTGTGCGTCTGTCCTGTTCCCCGCAGGCGCTACATTAGGTCAGTTCTCTATGGCACAACATGTGCTCAGCTGTTGGAGTGAGCTGGCCACACCTTATCAGAGGAATGCTTTGAATTGACGTATGATTTGCATTATACTGGACTGACCTGAACTTTGAACCAATGAAGACCTCTCTACGTGCTGTCTGGTACATAGTGACATTATCAGTGTCTTTTTGCAAACGGAAACTGCATATAAGAAAGCTTCTCTGGGCCATTTTTATCTATCTTCCTGACAAAAGACAACCTGACTGAATGTAATGTATTCTGTGTTTTTATACTTTCCTGCTTTATTGTAATATCTTTATGCGTTATGATGGCTTGCTGTAAATCCTATATTTTGCAATTAAATATCTTTGTGCGTTGGAACCACCATAATAGCATTGGACAATGTTTATTGGTAAGCAACAAAATGAACTTAATACCCTCTGTGTCTGTCTGTGACAAATTGCACCGGATCTCCGTGGAGGGCGGTACTTATAGAATCCAAAACTCGCTATATGATCGACGATGCAACAATAACGTTTTGCCCCGTTTTCAGTTCTGAGGACACGCAAAATAGGTACTCGGTTTTCCAAAAACTGAGCCCGAGCATCTCTAGAAGAAACCCAATCAGCCTTGCAGAAATGTGGTTATTTCCAGTATATGGCATGTAGCTTCAATGGATCATATCTCCAGTTTATTTAATGATAAGATTAAAACTTTACATAGATACCAAGGTTCCAAGATCATATGAAATTATAACCCTCTACCTGGTAATGTTTAACTAAATTTCTCTTGTATTGTGGCTTTTACAACTGTGAGCCTGATTCATTAAGGAGAGTAAGGCAAAAAAAAGGAGTAAATCTTCTCCTAGACAAACCATGTTACAATGCAAGGGGTACAAATTAGTTTATTCTTTTGCACATAAGTTAGATTCTGACTGTTTTCAATGTAGCACACAAATACTTGTTAGCTTTACTTTTACGCTGAAATTTAAAGCTGATCTACGACATGCCCTCCCCCAACTATAAATCTGCCATCACATTTTAAATTTACCTCCCCTCTCTAATGCAACATGGTTTTGCCAAGATGCAAAGTTACTCCTTTTTTTGCTTTCCTTTCCTTAATGAATCAGGCCCTGTTACTGTATCCATAACTTTATTTGTATTTGACACTTTCAACCATCTTCTTGGCTATCCTTCCCCCACTCATGTAACTATGAATAAATAATCCCCCACCCCTTTCTTTCTTACCTCTTATACTAAAAACAACCAGCAGTGCCTTAATTTTTTTCCTTTTATATTTTTTTACATTCCTCTCATATTATAGCTCTTCATTTATCCACTAAATCCTCTGGCATGATGTTTTATAAAAAAAAAATATTTATCACGGTGTTTGACTGTATTCTTAGATTACTTTTATTGTTTATTTTCAAATTGTATACTGTTATAACTAGAAAAACAAATTAGTTTGTATACACAATACAAATACAGAATAGTGACACCTACTTATAAATAGTAAATATGTACCTTTTAATAAAAGGTACAGCAATTTCTAATTAAATAAAAATCAAACTGCATGGTGTGGCTTAGCTGAGTGGATGGCTTCTACACTGCTATGCACATATTCCTGTTCTATATTCTGTAAAAAAAAGTTTGGAACATCTGCTATAACATTCACTGACCTCTCCAAGTTATCCTCCTTCACTCATCTGACAAACTTGCCTTCTTCAAAACACCGGTGGGAATACTGTAATGGGGTCTACAGGGTCACCTCAACCGTCCAACGCTGTGAGCACCCTTGTCTGGGTAGAAAGCTGGGGTCTTTTTGCAATGTGAACCATGTACCAAGATATTCAATCCCTGGTCCTTGACAGCTATATGAGTGAGCAACAGTATCTGAACTGGGTGTTTCCACCTGGGTCCCAAGGAGGAAATCCTCTGGTGCATCTTAACATATACCTAATCGTCTAGCTGGATCAATTGACACAGTTGGTCTGGAACTTAAGGCAATGAACCTTGGACAAGAAATAATCTGTGTATATGCATCCCGTCTTAAGAATAAGCTTTCGGATCTTTCCAGACCCCATGGGCCCAGCATGCAACCACCAGGGCAGCAGTGATGGCAGATTTATCTGCCCCATAAAGGACGGACTGTAAAGCTGGATGTTACCTTGAGGCTGCTACAGGGGATGGTAACCAAAGCATCTCTGTGGGACACAGTGGTATTATTGGGGGCTGGCTCTGTTAATTAAACATGTTAAAACTCTGTGCGTTCCCGAATTGACTTTGTTTGTGAAGCAAGTTAGTAATGCCATGGGTCCCTGTTTCTTCTCAGACCACAGGGCCACTTTCTTGCAGAGGGTCCTGGGCCATGATTATCCTCCTAGCTCAGGCTCCTGGAAGGTGAATTTCTAGTGAATGCTCTATTTAAAATGGAGGATGTGTTAGAGGAGCTGAGTAATGCCTACATCACATGGAAGAATAACAAATATTATTTTGATTGTATGATTGGTGGGAATATGTTCAGATCAAAATTCACATATTTTTCGGGTCAAAGGTAGACCACAGGCATGTGAAAGGAAGAGGAACTTAAGGAGGCTGCAAGGACAATAGTCTCTGCAGGACCTCTAACTGCACAGCCAGGATGTGAGAGATGATCTAGAGGAGACCAAAGGAAGCCCGAAACGGCATTCTGAGGAATAATCCATACGCATCATATTTCTTTGAAAGATGGAAATCCTGGAGAAGGTTGAGGAATGTAACACTTTTCAGAAAACGCCACGTACACGTTCCTGACTGAACAGCGAGTCATGGGAGTCGTCAGAGCCTACTATGGCAAACTTTACTCTCCTAAGACGACAAACAATGATACGACTTATAAATTCTTGGCAGGTATCACTAACACTATTTATCCTGCAGGAAAAGCAGCCACGAATGCTCCCCTAGCATTGGAGGAAATGCTCTCTGCCACTAGATCCTCTAGGTCAGGTAGAACCCTGGGCAGTGATGGCCTCTCAGCATAGCTCTATGTAGCGAGGTGGGATCTCATTGGTCCGGACCTGCTAGAGCTGTATAAGGAGATGGTGGTGGAGGGCAGAATGCCTCCTACACTGAAGGAGAGAATGATTACAATTCTGTATAAGCGCAATTGGGAGAGAGGTGATCTAAAAAATTGGCAACCTGTCTCTCTCCTGAACGTGGAATGCAAGATTCTCGCCAAAGTACTAGCCAACTGACTAAATACAGTCATCGGACAGATAGTTGACCCAGACCAGATCTGTGACATTCCAGGCCACAGGATTGAAGATAGCCTTGCTCTACTCAGGGACACGGTCCACTACATTAAAGATCACCGTGTGCTGGCGGCACTGGACAGTCTAGATCAGGAGACCGCATTTGACCGTGTTGCATATGAGTTTATGCATAGGGCACTGCATAGATTTGGTTTAGGAGCAATGTCTTGTTCCTATGTTATGTACCTTGACATTTAAAACTCAGTGTTGGTGAATGGCTGGAAGGCTGCTCTCATTCACCTCTTCTTTTTATTTGTTGTATAGAGCTCATTGCGATGTGCTTCAGACAGAATCGAGAAATCAGAGGGATCACCGCACCGGGACCAGACCGACAAGAGGCCAAGTGCTCGTTCTACATGGATGACGTCCGTCACCTTCTGTGCTGATCAGCGTTCAGTGCCAGCACTCATCCAGACAGTAACAATCTTCCACTGTGCTTCAGTGGGCAAAAATCAACTGCGGGAATTCAGAGGCGATGCTCTTTGGGCAGTGGCTCCCGTCACCCCCTCTCCCCAAGTTTCATTACACCTCACCATCAATTCAGACTTCGTCAAGACTCTGGTTAGTTGGAGAGGAGGCGGTCCTGAAGTGTTAGGAGGAGACACTGGTGACAGTTAGGCAAATGATTGGACTGTGGAGTGTCAAAGATCTTCCTGTTTTGCCGTACACGGCCCAAACATGACCACCAGACAGGAACAGACTTCCACTTCATATGGGGCTCCAAAATGGACAAAGTAAAGCGGTCATTTATGTACAAGGATTTTCCTTCAAAAAGACTTGAATGCAAGTTGAAACACATTGGTGCAGAGGTTGTGAAGGATCGAAGGACTGCTCCTGCAAAAATTTAGCAAAATTTTGCAAAAAAAGTAAACTGGTGCAGAATTAACTGAGGTCCCGGGGCATTAACACCAATCCTTCTGTTGAGAACCTGCTTATTTAATCTCCTTTACGGTAGGAGCATCCTTGTACACAGTTCTCTAATTGCATTTTAGTTGTTATATTGTGGATTGGAATAAACATTTTTATAAAGACAATATTACATTCAAACGAGTCCCAAAACCATTCTCATTCATAAATTCCTTTGTTAGAGGGCTTTAGGGCAGGTAGAGAGTGAAGGAGTGAGTTTTCCTCTATGCAGAAGAAATTTATATCTATTTGGTTGAACCCAGCTTTTCCCTTTGAGCTATCTTAAGCATTATCCATTCATTATGTCCCTTCTGAAATCTTAGGATATGTGTCTGAGATTCCATTAGGATCCCCGGATAAGTTCTGAACCGCCTTTGATCTCTCTCTTCAGCAATTAAGACACTTGGATGCTGTCCATATTTTTTCTCCACTGTTTATTTGCATAGCTCCTCAGATTTCAGTGCCAGAAAATAGGTTATACAAATATGATGTACCTGTTACTGTTTAATTGAGCAGAATACATGCATAGATGCCATTACCAGAACAAATTGCATGGCATATAGAATTAAAATCAGTATGAGACATAACAGATAGAAGGAAGATGGAGATTGGACAGACATAAGACAGGGTAGATAACCCTGCCTGTGAGAACTTATAATCTAGAGAGAATGGGTAATTAGACAATATGAGCAAATGGGATAGTGGGTTCAGCGGTCCATGTGAATTACAGAGGAGGAGGCTAAGCAGTCCAAGTGGTAGGAAAGTAGGTTGAAGTGGTGATGGAGGAACATTCGGCAGAGAGAATGGGGAAGGGGGGGGGGCATAGGAGGAAAGGTAGGGTGGGAAGAAGTGGAATATAAGGCGTTGTAGTAGAACAGCCGGGTAATATGGTGGAAAATAAAGTGAATAGTGTGGAGTAAAGAATAAGCGATAGAGCCAATCTAAAATATTTATATTAAAATAACAATATGCATGGAGAATGGACAAGAAATACAAACTGATGAAAAGGCAAATTTACAGACCCAGGCGGCAGGTAAAGTTGGACAGCATTCAAACTGGCTCTGCTGCTCCATTGGGTCAATTTAATCAGTGTTGAAAGGGTGTACAGAAAGACAGGGGTAACAAATAAGCCAAACTGTCAGAGTTGCTGAGGCCTTCTTTGGACAAGAAGCACAAAGTAACAAAAGAAAATGGAGCTACACCATGATGGATTTTCTGGGCTCCTTAACATTTGGACCACCCACCTTTGAATTTAATAGGGCATATTACATTAATTGAAAAAACAAAATCTTTTTACAGGACGATGATTTGTCTGGTCGTATTTTATTACCTTTAACGTAAGCACAATTATTACAAACAAAACAGTAGTTAGCTTCTTGCTCAGAGCTTTAAACTTTCTAGGCTTTTAAAAATAACTACCCGGTATATTGTTGTATTTTTTATTTATTTTTATTTAAGGTCTCCATCATGTTGCTACTAAAGTGCTCCGTAACCTCTATGCTACAGTATAGTTGCCTAATCTATATTCACTTCTACATTCTCCCAATATAAAAGCAAATATAAGCAAATATAAAATTGTACACCATGTTGCAAAAGCCTAAAATCCCCAAACCTGTATGAGAACTAAGTGGAGCCCAGATATGGTGTACTCTACAGTACAGGATTGACATAAAATCCAGGACTCTTATGGCTGAATGGATTCAGATTTAAGTTTCAACTATGTTGCAGACTGGAGTGCCTTTGTACTCAGGTTGTGGTTTTTCTCCATAAATTAAATATATTGGGTAGTTGGTTAAGACTATTAAACCCCCAAAACACCTTTTACAACATGCCTTTATGTTTGTTACTGTACATTGTGTATGGAATGAGTGGCGTGCAAAAGCAGCCCTTGTTTTATTTATAGTTATTGTATATGGCATAATATCTTAATAAAAATATGTATTCTATTTTTTTTAAAAAAACATTTCCTTTTAAAAAAATATTCAACACATGAAAAAAAAAAACCTCAAAGCAAAATCTGCAACTGTAAATGTAAAATTGTAACGTCCCAACTAGAACCCATAGAAATATTATAGCTATTCGAGACTACCATAACCAACTCACTCACGATCCAGCACATATCAGAACAGCATTCCAACATTATTATACTGCTCTTTATAACCTTCCGGCTCCCAATACGTCCCCACCACTCAGAGCTCCCTCCAGTTGAATAGCTGACTTTCTGGCTGCAACCAGGCTGCCTAAATTATCCCATCAGGCCCTCACACTTCTTAATGAAGAAATCTCGTTAGACGAGATCCGTCAATTTATCAAGGGACAAAAATATGGTAAATCCCCAGGCCCTGACGGCTTCACGGCTGCATACTACAAGAAATATGCAGATTTATTGGCCCCTCATCTTAAATCCCTCTATAACAACACCCTCTGAGGCGACCCTCTCCCATCAGAAATGCTTGAGGCCAAAATCGTAGTTATTCCTAAAGACGGTAAAGACCCGCTGCACTGCACTAGCTATAGGCCAATCTCCCTCCTCAACCTTGACTTGAAAATCTATGCCAAAATCCTAGCAAACCGTTTGAATACTTTCCTCCCCTCCCTAATCCATTATGATCAGGTAGGATTTATCCTGGGACGCCAGGCAAGGGACAATACCAGATGTGCCATTGACATTATCCATATTGCAAATGCCAGGGGATCCCCAACTATCATTCTCTCTAGATGCCGAAAAAGCATTTGATAGGATCTCCCGGGATTTTATGAAGGCAGTTCTTGAATCCTTTGGCTTCGCTGGCGAATTCCTCACTGGCGTCCTAGCATTATGCACTACCCCCACTGCTAAAGTCCTGATTAATGGTACTCCCTCAGAGCCTGTCACCATTCGTAATGGTGACAGGCTCTGAGGCAAGACGACAAGGTTGCCCCCTTTCCCCTTTAATATTTGCTCTAATAATTGAACCCCTGGCCTCTCAAATAAGATCCAACCCTAGCATACAGGGGATTAGAGTAGGTAAGATCTCACTCTTTGCAGATGATATACTTCTGTCGCTTACCCAGCCAGGGATCTCTTTACCCAATTTATTTGCCTCCCTCCAAAACTACAATGAGATTTCAGGATATAAGATAAACTATGCTAAATCGGAGGCTATGCTGCTCCATGTCCCCCCTCGGGATGCCAACCTTCTCCGATCTAATTTTAATTTCAAATGGCAGCACAGGAAGATCAAGTACCTGGGTGTTTTCCTCACATCGCGCTATGACCTCCTTTTTCGTGAGAACTTCCTACCTCTTATCTCCAGGATGCAGGCGGATCTATCTTCTTGGAACCGCCTTATTGTCTCATGGCTGGGTAAGATCATAGCTGTCAAAATGAATATTCTCCCTTAATGGTTATACCTTTTCTAAACCCTACCAGTAGCTGTCCCTGCTTCTTTCCTTGCTAACACCCAAAAGGCCCTCACCCGCTTTATCTGGAATCATAGACCCCCAAGAATCTCAGCCAACATTTTAAAGCGTCCAATTCCTGGAGGTGGTAGAGGCCTCCCCGACCTTAAACTATATTATCTGGCTTCCCATCTCTCGCAAATTGTAGCCACATACGCCCCCTCAGATTCCATCTCATGGCTCGACATAGAGTCGGCCTACCTAACCCTTCCTGAGCTCGCCCCTCTTTGGGGATTGTCACCTCCTCGTCGTCCCCCTGCTGTTAAACTGCTCCTTTCTACTAAATTTGATACCATGCTCTGGGACTCCCACTCCGCTAAACTAAAACTCTCAACCGCGATATCCCCTTTAACCCCCATCTGGCACAATCCGGTGTTTTCTCCTGGTTGCACCACCACGATGCACCGCAGATGGACTTGTGCAGGCTTTAAATTCCCTGTAGACTTCTCCAAACAAGGCCGATGGCTTTCGCTTGCAGATCTCCAACTCCAATGCCCATCCCAAACCCTCAGCCCCTTTGAATTTTTTCAAATTAACCACTTTTTACGATCCCGTCCGCCAACATATGTCCTTAGAGACCTTACTCCCTTCGAGCTTCTCTGTAGGCGTCACCCCATGGACAAGGGCATGATCTCTCAAATATATGGTATTCTTCTCACCTCGGCCCTTCCATCTCCAAACCCTCATGAGGAAGAGTGGGAAAAGGACCTTGGTCCCCTTCCGGACGAGGAGGCCTAGGAAGACGAGAGACTGGGGATAGCTAAATGCTCAATCTCAACCAAACTGAAGGAGACTTCTTACAAAATCTATTACCGTTGGTATTACACTCCCACAAGACTCCACAGAATGTTCACTTCTTCCTCACCCTATTGTTGGCGAGGTTGTGGCCATAGGGGCACAATGCTTCATATTTGGTGGACTTGCCCTAGGATCCCCTCCTTCTGGGACTCAGGCCATAGTTTCCAGATCTGGCATGTGGCCGCCATGGAGATTACGTACTACCTCCATGATAGAGGCCATGTCTTCAACCAAGTCTGGGCTCCATGGCTAATCGCGGAAAACACATTTCCCCCCCAACTTGATCTTCCTCTGACCTGACCCATGTGCGATGACCGCAGTCCGCTCAATAGACGCCTCCCTCTCAACTCTTGGCTCATTATACCCTAACTACCCTCTGAAAACTCAGTGTTTAACTTTGTGGTCGCCTTCCCCCCTCCCCTGCACTTCCCTACCCTACCCTACCAATCCCTTTTGTTATTGTATCCTACTTTTAATATCGCTCTCTAAAAATATAAAAACTGGTCTCTTTCTTTCTTTGTTTATTTTCATTTTGAATGTTTTGCCTAATGTTGTCCTCGAATTCGATACTTTGTAATTACTGTTTTGGTTTTACCATGTTCGTTACCTGGTATTATTGTTTTTACGTTTCTTGATTGACCATCGAAAATAAAAAAAAAAAATAAAAAAAAATTGTAACGTCCCTTATAAAAATCAGAAGTAGAATTTTGAGGAATTGGGCTTTATTTAATGTGATTCTCTCACTGTCACTAGACATAATGAATGTCGAATGTCCCATCACCATAAAAACTTTTCTGCAGCACAGTAAAATTTTTTACCAATACATGGGATGATCACATTCAACTGCATTAATAACGCATACCTACCCAGAATATGGCTTAATTCACTGGTAAAAAATCTAATATGGGAGACAGATGTGTACAACTTCCATATTTCCCTTTATGTTCAAGTAATGTGTATTTGCTATGTACCAATTTATTCATATGTACCAATTTTTCACATGCTCATTTCCAATGTTAACATGGCGATCAACTTATTTTGGGCATAGTGTGGACAACCTACAAATGTGGTCTGTTGTGGAATTCAGGGAAAAAAAGTCACTGCTAGGAAGCAGTTTTTCTAAACTTGTCAGAGGACAAAAACCAAAAACAAGGAGAGCACAAACTGATTGGCGAAGATTTTATTCATTCAGTGACACAGCTGTGTTCATATTAGTAGATACTCAGTAATAGTCACACCTACTTGTAAAACAGCTATGGAGAAGTAATATGGGGCAGATACGCAATAGAAGACATCCAAGGAGTATTCAAGTTGAGAGAACATTTTCACTATATGATTTATCCATTATCGATAACTTTTTTTAATCTTATTTTTGTACAATCCAGAGATTTGCAATAACAATACAACTGACAGATCAGATGCGAAACCAGAATACTGGGAAGCCCTATACACAAAAATGGCAAGGTGAAATGACCAGGATGCAGCACGGCCAGTTGAGAACCTGCTTATTTGATCTCCTTTACGGTAGGAGCATCCTTGTACACAGTTCTCTAATTACATTTTAGTTGTTATATTGTGGATTGGAATAAACATTTTTATAAAGACAATATTACATTCAAACGAGTCCCAAAACCATTCTCATTCATAAATTCCTTTGTTGGAGGGCTTTAGGGCAGGTAGAGTGAAGGAGTGAGTTTTCCACTATGCAGAAGAATTTTTTATCTATTTGGTTGAACCCAGCTTTTCCCTTTTAGCTGTCTTAAGCATTATCCATTCATTATGTTCCTTCTGAAATCTTAGGATATGTGTCTGAGGTTCTATTAGAATCCTAGGATAAGTTCTGAACCCCCTTTGATCTCTCTCTTCAGCAATTAAGACACTTGGATGCTGTCCATATTTTTTCTCCACTGTTTATTTGCATAGCTCCTCAGATTTCAGTGCCAGACAATAGGTTATACAAATATGATGTACCTGTTACTGTTTTCATGTATAATTGAGCAGAATATATGCATAGATACCATTACCAGAACAAATTGCATGGCATATAGAATAAAAATCAGTATGAGACATAACAGATATAAGGAAGATGGAGATTGGACAGACATAAGACAGGGTAGATAACCCTGTCTGAGAGAACTTATTGTCTAATTGCCCATTCTCTCTAGATTATATGAGCTAATGGGACAGTGGGTTTAGCGGTCCATGTGAATTACAAAGGCCAAGCAGTCCAAGTTGTAGGAAGGTAGGTTGAAGTGGTAATGGAGGAACATTCAGCAGAGAGAATGGGGAAAAGGAGGGGGGGGGGGGGGGCATGGGAAGAAAGGTAGGGTGGGAAGAAGTGGAATATAAGGCCTTGTAGTAGAACACAGATATTAGTGTACAGCCAGGTAATATGGTGGAAAATAAAGTGAATAGTGTGGAGTAAAGAATAAGCGATAGAGCCAATCTACTTAAAATAATAATATGCATGGAGAATGGACAAGAAATACAACCTGATGGAAAGGCAAATTTACAGACCCAGGCGGCAGGTAAAGTTGGACAGCATTCAAACTGGCTCTGCTGCTCCATTGGGTCAATTTAATCAGTGGTGAAAGGGTGTACAGAAAGACAGGGGTAACAAATAAGCCAAACTGTCAGAGTTGCTGAGGCCTTCTTTGGCCAAGAAGCACAAAGTAACCGAAGAAAATGGAGCTACACCATGATGGATTTTCTGGGCTCCTTAATATTTGGACCACCCTACCCTTGAATTTAATAGGGCATATTACATTAATTGAAAAAACAAAATCTTTTTACAGGACAATGTTTTGTCTGGTCGTATTTTATTACCTTTAACGTAAGCACAATTATTACAAACAAAACAGTAGTTAGCTTCTGGCTCAGAGCTTTAACCTTTCTAGGCTTTTAAAGATAACTATGTTGTATTTTTTTATTTATTTTTATTTAAGGTCTCCATCATGTTGCTACTAAAGTGCTCTGTAACCTCTATGCTACAGTATAGTTGCCTAATCTATAGTCACTTCTACATTCTCCCAATATAAAAGCAAATATAAAATTGTACACCATGTTGCAAAAGCCTAAAATCCCCAAACCTGTAGGAGAACTAAGTGGAGCCCAGATATGGTGTACTCTACAGTACAGGATTGACATAAAATCCAGGACTCTTATCCATGGTTCTCATTATGTGATAAACTAACCCAAATTAATTTCCTGTATATAGCATACCTTAACCTTGGTCAGGCTGCATCACATGCCTGAATGGAATCAGATTTAGGTTTCAACTATGTTGCAGACTGGAGTGCCTTTGTACTCAGGTTGTGGTTTTCCTCCATAAATTAAATATATTGGGTAGTTGGTTAAGACTATTAAACCCCCAAAACACCTTTTACAACATGCCTTTATGTTTGTTACTGAACATTGTGTATGGAAGAGTGGTGTGCAAAAGCAGCCCTTGTTTTATTTATAGTTATTGTATATGGCATAATATCTTAATAAAAATATGTATTCTATTTTTTTTTAAAAAAAATAGATTTCCTTTTAAAAAAAATATTCAACACATGAAAAAATAAAACCCCAAAAGCAAAATCCGCAACTGTAAATGTAGAATTGTAACGTCCCTTATAAAAATCAGAAGTAGAATTTTGAGGAATTGGGGGTTTATTTAATGTGACTCTCTCACTGTCACTAGACATATTGAATGTTGAGTGTCCCATCACCATAAAAACTTTTCTGCAGCACAGTAAAAATTTCTACCAATACATGGGATGACCACATTCATCTGTATTAATAACGCATACCTACCCAGAATATGGCTTAATTCACTAATAAAAAATCTAATATGGGAGACAGATGTGTACAACTTCCATATTTCCCTTTATGTTCAAGTAATGTGTATTTGCTATGTACCAATTTAATCATATGTACCAATTTTTTCACATGCTCATTTCCAATGTTAACCTGGCGATCAACTTATTTTGGGCATAGTGTGGACAACCTACAAATGTGGTCTGTTGTGGAGTTCAGGGAAAAAAAAGTCACTGCTAGGAAGCAGTTTTTCTAAACTTGTCAGAGGACAAAAAACAAAAACAAGGAGAGCACAAACTGATTGGCGAAGATTTTATTCATTCAGTGACACAGCTGTGTTCATATTAGTAGATACTCAGTAATAGTCACACCTACTTGTAAAACAGCTATGGAGAAGTAATATGGGGCAGATACGCAATAGAAGACATCCAAGGAGTATTCAAGTGGAGAGAACATTTTCACTATATAATTTATCCATTATCGATATTTTTTTTAATCTTTTATTTTTGTACAATCCAGAGATTTGCAATAACAATACAACTGACAGATCAGAGGCAAACCCAGAGTACTGGGAAACCCTGTACACAAAAACGGTAAGGTGAAATGACCAGGATGCAGCACGGCCAGTGTACAGGAGAAGTACATAAAGAGGAGTGACCAGTGCACACAGATCAAATGTTTGCTCTATTCATTTTTTTCTATAAAAAAAAATAAATAAAAAAATCAGTTCCACTCAAAAAAAAATAAAAAAAAATTGTAGTGCTTTTATAAAGCGTTAATAAAGTTTAGAACAGATAGTGTTACATTGTTTAGGGCGGGATAAGTGGGATTAAATAGTGTATTTAGTGCAGCACATAAGCACTATGTGTATAACAAGTGTTTTCCCAGGATCAGACAAATTTAGTGCCAGAGGTGTAGTCACAAAACAAAAAAATAGCACAGCTAAATAAGCATAAAGGCTACTACTATACACATCCTCAGGAAAATTATAAATAGCATTTGTCTGACTGTCAGTCAGGCACCTCTAAAGTAGTAATGGTTTATACAAAAGTAGTCATAATTAATATTGTGCATCACAGACATTAGGGCAGCCATATTAAGAATTATTGATATTACGGAGGCATTAAATGCCTAAGATGTGTGTAGACAACAGGTACATTTTAACGTAAATCAGACAGTTAGCCTGGTAATGCGACTGGTTATATGGCAAACAGAAACAAACGATAGCTGATCACATACCATAACATAAATAAGGTTATAAAACTCGAAGATAAGTTTAAATCAAATGTCTACCAAGAAAATATATATTAAATGCTAATTGCTGATGAGTCAGGAGCACTAGATTAAAGTGAACAGGACCCAAGCCTGAAAACAATACACTTACAGCTCTCTAGGCTATAGCACACCAATAAACTCCTCATTCTTTTAATGTAACCTGTCTACATTTCTAGTAGTGAGGGTTCAAATAAGACAGGGTGCAATTCAGCTTTCTATATGGCTGCATCCTGGTTCATTCACCGTAACAAACATGTTTGCACAAATTTTCATTGTCACATTGAGTGGGCCCCATCATGGGGTCCAAAGTGCAAAAATTAAAAACTATACATACGGAAAATTCTCATTCTCCAACCGTACACGACACCATGCAGTTTGAGTGAGATGAGGCGGGGTGTGGCTTGTTCACGGGGTCCCAACTCCCCCTTAAAGATGATGGAGCACACACTGCATCCACACACTGGGAATCTAAGATAAATAAATGCTTTTTCTTTTAATGCGTTTGGACAGCAGCAGGATTTCCAGTGCAGACCATGGAAAATTCAGAGTTGTTAGCAGGAACAGCCACTCTCAGTCACTGGCTGCTCAGGAGGCTTCTCCAACTTGATGTCAATCACTGGAGGGGAAAGGTTAAAGAAAAGTACACAACTGGAGGCTGAAATTAATACTTAACAGGAACCAATATTAATGCTCTAAATTCAGTGTACACTATACTTTTAATAAAATGTTATACATTTGGCATATTTGATGCTGTGTCACCGAACGAAAAAATATATATTTCCCTGAATTTATACAACAGCCTTGATTGCAAGACAACAGTTGGCCACTTTGTCCTTTTTTTTCAAGCAAAAGAGGTCCTTTACATTGAGACCCAATTGTTTGGCTCAATAACCAACGGAGCAGAACAGTGCAATTTGCCTTTGAACGTGTGAAGCAAAGTTGCTCACAAAACTGAATAGTGGCCCAGAACACCAAACGATCAGCTTTAATCTACTTCCTCTCAATGATAAGCAAAGGATACTATCCTCTTTACTTTTCTCGGGTGTGCTGTCCATGCCAGGTAAAGCAGCAGCGACACGGCGAAAGAGCTGGAAATGTAAAAACAAACATTAAATGCTTTGTTCAGTACTGTACACTACAGATGACTGGGCAAAATTCAGACATGAAAATCTCACAGTAGTGCAGTTACCAGGTGCTACTACAATGCATTACAGACCAGAGAGTAGTGCACACTAGTGCGCTTTTGTAGGTCTTGCATTAATGGAAGTTATATTGTGAATCAGACGTGTTCCTGGTCACGTATAGTAACCAGGAGATGAAAAGCAGCAGAGAACCTTAGCATTCAGACCATTACCATTTCCCCACACCTGTGTTTTGTTTGCAGCTTGATGGAAATAGCATGAAATAGCAGTTTATATTTATGCTTTTGGCATTGTGTGTTTATCTTTTATTATAGGTCACTGTTAAAACAACTAAATTGCGGTGCATCTTCTAGTCTGCTAAATAGTGAAGTGTAGTTATACAAGTAACTGGGAGAGGACGGGAAGCTCTTACCTGTTTGACATTGTAGCCTGTCTTGGCACTAGTTTCAATGAACATGACACTGAGCTCTTTTGCTCTTTGCTCTCCCTCCTCAGTGGTGATTTGTCTGGTGTAAAAGAAGGGGAAAAACAAAAATCACCACAAGGACTAAGGCTTAGACTTCAAATCTACAGAGAAAAGGGACACATGAAAACACTCTTACATGACCCAGTGTCATGTCTCCTTAGGTGAGAGCCAAATCACATTTAGACCACATTTGCTAAGTGATACAAAAAATAAATAAAAATAAAAAAAATAAAACACACATCAAAGTCTCTAAATACAGAGTAGATTAGCAAACATGGCGTTAATGATTGGCTAAAATACCTCACCAATTCTGTGCCAGAGTTTAACACAGCTAATTGCACCAAGCAATCACCTTCTTGACAATGCATTCAAACTGCAGCATAGAGGGTGATAGAGCCCAGAGTGAGGTGTGCTGCTCACAGCAAGTGACAGCATGACACGTACCTGTGTGACAATACATCTTGCTTTAGCACTTGTTGCAATATACAAGACATTCAGTCCCCGAGTTGTCTCGCGCCCTCTGTACAGAAACCTGTCTACAGCAACGGAACAAAACCAAATAAACGGAAATAAAAAGCAGAGCAAATCAAAAAGGAAATATGAAGAAATAAAAGCCAGGGAAGTAATATACAAATTAAGAAAATAAGCAACTGAAAACAGAATCGGCAGTGAAAGATACAAACACTTCCATTCATAAACACCACTGTGGTGCAACAGTTACACAAACTATTCATACTGCCAGATGGATGAAAAACATGAAATATGTATAAAATTAAATTGAAATATAAAAAGATGCAGGAAAACAGACAAGTCAAGACAACAGCAAACAACTTTTAGTAAAGTATGAGTAAAACCAAATTATATTTAAAAAGGAAAAACAAAAAACAAAAACAAATAACTGCTTAAGCCAATAAGCTATTCATAATGCTACTGCAGGGATAATCAGCAACACGTAGGGGCAACACTGTTAGAAGGTTATATGTGCAAAAAAGTCTGTTCGCTTCACTTCTATAATCATACAAAAGATCACTGCAACAGTCATGCAAGCTCCTTTATGACACTAATTACGATGCCTACTCATTTTTTAAACAGATATTTAAAAGGCAGGGAAGCTCAGTCATGAAGAGAGAGCCCAGGTTGGACTTTCATTTGCAAAATTACCGTAACACTGCAATAAGTTGATCACCAGTTAACAATAAAACAGAAGAAAGTTAGAAAACATTTTTTTTTTTTTTTTTTAAATTGTTGAGATGGACATCCACCTAATAAAACTGAAAACATAGCTGGCCTAGCATCAGAGCCACCTATCTACAAAAGGCTGTAATAAAACAGGAATGTAAACTTCCTCTATTTGAGGGACTGGTATTCTGAGACTTTGCCTTCTTGCACTGCAGTGCCGTTACCTCTTATCTGCAAGATCTGTTTTATTCCCCACAAGCATGATTATGACATCACTTCCTCTCTCTGTCCGCACATCATCTATCCATTTGGATGTTTGCTGGAAGGAGTTCAGGTCTGTGTGGAAAGAACAAGGAAAAGAAACATGTGTAATACATATTAAAAGTACACAATAAGTATCAGTTTCATAAATCAGATTGCAAATATATAACAGACCTTAATTGCAAGAGTAATTGTATTTGTGAAGCATCACAGTTTGACAGGAATCTAATGAAGTTAAAATATTTTGGGGTGGGAAGGAATGATATGCAAGAATAGGCTACAGAAAGAAAGCCATATCTGTTACTTGTCGCATATCTTTAATTGCCATTATATAGGCCTTTACAGGATTTTGCCACCATTTAATTTTGTGCAGCACAGCTCCGTTAACTTGCCAAAAATCTAAAAAGACTAGCTTTCCAGTGTTTAGGGATACCATATGTTTAATTGTTTCCTGTCTTGCCTTATATGTACATTGCTGGTATTTAACTTTTAAACCACAGGAATATTTAGATCGTAAAGTGAGACCCATCTAAGGTCTCCTTTTTTGCCAGCAGTAATAGATCCAATTTAATATTGATCTACTGGTGAGAGACACAAACAAAAAACACTTACTTAAACCCCGTTATTATTGAAAACATATGCATTTAGTGACTTTACATCATCTTATTAAAAGCCTGGGAAAATGAATGGCAGTGTGCACGAAGAGCATGGTGGTCCTCTTTAAATGCTGGTAATAAATGTCCAATTAGGACAAGATAATATTGTGGAAATTAATAATGATCTTTTTCACAGATGGCATTATGGTAGGGAAATAAGCTACTGGTTTCAGATGCTTATATCTAGGTAGGCTTGCTACTTGCCCTGTTCTCATACAGACATTCTGGTTTTAGACTGTCCCGCCCAGTTGTCTGCTCACTGTCTGGGTTTCAGTGAAGCTTCAAACCAAATGGAATGTCCATAGGAGGTGGAGGATAGCTAGATGCCCATCTCCACTCAGTATGGGTTGATCTGGACACCTCACCCACTCTACTTCCCTATTACCCACACAAAGAAGCACCCCACCCATATCTTCTTCCTCACTTCGCTCAGAACCGTTTTCTCTCCCATCCTCAAGAACCAAAAAACAAAACAAACATTCTCTCGACCTTGCCTGTCTTTGTAACTACCACCCAATATCTCTATTCTTTTTTGACTACAAAGTACGAGAGACTCGCATATAACCATCTCACAATCCTACTCTTACTACCTCCTCAACCCATTCCAGTCTGGATTTCGCCCCTTCCTCTTATTTGATGATGATGATCATCTGTGCCAAGTCTAAGGGTCATTTCTCTACCTGCTCATCCTCCAGTATCCACTCTGCCGCTTTTGACCACACTTTCTTCTTGCAAAACTTTTTCACTACTGGCCTCCATAATACCGTCCTATCCTGGTTCATTTCCTACCTCACCAAACGCTCCTTCTCATTTCTACCTCTGACTATTACTCCCCTTCCTTCCTCTCTACATGTAGGAGTCACACAAGGATCCATCTTTCACACTCTTCTCACTGTACACCTCCTCCCTTGGTCAACTCAGTTTTGCGACATCCATGAAGAGATGGCAGAGAAAGTATCTAAAACGCAACAAGTCCAAATCAGAACTCGGTCTTCACTCCCTCTAGTCTCCACACCTCACCATGGACAACCGCATTCTTGCCTCCATTTCCCATGTTCGCTACTTTGTTGCCATTCTCGACTCCTCCCTCTCCTGCACATCCAGTCCCTTGTCCAAAGCTTGTTGCTTCCAACGTCTCTACAATCACCAAGATTAGACCCTTCCTCGATCTCAACAAAAGCAAAACCATTATTCACTCTTCTCAGACCTTGACTACTGCAACCTCTTCTTATCTTGCCTTCCTCATCAACCTCTCCCCACTTAAAACTAGCCACAGCGGTGAGGATGGAATGATTTCCCTCCCACACACTATGCATCTGCCTCTCATCTCTGCTAATCCTTTCACTGTCTCCCAATACCCTTTAGAATCCAACTCAAGCTCACTTACAAAACCTTCTGCCTCCCTATCCCCATATCTCAGACTTCTCCTCACTCCTTCCCACCCACTCCGCTCTGCCAACAAGTGCCACCATAACGCCCCACAGATAACCATCTCACACTCCTGCCTCCAAGACTTCTCCCTTGTTGCTCCACACCTATAGAACACACTCCCACCACATACACTCCAAACTCCATTGCTTCAAATGCTTCCTAAAAACTAATATTATGTTTATCAAAGCATAATATTGTTCCTCCTAACCATCCCCCATTGGCCCACTCCCCCAACTCACATATCCTCCTCCCTGTATCACAATCGTGCACACCAACCGCCCCTTCTAGATTGACCCACCGTCCTCTTGTCTGCTCCCACCTTTGCACCCTTGTCCCCACTTCCTGCATTTTACCTATATTGCCTACCATACGCCCTTTCCCTTACATCCTATGCACTGCATTAGGCTTCCTTGCTTTATCAAGCTGTTATATCTCCATTTTTTTTCCTTCTTTGTCTGTATCTTGCGTGCTACACCTCTCCAGTGTACAGTGATGCAAATTTGGAGGTGCCTTATAAATAAGCCATAATAATTCAATAGGGGGTGCATACAGGTGCCATTTAATTTAACATCATTAACTCAGCAGGCAGTTAGATGCAGAACTCTAGGACTCCACCATTAGAATAAAACAGACTACCACTTTCGGGCTGAGGAGTTGAAGAGCAGTGTGAGGTTGGTGGGTGTGGTTAACTGGTTCAGCAGTAAGGCTTAGGATAAATGTGCTCTATAAATTTCTTGTGCTTTGAAAGTGGCCTCTGACCTAGTAATAAGTAGAAGATTGACTATAGATAAGTTAAAGGATTATGGTCTACTAATGTTACTCACTAGTAATATCATACACTACCACTGCGATAGTGGAATCACGTATATAGCTGGGGATCAAACTGCGAAAGCGTTCTTGTCCGGCGGTGTCCCAGAGCTGCAGCCGCACCTGCTGGTACCAGGCCAATGAAAGCAGGAAACAAATAAAAAAGGGACAGATTTTGTGAGAAGGAAACACTAGGAAAAAAGTACAGATAAGTGACCAGGAAAAAAAAATACAATACAAATAAATCTAAAATAGCATAAAACAAATGAATCAGCAGTCCTTGTACTACTGGAAAAATAAAACTTTTTTTTTTTTTTTAAAGTATGTTTTTTTTTTTTTTGTTTTTTTTTATAAGGATTTCCTTTAAATCAAATGTCACAAAAATATGTTGCACCTAAACATTTTCCTACAAAGCTTATTTACCATAGGTGCATGTTTCTTTACATATTTGTACAAAGAAAAAAAAACTTCAACAAAATTAAACGAAATGGAGAAATCTTGCCTTAAAATACAGATTCAAATCAGATCCTGCTCATAAACCTGATTGTCCGTAAACTCTTCGTCAATATATAATTAGAACATTTACAGTGAAGGTAATTTTTCTAATTTAAAAAAAAATTAAAAAAAAATGCACAAGACATTCCGGAAAATTACCAAATATTTGCAGAAAATATCCTGGAAGCATTTTTCCCTCCAGACATTCTTTGTGCATTAAGAAGTCTAAGCTTATATACTATTTACTGAGCACAGAAGGCAGTGTAAATGCAGAGTTTAGGTCACGCAAGCACCAATACACTATGGATGTAAAAGAGCTTGTGAACCCAGTGTTTACACAGTACTGTGTACATGCAAAGAGACCATATAAATGCAAAGAACAATAAGACCAGAAAAGCCTCATGAAAAGAACCTGTGTGACAAAAATTCAAGGCTATGGTCACACAAGCTATCTATTGGTCCCGATTTACAGCCAAAAGATATGCAGCTTTTAATTCATGCAGTTCTGTCTTTCTATAATCTCTGTAGATTCCTTTCACATATTCAAGCTATTGCTACAAAACCTTTGTAGCTTGTGTGACATTAGCAGACAGTGGCTAGTGTTTTGCAGCCAAAATGTAGCTTTTTAACGGATATGAATTGCTTTAATTCTGATGAAAACCAAGGTAGTTTGTAGCTTTATCTCACATCTACCTTACTGAAAACATCCAATCAACACACTGCCCTGATTGTTAGGGGATATTTTCCTATATTATTACTGCAAGCTGGATATTTTAAATATACAATAGTTACAATAAATAGTAAAATGAAAAGTAAAAAAATACATTAAGTATTCTCTACACACCGTGCGATCTTCCAGGTACATAGTCTTGGAGAGGAAGTCTATGCCAATTGTAGCCTGCAAAGAAGCAAAATGCATGACATGTTAAACATGCAAACACAAAAATTTAGAAGCTTTGGGGTCACGAATGAACAGCATCATATGTGCTACATTTTGCTATTCTACAGAAACTTGTGATCTCTTTTTGTAGCTAGAAAGACACCAGTTACAAAACGACTCATGTCGTAAGGTGTCCTATATTGATAACTGGTGAGATTTCTTTCCAGTTCTAGAAGTCTATGGACAGATTCTTTCCCATGTGAATCTGATCAGGAGCAATTTACATGCAGTAAATATTAGCTTGATTTTATATTTTAATGTCTAGATAAATTTAGCTCAGATTTACAGACTAAAATAATATATATTCCATAATTTGTCTACATGCCTTATTCCCAAAAGTTACCTATGTATTGCCTGTAGCAAGTACATAGCAAGATAGCAGAAGGACTACAGTTTCTCATCGCTCTGCCGACGACTATTTACTCTAAACTTATTTTCTAAAATTGCAATTTGAAGTATAATTCTCTTGGCTTGGAAGACAGAGCTTAGTCCAAGCCATGTGCAGACATTTGATAATTGCCTGCAGTTCAGTCTGCACCTCTTTGTACTTGCCAACACACCAACAAGGTGCAGTGAGAAAACACTTCAAGCTAAGACAGTAGAAGTAATTAAAAGAATAAAGGACACACCTTCCCTATAAAGTTTAAATTTCAGGATTGTTTTCCCTTTTATCAGGACTGTGTGCAAAGTGCACCCTGTAGCAGGCACAGAAACAATAAAATATTGAACAGTTGATTACACTCAGACAACATACAGATAAAAAGTGATTAAAAGCCTCACTGAGAACATCAGGCTGACTAATCTTAAGGATAGATTAATCTCTTTAAACAATAAGAGTATTAAAGTCATCATTTGTAGTCAGAGGTCAGGGTCTGACTCACCTGGTAAGTGTTGTCAAAGCTGTCATACATGAACCGAGTGATTAGAGAGGTTTTGCCAACTGCAGGAGGAGAAAAAAAAAAAAAAAGTATAACCTATACATTTTTAGTAAACTATGCAAACCCTTTGTATAGTAGTGCATCAGGCTCATCAAGTCAAAATCAAGACAGCCCAGATACAAAAGGTATAGCTGTCACTGTTATACATAGGGGAAGCAAAAATGATAGAATTGCATAGCATCCTGCAAATCTTGGTAGTAAAATGTGCTTACATGCAGATTTAGAAGTATCTTGACAGCAATTTTATCAAGCGGTTTGGAAAGCCAAAGGCTGCACAACTGAACCAAAAGATCAAATATTGCATACAAATACTTAACTAAATTAAAACAAGAATATATACATTTGTGATGCAGACTTCTGCTTCTTTCTAGATCTGACTAAAAATAGAGTCCTAGAGATCTTATACACATACTGTACACATTAATCTGATCATAGGGATGTCATACCAGACAAACTTGAGTGGCAGTTTGCCCGAGTCACCCTTTGACTTTCTGGCCTCATTGATAAAGATCAGACAATAATCAGCTTATTGCTAAATCCTTAAAGGTTTTAGCAAGTGACAATTTTACTAATGGCTTTGGAGAATTACTAACAGCCAGTAGTAAAGCAGCACTCTACAGAACACCACATACTTTGGAAGATGTACCATTTGATACATTCAAAATCATAATTGTAAGCTATACTTTATTTCATAAACTTAACATTTTACATGAAGTGCTAAACAGGCTCCCTTGAATAACAAACCTATATAATAAGTATTATTAAAGTACTAATGTGCACCGCTAATATTAAAGGATTATGTCAAACATAATATATCCAGAAAATGTATGAAACAATTTAAGGAGCTCATCAGAATTAAAAATATCTGATTAACTAATTCAGGAGATAAAGTTTTGTTTTAGGAATACCAGTCATCCTGTAAGCCTACGGAAGGAAACTATATGTCATTTTAAAATATTGATTTTTAAATATACATAAATCATGAATAAATGCAAAATATATCCTTACAATTCAATAGTAATTTCTTCTTTTATATTAGTAGTATAGTGTAGAGTAGTAATGTCTAACAACTAGGCTATTTAACAAACTGAAATAGTCCAACAATCTGGAGAAAAACAGTCGGTTTCTCTGGGGGATGGCTATAGCAGGACTTCACTTAATCTATAAAGGGGGTTAACAAAGGAGGAATCTGACATTTCTCCAGCATTAACCTACTTTTCGTTTCTCATAGAACTCTATGGGGACTGTGATGTTAGTGATTTATCAAGCAGCGAAAAGTAATATCTCCACTGAACCTATCAAATCCAGTCTGTATTTTAATGTTCAGGATGATTGTTTCGCTAGCTATTCACAGAAATTTTGAGGCAATTTATTCTTCTGCACTTGTAGACCAACAATAGCAAATTCTGAGGTAAGTGAACACAAACACCGCTACCAAATGTAACTAGACATCCAAGTGGCACAACATTCAAAACTTACACACTATTGTAGAAGATTAAATGTTGGAATATTTGATAACAAGAGAGAATGATACCCAGCACTGTCCTATGCACTAGACTATATTGATGGTGAATAATATGGGTGCTGCCTGTGGGGGATGGACAGTAGCCCTATCCTCAATATAATATATTCATGGTTGTGCCCCTTGCCGCTCCTTTATTATTCGGCGTTAATGTAATTTATCAATTTATGTTACAAAACATTGTTTTATTAACACAATATAGCAATCATTGTAGGTGGAATGAGCTGCACCCATAATAGGGCTTTCAAGTGTCAAAGTAGGGTTTGTTTAGGCAAAAATGGATATTTGGAAACAGCCACCTGACATTGGATTGAGATACTCCTAATATTTGTGTGGTTGAGCACTGTAGGAACTATACAGAGACTTAGTTTTATTTGAACTTTACTGGACCTGCATCTATAATTTGGAGACATATCATCGCATGTATGTACATTTTCTTGCATGCAAATTATATATATATATATATATATATATATATATATACATACATACACACACACACACATATATATACACATACACACATATATGTGTTCTGGTCAGAACAATGATTGCTCTATTGGAATATTTGAGTCAATTGCTAGTAAATCTTTTTTTAGAAACTTATACCCACTGGTAGGCAAAAAAAAGAAAAAAATCTAAATGTGATTGACTTTTAATTGGACCCAATTTATTGAAGTTGGGCTTCTTTTCAAAATGAATTTAACTTTTCTTTTCAAGCTAATTTCCTTATTAAATGCACAACTACAGCAAAACTTTCTATTATGGCCATAAAATAGAGTGAATGACTAAATAAAAGCATGAGGTTTGTATGCTTTATCAAACCAGAAATAGATTTGTCAACGAGCATCATACGTAGGGAAATGAGTTTTAATAGCCTGGCGAGATATTAGTTGTCTAGAACTCTCAGACTGAGTGCTGTCTGTCAGATGGTTTGGTGGATTACAAATTGCAGCTATAAATTGCCACTAGTGCCAACATCTATACAATCCTAGCAAAATGTGCAACATTAATCTACATTACTGCCCTGTTACCTATTGCTTGCTCTGTGGTCTCTGGCTATGGTCCAGAGCCGCAACTTAGAATTCTAGTGCCTGGGGCGAGAAAGAAAAATGCCGGCCCCCTAGCAGTCAATTTTAACCAAATTAACCTAAAATATTGCGAAATTGTGCCCCCCTTCAGCGTTGCGACCTGGGCGGTCGTCCCGCACATCACTAGTTTCAGCTCTGCTATGGTCCATCCCCTTCATCAGCAAGTAAGGTCTCTATGTAATGTAGTTGGAGATATATGGTTATCGGGAAGCATCATGGTGGGAATGGGGAAATTTATCTCTACAATGGAAGCAATTTCACTTCCATCAGAAAAACAGTATAGAACAAGCAGGGTGTCAATGCCCCACCCATATGAGCATCCCTTTCACTAAACAGCAAGCTCATTTTAGAGAGCCACTAATATACACTCGCCCTGAGTGAAAAATAGGTAGAGTGTAGAGCATTGCAACACGGGACAGTTAAGTGTGGTAAGGAAACAGTCGGATATAGTTTTAGTGGTCCTCTTTCTCACATTCCCCTCCAAAACATCACATGACAACGGTTTTCAGCAGGGCTGAGAGACTAACCAAGAAGCCTGGTAAAAACAGCTGCAGAGCTGTCCCCAGGAAGGGGCCAGAGCTATAAAGCTCCATTCTCTTCCTAGGTAGTAGTGCTGCTTAGTTATCGCACTTAGCTGAATTTTGTTTTTGTTTGTTTTTTTAAATCACACACTTTTAGGTATAATATTGTAATTATTGTTAAGCATTAAATAATGTTGTAGACAACAGTAACTTCTCAAGCAGAATGGACACATGCCTCAATTATTTCTGGTCCTTCCTCTCCAACTACCTTCCATCTTATTAATGGAACCTCTAGAGCATGCCCTAAAGGATAGATACGTGCAAAGTCTGCCATCCGTAATATGGTGGTTGGAGCTGCAATTACGGCACATGGCAAGCAGAGCAAGTTCTGGCAGTTAGAAATTTAACCCCTCACACTTTCATATTCTCAGCATCTGCTCCTATTCAGTGTGTATACAATTAGAATGCCTCTTGATCTATAGCTACTAAAATTCATAGCCATTTTAAGTCTTTACCAATGGATACTTACTCAGTTCCATAATCTATTTTATAGCTCCGACTTAATGCTCATATCAGGTCTTATGTTGTACATATGAATGACTTCATGCATACCGCACAGGAGAAGTGCAATTCCCATCCGTTTCTTTTCAGTATGGAGAGAATTGCACACTAACTCATTCAGCAGAGTTCATGCAATTTGTTGTACTGGGAATTACTCTACGAACAACTACACAGTACTATATTTCTCTCTCAGTGTCAGTTATTCCATAAGTATGTATGGAGGATTCACAGTACAAATATTGTTAGCATACAGGCCCGTGCACACAAGCACCATTACTTTCCCTTGACAAGCTGGGGCAGCACAGTGGTTAGCACAGCTGCCTCACACAGATGGGGTAATGAGATAAGATTCCAACCAGGGGCCTATATGTGTGGAGTCTATGTGCTCCACGGATTTGCTCCGGTTTCTTCCCACAATCCAAAAACATACTGGTAGATTAATTGGCTTCTGAGAAAATGGACCATAGTCTGTGGGGTAGGGAATTGCATGATCCAATGGGGCAGGGAATGATGTACAGCGTATGTGTAGTCACAGCACTGCGTAATGATTGCCGCTATAAAAATAAAAGATAATGTGCACAGATAATGGATAAAAAAACAAAACAAAAAAAACCACCAGGTGAATGGTGATGCCATAATGTTGTGGTGTGCATCATTTTCTTGGCATGGTTTGGGTGTAGTCATTACTTTAGAAGGCAAGATCAATGCTAATTGCTACTTAATGCTATTGAGTGATCATCTTCACATCATAATTGTAGCATCTTTGCTGAATGTGCCCTTTCAGGATTACAACACGCCGATCCACAAAGCACAAAGGTCATCCAATAGTTTGATGTGCATGTTACTGAGGTTAACCATATATCATGGTCTTCAGAGACACCAGATCTGACCCAATCGACTCCTCCCTCTCTTTTACCCCCCACATTCAATCTCTTGCGCAATCCTGTCGCTTTCAACTTCGTAACATTGCCCGCATCTGGCCCTTTCTATCTCATGAAGCAACCAAAACTATTATCCACGCGCTCATCATTTCCCGGCTGGACTACTGCAATCTTCTCCTCACCGGCCTCCCCCGCTCTAGCCTTGCCCCCCTTCGTTCTATACTCAATGCGGCGGCGAGGCTTATCTTCCTTTCTCGCCGCTCCTCTTCTGCCTCCCCTCCCTGCCTTGCCCTTCACTGGCTCCCCTTCCCCTATCAAATTCTTTTCAAACTTCTTACCCTCACCTACAAGGCCCTCTCCCAGTCTAGTGCCCCCTATATCTCCAATCTCCTCTCCATCCACACTCCCGCCCGGTCCCTGTGCTCGGCCAATGACCGTCGCCTCTCCTCCACTCTAATAACCTCATCCCACTCCAGAATTCAAGACTTCTCCCGAGCTGCCCCCTTGCACTGGAATGACCTCCCTCGCTCAATCCGTCTATCCCCTAACTTGTGCTCCTTCAAACGGGCACTCAAAACTCATTGCTTCCTCAAAGCTTACCAGCCCTCCACTTAACCCTCTTTCCATGCTCGCTCTCATCTCCTGGATCCTCCTTAGAGGAGGAGCAAGCGCACCCTTTTCAGACTCCCTCTGTGCCGATTGTCTGTTGCCCTCCCTTTAGGATGTAAGCTCATATGAGCAGGGCCCTTCTCCCTCCTGTCTCTACCTTCTCTTCTGCTCCAACCTCAATATTTTTGCTTTTCCTGGAGCATCTGAAGTCTTGGTATTACTCGTTTATTGTTCTGTACTGTTATTCCCTGTACTGTCCATCGTTTGTACTGTGTTCGGCGCTGCGGAAACCTTGTGGCGCCTTATAAATAAATAATAATAATAATAATAATAATAATAATAATAATATTCTGGAACAATGCCAGAGACCACACTTTCCAAAATCCAGTCACCAGTTGAGTGACTTTCTTGTGCAAAGATAATCCTGCATCCCTCCTGCTAAACTCCAAACATGAGTAATTTCTGAGACATTTTCCAACAGAAAATTAATAAGACATTATATGCTGGAGAAAGAGTGATAATGCCACAGACCAGTCTTCATTCACAATGAGGTTAATATATTTGTGTGCATTACTCTGTATGTATGGACAACTGCATAGTACCACTAAGTGCACAAGATGTACGTGCCATATGTGTATATACTTTGCATTTAAAATGAGAAATATGCCACTAGCTTACAAGGTTATGTTTTTATATTATGCACTAGAGAAAACATTCAACGTGGTATGATTATCGATAGCAACAAAGATTTCTATAACATAAATCCGGCTGCTCAGTACATCCCAAAAAATTATGGGCCTCTATCAAAGAAATTGGACAGCACTTTTCTAGAAAATAAATTTATTGAAAGTGATCTGCTGCTTATTAACCCATGCTATGCAAAATGAATACCACAGTGGTTAAGGTGAGACCACTGACAGTCATTACCAGGTAAAGACTATACACATTTGTGGTAGCCCACAATCATCTAAAAGTCACAAGTGAATTATGTAGTCAGATTGGGCATGATAGACGTGCAAGGTGGCTTTCTTCCCACAACAATGATTTTGATACTTGATTTTGCTCTATGTTGGCACTGTTGCCAATGCAAATAAAGTCTCACCTAATTATAAAGTCAAAAATGGGCACATCCAGCCCTGAAGAGCTCCAGTTCAAAATTGAGAAAAAACATGAAACCAAACACTTCTCTAAAATGTAGTAACCATTATTCTATGAAATTCCCTATTATAATGCATTCAAATGTATATTTTACACAGATCGTAACAGAAGCCATTGGCTTGCCAGTCTTTGCTGAGTGCTGACTATAGAATTTGAGAAACCATCAGTGCATTGTTCAAGACCTCTTATTTTAATTTTTCCTTGGACTTAAACAGTGGACTCTCGCCGGTGCCACCTCATTCCTGTATGTCATTGCTCTCGGCGTTCTATTACCAATTTCTTACAAATCTTTAAGGTGAAGCTAAGATCTCATGAATGCATTGTATGGTAACATACCATGTAAGGCCACAAAAGTACCCATGAGTGCAAGCACATTGTTAGTAGTACAAAATCGCAGTGCCAAGATAGGTAAAAATACCAGCAACACAGGCAGACTTGATGGGGGATTCAATTCAAGGTAATGTGCCCCACAAAGAGTCTGCACAAACCCTCAGAGGCGAGGTCCTGCTGAAATCTTTGCTTATTTTTCCCCCGCTCCCCATAGACGTGCGCAAGAAAATGAGTGGAAATTCCTTACCGTAATAGGCGATAATGTGCGCAGACAGGGTATTAAGTTCATATTCAGTGGGACACTGCACCAAACTTAATCTCCCCTAATGCATTTTAACCAAATTGGCTGACCATTGTACATTCTGTGATCCAGTGGTTGTAGTGAGCTGGTATACAGTGATATGCCATACTGACACTTCTATTGCTTTGACTGTAAACCTATCAAATTCCATTGTCTTACTTTTTCACATTCAAAAGATGAATTGAAGGCTCGGTATGGGAACTTCCTAATACAATCTATGTAAATATATTGAAAATTCTATAATGAAAATTCCACCCAACAAAAAATATATATATTTTTTAAAAAAAACACAAAACAGTTTTTGGTGTAATATCCTTATGTAAACAAAAGTCTACAAAGCTTACTTAGCTATGATTAAGTGTTTAATATATCTAGCAAATCCCTCAGATCTGCAGATAGCCTGTTGTCAGTAGACAAAACATTGTCTTCCCTACTTGAAAATAAATGAGTGACAGCAGGAATTGTGCGACAGACATTGGGCGCATGAGCAAACATTTGTAGGACAAATGCTGAACACAAGTTTTGGGTACCAGGGTTTAAGTAAAGATATTATGCAAAGCCAGAACTCTAAAAAGGTCCAGTTAGAGTATATATACTGTTTTACTAGGTGTTTGAAGCACTTTCAGTTTTTGATGGTTGAAGGTCTTTACCATGTCAGAAGTACCCAACATATGAAGTTATTATGCCAATACAAAAAAAATCTGCTTTTATCTTTAATTCAAAAACACCAATTTAATGTTTCTTCACAATGTCTGTAAGACATAGTACAAACTACCATAGGGCCAACGCTCAGAAAATTAGAACTCGCTGAATGAAGCCTTTTAGCAAATGCTCACTCTGTACACACAGCAGACAGAACGCAGAGCGGACCTTGGACACAAAGCAATGCTACAAGCAGCGTTCCACTGCATCCCACAGACAGTCACCTAATGGCACCAATGTACACAAAGCCTAAGGAATTTAAATGTTTTAGTATCTCACTGAAGGGTGATTTAGCATTTTTCCCTCAGACTAGTTGACAATAGTTGGTGAACAAAAAAATAAATTATGCAAGCCATTTGCAGCTATGACATCACACACGATAAGATCCAACAATAGGACAACTTTCAAATAAAAATATAATTTTCATAAGCACAAATATATGTTGACAATACCGCTGCAAGTGTCATATTTATATCTATACTAAAATTATAGACGTGGAACAATAAAGCCGTCTCTTGTAACATGTAAACAGGAGAACCCAGGACCAGTCCCTAATACGACCATAAATGCTAAACATATCACAGTTACATCCAACACAAAACAAACAAGATACCCACTGTATATGAGGGATACCAAGACGCCCATCCTTGTGCAGTGATGCTGCACGGCCCATATTTGTGTACATCTATATATTCTATTTTATATCCTAGAAGGTCCATATCTGTCATATATACTCTGCCCGGCTGTCAGTAGCCGAGGCCTCTCATGTCTACAGAACCACTCCCGTGTATGTATATAAATGTGCACTATGCTGCAGCCTACATATAAACAATAAGAACACCCTTCTCCCAAGCTCTGACCGCTTTGCTCTCCCAGGAAGACCAGCTTGAATTTCCGCAAGGGGTTCCCGAACTCTCCGCCGCCGGCCGAGCTCATGATGATGGCGCCGAATCACCAAACTGGAGCAGAACCGACCAGTACCGAAGCGCGAGCACGCAAACGTGACCGAGCGCGTTCTATTCACTTGTGCGTAAGAGGGAGGGGCCGTGCGCGCTCCCGCGCAGCCATCATCCCGCAGGGCCGCCATATTAGTATACCCAGGGGAGGTCGGCCGACTGGCATCAAGGGTGTTAATGAGGGAGGAGCCTCTTTCTGAAGTATTAGGTCATCTCGGTGAGGTGACCTCTCTCCAGATGAGTGTTCTAGTTCCTGTAATTTTCCTGACAGTATTCTTTTTTTCCCCCCTTAAGTGACAACCTGTAGAGGACAATTTATTATATTCTTTTTTTCCTATACTGCATTGAATACTCAGCCTGGTTTGTGAAGTGCAAAATGACCAAGGTGCAGCACAAAATTCAGTCTGGTGGTGGTGTGCTATGCACCTTGATTTTCTCAACTGTAGTGTACCTGCATTTCTGCCACAGCGCTTGGGTTTGCCAAGCAAGATGGCCCCATGTGCAGAGGAGCAGAAGTTGGCCAATGATAAGAGTTGGGCACAGTGAGGGTGTTCTTTGCAAAACACAGTGCATGCGCACTGGTGTCCCATTTTTGCAGAGCAGCGCAAAAACAAAATTTTATTTTGCATAAGGATGAGTGCAGGTGATTTTAAGGGAATTCTTCACTGGATTCCCGAACAGTCGTTCACTCGGCACAAAAGAACTTGATATTTGGACCTGCTCTGTGCTGGTGGGCATTGGATCATGTCCTATACTTTTTCATGGGATACATTTTGTACTTTACGTTTACGCTTTGACATGGAAACTCATTTCAAGGATTACTTTGTCCAATGTAAAACAAATCTTCAAACACACAGCCTTCACCACTTGATCATTAGTATTACATGTTTCCATCATTAATAAAGTACACATCAGCCACACAAGCAAGAATTCTGTATCTAGCACTCTTCATATAAACTCTCCATGGGCAATGACAGTCTACCATTCTTCATATAATCTCTCCCTGGGCATTGAACAAGTCTGCCAGCGACACTACCTAACACCGCCTAGTTAATTATTTTTACAATGTAGATAAAGGTGTGTTCACAGCAAATATAGTTATGGTCTGTAGTATTCCATTAATCTAAGAAAAGCATGTTGAGGCTATATACATATTTTTATTGATATGAATGATATGTACTATTTAGACCACACCCCTTTTTCAGCTTCAGTTTACCCATAATTAAACCTTTATCATTTCTGCAATTGTCACTTGCAGTGTTGAAGTTGGAACCAAGGTACAAATAAGGGACAAACATTCATGGCAGATTATAGAAAAGGCTAAATTAGGCATTGGTGAAGCCAATAGAGATTAAATGAAACAAATACATGAAACAAGTACATAATGTTAAATTGTGTATTTAAAGTTTTTCTTTGATTAAGTTGTTTAACCAGAAGCTGGTTTAGAATGGATCAATACAAAGTGTTACCCTTGATATTAAAACAGTTTTGTACCATAGGGTTTGCTGTTTCGAGGGTTTGCAGCACAGCAGTGTTTTTGGATGTTACCTGCTCTATTTTCTTGTGTTCAAATCAAATTAATGTATTGAGGTCAACGGAGCGGAGTGTCTTCAATTGACACCTCCCTCTCGACTGCAAGTGCAAGCACTGGTGACCACTGCATGTCACACATGATCCCTTGTGATTGGCCTATGCCTAACACCAGTGGGTAACCAGACTTTTATTATGATATTTTAATGTTCCTGTGCCTCATATCTAATTTTGATTGTAAAGGAGATTACTTGAGGGGAACAAACATTTCATTGGTAGGCTAATTTGTTAGAAACAACCAACCAAGATCTGAATGTGCATGTCCAGTGTCCAGCTTTATAGACAGGAAAATTCTCCTCTTCACTTTTTTAGCCTTGTCTTCAACATATTCAGTCCCAAAGTTTCACAACTGTTCAAATATGTTTGTGAATGATTTAAATATGCATGGGGTATGGAATAATGATGGTGATTATTCCGACAAGACTTACCCCAACGTCTTCACACCGAATGGCTCCTTCCCGACCAGGCTCCAGGAAAACTGATGTGACAGCCGACTGCAAGGCAAAGTACTTTGCAAAGCGTTGTATATTGTCCATGCCCACATACTTGCAGTACTCCCTTAACAGCACCGATAACAGTGTCGCAGTCGACAGTGACGTCATCAAGTCTCATCGGCTTCTTCATTCATCGCGATGCCTTGCAGTCGGTTGTCACATTAGTTGCCCTGGTGCCTGTTCAGGAAGGAGCCGTTCGGTTTGGAGAAGTCGGGGTAAGTCACCGTTAAATATAAACCAACTAATTTTCCATGGCAAAATATTAAATGAATATATCATAACATATGAACATAACCTGATTGAACAGAAACAAGACAAGCAAAGCAATATGTTAAAATTGATATTTATTTTTTTATCAATGTCTAACTGATCCCATAGATTGTAAGCTTGCGAGCAGGGCTTTCTCACCTCTTAGTCTGTTTTACCCAGTTTGTTTATTAGTTTACTATGTTTGTCCCCAATTGTAAAGCGCTACGGAATATGTTGGCGCTATATAAATGATTATGATGATGATGATGATTTAGACATATTGAAATGCACTAATTAAATTAAACCCTAATAGTGTAGACACGATTCTGGTCATTCAGGTGAATGTGACAGGAGTATGTGATGCGCAGTAGAAGAGAGTTCTCTGCAGGTAAACGGAATCATGTCAACTTGTTTCTGCCTCCTCCTCTTCATCATTTTGCTCTCCCTGTAGCTTGTGTCGTGCAAACTCCTCAATCACCACGTCCTCCGCGCTGGTAAACAGAACGGTTAAAAATTAAACATAGACAAAGTTTTGTTTGCAGAGCTATATAAGAAATGCAGCGCTTTGAATCAGAAACTATCTGTAACTTTATTCATTGATCTGCCAAGGCCAGTGTACTCCAGCTATATAGTATGTGTGTTCAATATATCCTGATAATATTGTAATACACAAGTGATGCTAAGCATAAGCTTCTGTAAATAAAATATTTGTTTTGAAAGTGACTGTTTTTGTCATTGTTTATAAGTGGTGAATTCTGATGTCATCACTTCAGTGTTTTATTATGAAAATGTGTGTATTATAAGGAATAATGCACCCCTACTGTAAATTATTTAGGATATTAGATGTCAACTGAGATCTGTGAGCTGTATGAAAGCATTCAACTTGCAGCCTTGTGTGTTCCTATAGTCACATAAATCCTTGAAAACTTCTAATAACTTTATAATTTACAATAGGAGAATACATTATCCCATAATATGGGATCAAATTATATGTGTTGTAGTCAAAGTTAAGGTTCCAGACATTGTATACAGTGCTACATCAATCTTACAATTTATAAAATGCCAAGACCTTCCAAAGTATACAGTGACCTCATTTACAAAGTGTAAAATTTACACAGATGCGTTTACGTTCCTGGTAAAGATCATAGGATCTCAAAACAAGATGGTGGCATATGTGGGGGAAACATAGAATTTGACGGCAGACTTTTGGATTTTCTGTATATATTTTAATTCTAAGTCTTAAAAAGAGCCATGTTGCCAGGTGTTGATAGCAACCAGAGCAGCTATTGCTTAGGCATGGAAACAATCTCTCCCCCCACCCCTGGCCAAAGTGATCTCTAAAATTAAATTTAACTTTGAAATGGAAACCCTAGGTGTCCCATATTCTATGTCAACAATATCCCCGCTGGTTAAGTGGAGAGCTTGGCATATCTATGTTACCAAAGGGGAAGGAGCCCTGTCACGTTCCCTACACTCGCCAACGATACTGGTGATTGAGCTTCTGTATGTAGGCTATTAGCTGGGTTTACCATATATGGCAAATAGTCAGGTAGATACTGCTCTGATTTTGTATGCTTTCAGGGTGATTGTGTTCCATTCCCATTATGTACCCCCCCCCCTTTTTTTTTTCTTTCTGTACCCCTTTGAAAAATCTATAAAAAACAATAAAAATTTTATTTGTTAAAAAAAAAAAGAGCCATGTTTGTCCCTTGTGTTATTTATTTTATCCCTACCATCAATACTGGGCAACTATTCCATTGATCTATCACCCTTTCTGTAAAACAAAAAACATTTTTTATGTCGCCGTTCGTCTTTGTCCCTGCAATTTCCTTTGTACTAGAAAACCATTCTTAAGCCGGTTTATAAATCTTATTCTTTTAATGAGACACATTTTGCACCTACCAGTTGTACTCTGGTAGAGAAGTGCATATCTAGATACACGTTTCCCAATGTAAAAACAAAAAAAAACCTCTTAAAACACAAGTGACAATGTGTAATAAAGGAGTTTCCAATGTACCCTTACTTTCATGAATAATTTAAGCCATACATGGGGCAATTGGAACAGAAAAATTTAATGAAAACAGTGATTCTAAAGTGGTAAGAAACTGAACTTTGGATGTAACTTCTGTACAATGCACCTCTTAGATTTTCCACTTTCCTGCAAACCTAGTTGTACACCATGATATGTGCTGGGCAGACTAGCTAGACACACCAGTGCAAAACCAAAGGGTTTCCTGCTGTGCATCCAATGTGCTTTATAAATGAGGTCCAGCGTTTGGATTGATTTAATGCAAAGCATGAACTTGACATTTTCTATGGAAAACAAAGATGTTACATGAAAATTGGTATGCACTATGTACCAGGTCCCAGGTGCACTCTACACCATCATTGCTGCTTCCCAATAGAGACACTTATGAGATAGGCTGCACACTCCTGACCATATATGTCTGTCATTTTCAAATAAAAACACATTTTTGTGTTTGGAGCTGGTTTTTTTTTGTGGTCACAAATTGGGTCTTGGGGTGGAGAGTAGGGGTTAATGTAGTCATTCCAAGCCGTAAGTTAAACTCTACCCCTAAAGATTTTATTGAAGAAAAAAAAAAAGTATTTTGGTGCGCAAGCAGTATAGCCACATAAACGAGCAGCTCTGGACCTGCACAAGCCACTTTCAACTATGAGCACAATACTTTACTGGAACCACCCAAATTTGACACCCCTTGCCTCCTCCTTTATGGATCCTACCAAAGCATGAACAGTGGACTCTGAACTCACAAAAAAATACTCAGAGGCAAATACTGCAAGACATACACCACAAGACAAACATGGTGACAGAACATGCTACCCCTAATATCTTAGCAATGGATGAAGATGATTTACCATTTACAAAAAATAAAGACCTTTCTTGATAGGATGAACTTTATTCAACAGCTTTCTCAAGATCTGGTATATGTGGGCGCTGAAGCAAAGACTCTTGAATGTTAGAAAGATAACCCTGCAAACGCTTACAACACTAGACCTAGATCTACACTACTTAAAAGTGATGTCCATGAATCTGTTGCAAATTTGCATTCCGTTTTGTTGAATCTTTATACTACACTTGCTGCTGTACCCAGAGATTTATACTTGGACCATTCACAGAGCTATAACTAGCTCCAGTGAAAGACCAAGGCATATAATAGTTAAATACTATTTTTATTCAAACAATCCATCCAGATACAGTAATCCACTCCTCAATGAGGACAAGCAGACTGAAGTTTACATATAATTCCCAGGCCACTTTTCATAATACAGCGCCATCTTGGGCCAATTATGGACATCCCGATCAAGGACAAAGCATTATCTAATGCGTGGGTGTATCAAAAACAAAGCCCAACTTTTGTTTTTAATAAAAATGCCGTATTTTTTAAACAAAAAAATTACGACAAAGCACTGAGAATCATTGGTTCGTGGGAACCGCTGCTTAGTAAATATGGGTTGGGTACGGCTTAGCGATTACGACCATTCCGACAAGTGTCATACCTACAAAAAAAAAACAGATGTCAGAAAAAGATGAACTAAATAGAAGCAAACTTACCTGAAAGACGAAGAGACAGATGTCCGATGCCACCGCAGGCTGTCAGGCAGTGATTCCGATTGGACAGCTCTCCGGCACTTCAGTGTGACGCGTGCACGACTTACATGGATGTTAATTTAAAGCGGAAATGTATGGACCCTGCAGGCTAAGTGTTTCAACACTTAGCCTGGACAGTTCTCCGGCACTTCAGAGTGACATGTGCGCGACTTACATGAATGTTAATTTAATGCGGCAATGTCTGGACCCTAAGTGTTTCAACACTTAGCCTGCGAGGTCCAGACATTGCCACTTTAAATTACCATTTATGTAAGTCGCGCACACGTCACACTGAAGTGCCGGGGAGAGCTGTCCAGTCGGAATCACTGCCTGTCAGCCTGCGGTGCCATCGGACATGTGCCTGTTCGTCTTTCAGGTAAAGTCTGCTTCTATTTATTTTGTCTATTTCTGCCCCCGGGTTTTTTTTGTAGGTATGACACTTGTCAGAATGCTGGTAATCGGTAATACGATTATCACCGAGTAATTATACCCTATAATCTCTTGGGACTATAATATTCTCCAGGATACACTCCTATATTGTTGACTTCTCCCTGTTAGGGTGTGGTCGGTTTTTGTAGCAGCAATAATGCTGACAACAGTTAGGCTGATGTAAAAATTCTGATTATTATTATTAAGTCCTACAAGGAGATAATAGTGACTTTCCATATACCAGATTCCCCACACACTTATTTTACACCCAATCTAAATCGGGTGGCAATCGGGTAACTTACTAAAATGTCTCCTGCTTCAATGACATCAGTTACAATGGCCACAGTGAGATTGCCGGTTTTAAAGTGACAATGACCGGACCCGCCGCCTGTATAATGTAAATCAGTATTATCTCCTTGTAGGTCTTACAGTAATCAGAATTTTTATGTTGGCCTAGCTGTTTTCGGCATTATAGCTGCTGAAATAATGACCCCCACCGGGTTACCTTTTGTAGAGATAAGCACATATTACTCCATGTAGACTTTGCTTTTAGGGTACCCAAATCTCTATTGGTGGATAATTCAAACTATTCACCAATCGGAGTGTGGAAATCACCAATCACTGTCTGCAGGGTATGACTTTGTAATACCCAGTAACTGCATGCACTCAGTGTCACGACTGAGACCCGCCGATCACAAACAGGCGCCCCAGCTGTCACCTATTCAATGCTGGCGGCATCTCTCCGGATGGACGCGGCGGCTCTCCTGTGCAGTCGCTGTCTTGCCGGGTTCTGCGCATGCACTGACCCGACATCTTCCCCAAACTGTCTGGCCAGTCAGCTGGCCTGCTTCACTATAAAAGGCACCTCCTGCAGGTAAATGGTGGCAGATGTTCAGGTCTCTCCTGCTGACCAGTTGTTATTATTATTATTATTTTTTTATTTATAGGGCGCCACAAAGTATCCGTAGCGCCGTACAAGGACAAACAATGGCACAGTACAAGGTGAAACAAGGTGAAACAGCACAGTACAAGTAACAGTAAGCACTATAACTCTTGGGGCTCAGGCACAGCATGAAAGAGAGGGAGGGAGGGGAAAAGTGAGTACAGGCAGGTAACTATGGCCCAAGAGGGTGGGCACGGATGACAGGTTGAGAGTCACTGAGGGAAGCGGAGAGAAGCGAGAGGAGACAGAGGGCAGAGGGACTTAGAGGAGGTGAGCTGAGTAGCTGGAGAGCGCAGTTAAAAGTGATGGAAACAGAAGGTAGGAGAGCCCTGCTCAAAGGAGCGAACAATCTAAGGGGAGGGGAAGACAGACAGACACATGGATGAGACGGAGAGACGGGAGGAAGGGGGAGAAGGGAAGAAGGGATGAGAAAGAGAGGTAGCCGACCGGTGGGAGTTTAGGCATGAGACAGAAAGGCTTTAAGGAAAAGGTGGGTTTTGTTGTTCCCAGGATTCAGCTCCTGTTTCCCCTTGCAAGCCTGCAGCATCCCTGTGCTGTATTATTCTGATCTACATTGCTGTTTTCTGATAGCCTGCCAGAAGGAATCGCATTCAGTCTGTGCCTGACGCTCTGGTGCTTCTCTCCAATAATAGGCTGTCACAGAACATCGCACCTCTTCTCTATCCTGATTCTAGGGGCTTCCCAGCTACACAGGACTTCTATGGCAACCACCATTGCAGAACATCTCATCCCTTGGTCATCCTGATTCTATGGGCTTCCCAGCTCCACAGGACTTCTACGGCAACCACCGTTGCAGAACAACTCATTCTCTTTCATTCAGATTCTAGCGCTCCCATACCCCACTGTACTTCCCTTGTACCTCCAGTCCCTGTATGCTAGGTTCTCTCTCCGGGTTTGCTCGTCACCCTCTATGAGGACCGCGACCTGCAATTAGGGAGCCCCTCAGCCCATACTCCCTTGCAGGAGTCACTGGTGAAAACCTTCCTCTCCGTTAGACTCCGCACCTCTTGGAGGGTAGCACCAACTCGAGCAACCTTTCGGGAAGTTCCCAGAGCCTTCAAGTGTGACAGTAAGATCTGGCCAAAATGAATGTGGGTAGGGTTGAGCATCAAGAGGCTACCCAGATCCAACTCCTTCAGTGTTTGCAAACCTTGGCAGTTCATCTAGATACTCTGCAAGCAGCGCCTTCAGCTGCAGAGACAGCCCCGAACCTCTCGCTCCCACGGTGGCGACAGCCGCTTCAACTCTAAAACTGTCTTCTTCACAAAAATTTGACAGGGATTGGAAAACTTGTCGAGGGTTCCTTAATTAATGCTCGATCCAGTTTGAGCTACTCCCACAGAATTTCCCCTCAGACCACTCTAAGGTCACCTACATCATCTGTCATCTATCGCCCCCCTGGTCTACACCAACAATTTCTTGAACACTTCTCTGCATGGCTCCCTCACTTCTTATCTACTGATATCCCCACCATCATCATGGGTGATTTCAACATCCCTATTTCTAATCCACGTTCCAATGCTGCTTCCAAACTACTCTCTCTAACCTCCTCACTTGACCTCTACCAGTGGATTGAATCTACTACTCATCAGGATGGCCACTGTCTTGATCTTGTTTTCTCTAGACTATGCTCAGTTTCTCATTTCCTTAACACTCCTTTCCCCCTCTCGGATCATCACCTTATTAGCTACTCGCTCACCCCCAGTTCTTTACCCTCCCTAGTGTCAAACTCTTCCAAGCCTCCTCGTACCCGCAGGAATATCAACGCTATTGATTTTCAACAGTTTTCCACGTCTCTCCAACACCTTCTCTCCCCAATTTCTATATTCTCCTCCCCTGATCGGGCAGTACCCCATTTTCATCAAACCCTAGCAACTGCCCTGGATCAAGTGGCTCCAGCAACACTACATACTTTGCGTAGAACTCTTTGCCAACCGTGGCACACTACAGTAACACGAACTCTACAAAAACGTTCTCGTAAAGCAGAACGTCACTGGCGTAAATCTTGTGCCTCTAATGATTTCATCACATATACTGATATCTACCACTCCTACAGAAATGCTCTGAACACTGCTAAACAAGCATACTACTAATCTCTCAACTATGCTCAGGCTTCTAACCCCAAACGCCTCTTTAACACATTTAACTCTCTTCTGAATCCTCCTGCCCCAAATCCCCCAACTAACATCAGTGCACAGGATCTTGCTTCATATTTCAAGGACAAAATTGATATGATCAGGCTTGAAATGGTATCATCTCCCTTGACAAGCAATCGGCTCAATTCCTTTGTAGCACCCTCTGACACTCTCTCTTCATTTGATACCACAAATGAAGTGGAAGTTTCTGCCCTCTTCTCATCTTCCTACTCTACCTCCTGTCCTCTTGATCCCATTCCCTCACAAATTGGTATGTCCCTGTCTCCTGTGCTCATTCCCCCTCTAACTAAAATCTGTAATCTATCTCTTTCTACTGGTATTTTTCCATCACTATTCAAGCATTCAGTGATTACTCCCATTTTAAAAAAACAGAATTCTGACCCTAACTCTCTCATAAATTACCACCCATCTCCCATGCCCCTCCAAGCTTCTCGAGAGAATTGCCTACACACGACTCACACACTTTCTTACAGCAAACAACCTATTGGATCCTCTTCAGTCAGGCTTTCGCTCTCAACACTCCACAGAGACTGCGCTGACCAAAGTTGTAAATGATTTGATCAAACCAAAAAATAATAACCAATACTCTCTTCTAATTCTCCTGGATCTCTCTGCTACATTTGACACTGTTGACCACTCTCTCCTCATACAAACGCTACAATCCCTAGGTCTTGAAGGCACTGTCCTATCCTGGTTCTCATCCTACCTATCTAATTGCTCTTTCAGTGTTCATTTTTCTGGATCCACCTCTGCTCCGCTTCCTTTATCAGTTGGAGTTCCACAAGGCTCAGTCCTAGGTCCTCTGCTATTCTCTATCTACACCACTTCTCTTGGAAAACTAATAAGCTCCTTTGGATTTCAGTATCATCTCTATGCGGATGATACACAAATTTATCTATCCTCTCCTGATCTTTCACCATCTGTGTTGTCTCGCGTTACTGACTGTATATCTGCCATTTCATCTTGGATGTCTTCTCGCCAACTCAAACTCAATCTTTCAAAAACTGAATTAATAATATTCCCACCCAAAAACAGAAGCTTCCTGCCTGACATTTCTATTTCTGTCAATAACATGACCATAAATCCCACTCCGCAAGCTCGTTGCCTAGGTGTAATCCTTGATTCACAACTGTCGTTTATTCCCCACATCAACTCTATATCTAAATCATGTTACATACACCTAAAGAACATTTCCAGAATACGCACATATCTGACACAAGACACCGCAAAAACATTAATTCATGCACTCATCATCTCCCGCATCGACTATTGCAATTCCCTCCTTACTGGTCTTCCCAAAGTCAGACTTGAACCCCTACAATCTATTTTGCACGCAGCGGCTAGATTGATTTTCCTTACAAACCGTTATTCCTCTGCTGAGTCACTCTGTCAGTCTCTACATTGGCTGCCTGTATTTCAACGAATCCAATATAAAATTCTTCTACTAACATACAAGGCCATCAACAAAATTGCACCGACATACATTTCCTCACTTGTCTCGAAATATCTCCCTACTCGACACCTCCGTTCTGCACAAGATCTACGTCTCTCCTCCACTCTCATCACATCCTCCCATTCTCGGTTACAGGATTTTTTCCGGGCTGCACCTACTTTGTGGAATTCCCTCCCACGCACAGTAAGACTTTCCTCTAGTCTTCCAACCTTCAAGCGTTCACTGAAAACCCACCTCTTCAGACAAGGTTATGATATTCCTCAACCATCATCTTAATTTCCCTAGATTACCCTATTACCATCCTCTACACTGCTAACGCAAGACAACACCCTTCTGACCAACATTGCAACACACATAGCCCACTCAGTACTTTTACCTTTGCAGTCTGGCTGGTCCATTGTGCAATATGATGTAGCACATGCCCTTGTGTTTCTAACGCCCATTGTCCTATAGATTGTAAGCTTTTGAGCAGGGTTCTCTTACCTCTCTGTCTGTATGTATTACCCAGTATTGTCTTATTAATGTTTGTTCCCAATTGTAAAGCGCTACGGAATTTGCTGGCGCTATATAAATAAATGTTGATGATGATGATACATCATTTCCCTCTCTCTCTGGGCAGGCATTGGCCTGGGCATCCCCATTTTGGGAGCAGGATGACCTCATTCTTTGCGACAGTGCGGCATTCATCTGAACTTTCCGGAAAATCTTTGATGAGCAGGGTCGTGTCTCTTCTGCCGCTTCAAGTATTCTTCAACTCCGCCAAGGTGCCCATTCTGTTTCCCAATATGTAATAGAATTCCACATCCTGTCCTCAGAGCTTCGCTTTGTCATTGAGTGGATACTTTCTTCCAGGAGAGGTCGTCAGAGAAAGACACTCCTCGACGCCCTGTGGTCTGACTGGCACCACAGTTCCCAACTTCCAGCTCCCACAGAGGAGCCTATGCAAACTGGCTGGTCTCGACTTTTTCCCGAGGAAATGCAACGAAGAACTTATAACAATCTTTATATCTACGGTGCTGAGTCCGGGCATCTCATTGGCTCCTGTCCCAAACGTCAGGGAAACGCCCAACCCGAACCTGTCCCTGGGAAGTCAGGCTGGGAACATCAAAATCCTCTCCGAATTTGAACAAACCTTCCACTTGTTCTATCCCTATTACCATCCTGGGGCCCTCTGGTTCGGCCAACTTTCTTTGATCTTTTGAATTTCGGAGCAGCAGGGAATTTCATTTCTGCCACCCTGGTGAAGCATCTCTCTCTACCCACCGAGTCTCTTCCTCAATCTATTGTCATTACTGCAATTGACAGTAGTTGAATTGCTAATGGAACCATCTATCTCAGGACCCAGACCCTTATGCTTGAGGCAGGAGTTCTGCACCGTGAGACGATTTCCTTTCTCATCCTTCCCCAGATCATCAGCCCAGTAATCTTGGGTCTTCCCTGGCTTCAACAGCACTCCCTTCATATTGATTGGGCCTAATCTCAAGTACTAGCCTGGAGTTCGCCCTGTCAGTCCCTCTGTCTTGTTCAAGTTAAACCTTTACGAGTGGTCTCTTCTACGTCAGAGACGTCCAAGACATCATTACCACCTCAGTACGCCTCCTTCGCACGTGTGTTTGATAAAAGCCGCTCTGAAACCCTGCCTTCTCATCGTATTTGGGACTGTCCCATAAATCTCCTGCCAGGCAAAATTCCTTCTAGTGGGCATGTGTACCCATTGTCCATTCCTGAAACACAATCTATGACGGAGTATGTCCAAGACAACATCCAACGTGGGTTTATACAACCCTCTACCTATCCTACCGGCGCCAGATTTTTCTTTGTGAAAATAAAAGATGGATCCTTGTGCCCATTTATCTATTATATGGGCTTAAATGTCATTACAACTAAAAACTGGTATCCCATCCCACTTGTGACCGAACTCTTTGACCACATTAAGGGCGCTCAGATATTTACCAAGCTAGACATTAGAGGAGCTTACAACCTAATTCACATTCGTAAGGGTGATGAATGGAAAATAGTTTTTAACACCAAAGATGGCCACTATGAATACCTCGTCATGCCCTTTCGGCTCTGTAATGCCCTAGCGGTATTCCAGAGTTTTGTCAATGAGATTGTTAGAGACCTATTATACTCCTGTGTCGTGGTATACCTGGATGACATTCTGGTTTTCTCCTGGGACTTGCGCACACATCGTCATCAGGTGGCTGAAGTTCTGCCCAGACTATGAAAATATCAGTTATTGTAAGCTCAAGAAGTGTTCCTTTGAGACTTGTCACACAACCTTTTTGGGATAACTTATCTTTGGCTCTGGTCTTCAGATGGACACTGAAGTGGTACGTGTCATCCTAGATTGGCCCCTCCCTGCTGGAATCAAAGCTATCCAATGCTTTCTTAGTTGCGCCAACTATTATAGACAGTTTATCAAAGGTTATTCTACTTTTGTGGCTCCCATTGTAGCACTCACTCGGAAAGGGTCTGAGACCAAAGCCTGGTCTTCAGAGGCTATTGAAGCTTTTGAATTTTTCAAGACAGAATTTTTCACAGCTCCTATTCTCAAACAACCGGATCCCACTTTGCCTTTCTCTGTGGAAGTTGATGCCTTGGCTATAGGAGTAGGAGCGGTGCTCTCTCAATATTCCTCCTCTGAAAAAAACTTCACCCCTATGCTTTTTTCTCCTGTAAATTCCTATCAGCGGAAAATAACTATACTACTGGGATAAGGAACTTCTAGCCATGAAATTAGCACTCTCTGAATGGAGGTATCTATTAGAAGGTTAACAGTTTCCTGTCAGCGTCATCACCGACCTTAAGAACCGGCTTTATCTTTAATCAGCTTAGTGCTTAAACCCTCCGCAGATACATTGGTCCCTCTTTTTCTCCCGCTTTAACTTGCACATCACTTTTAGACCGGGGTCGCTCTCTCTCTCTCTCCAGCATTCGGCCACGAGCCAGAGTCATCTGAACCATCCTCCTGCCCTATTTTGGAACCCGAGAACCTCCTGGCAATTCAGTATCCACTCTTCCCACTCCTCCTCCAGGTCAAATCTTTGTCCCTCTGTTTCTCCGAACCTAAATCGTATCATGCCTTTCGCTTCACTGGTCATGCAGGAGTGTTGAAAACTACCAAGCTGGTTTACAGAAATTATTGATGGCCTACCCTTATCACCGATATCAAGCAGTTTGTAGCAGCCTGCAGTATATGTACACAACACAAGACTCCTCATTTTAGTCTAGCGGGTCGACTAATTTTACTACCTCTTCCGACCAAGCCATGGTTATACATCTCCATGGATTTTATTACTGACCTTCCTACAAGCTGGTGCTGCAAAATCCGAAAATGCTGGATGCCGGTGCTTCATTGTGACATCACTGAAGACAGCGATATCTACATTTAAACAGGTATGTTAATATTAAGGGTTAGGGTTGGAGATTAGGCTTAGGGTTTAAACATTGGTGACATCACAATGAAGCGCCAGACATTTTACACCAGTCGCATACCAGTTGTTTTGCTCATTTCCTCGGTCGGTAACAAAGTAAGTGTAGATTTTAATAGGTAGTTGATTTAAGCCATCGGATTTCTTTTGTAGGTGTATTGAGTGTCGGTATCACAAGCATTTTGTGCCCCTCATTGGGCTACCCTCTGCGGCTCAACTGGCCTAGTTTATTAAATTGTCCGGCTTCATGGCTTTCCCTTAAAAATTGTGTCTGACCGTGGGGTTTAGTTTACCGCCAGATTCTGGAGATTTTTTTGTAAACTTCTCAACATTCAACTTAACATCTCCTCCTCAGTCTAACTGACAAACTGAGCGAGTGAATCAAGTTCTGAAAACTTTTATCCGGATATACTCATCGGCCTCTTGAGACAACTGGTCTGACCTTCTACCCAGGGGCGTAATTTGCCCATAATAACCTTTATCATGAGTCTACCTCCTCTACTCCATTCTCTATTGTTTATGGTCATCATCCTAACTTTCCCAGATTCGCTGAAGGGTGCCCACAGTGAATAATCTTCATCGGGATTTCCGTTCCATCAAACTCTCGAGTGCCTTAAGAAATCCTCCTCCCGTTATAAGCACTTTGCCCATAAGAGACGTTGTACTGTCCCTCCATTGAAATTTGTATAAAGTATACTTTCCACAAAAAGTATAAAGTATGGCTTTCCACAAAAAACATCCACCTTAGGGTACCTTATATGAAATTTGCACCCCAATTTATTGGACCCCTCAAAATCCTTCAGGCTATTAACCCTTTATCTGTTAAACTGAAACTTCCCGCCTCTCTCCACATCTCCAACACTTTTCACGTGTCTTTGCTAAAACCTCTTATCATCACACTACGCATGGAGAATAATTCAAAATCAGTCAAATCCTAGACTCCAAGCTGTCTCGGGGGAGACTCAAATATCTTGTGGATTGGAAGGGTTTTGGCCCTGAAGAACGTGCTTGGATTGATTCTTCGGACATCCATGCTCCCCTCCTGGTGAAAAAATTTAATTGCAAACATCCTAAGAAACCTGGCTGTTGGTGTCCAGCGGCCACCTTTAAAAGGAGGGGGGGGGGGGTACTGTCACGACTTAGACACACTTATCACAGACGGGCGACCCCTGTTGTCACTTACCTATTCACCTCCTGTGGCATCTCTCCGTACGGACGCAGCTCTCCTGTGCAGTTCACATCTTGCCGGGTTCTGAGCATCTTCACCATCCAAACTGTCTGGCCAATCAGCTGGCCTGCTTCACTATAAAAGGCACCTCCTGAAGGTAAATGGTGCCAGATCTTCAGGACTCTCTTGCTGAACAGTCGTTCCCTGGACTCAGCTCCTGTTTCCCCCTGCAAGTCTGCAGCATCCCTGTGCCGTATTATTGTGATCTACATTGCTGTTTCTTGATAGTCTGCCGGCAGAACATCGCATCTTTTCTCTATACTGATGCTAGGGGCTTCCCAGCTCCACAGGACTTCTACTGCAACCACCGTTGCAGAACATCTCATCCCTCTGTCATCCTGGTTCTAGGGGCTTCCTGCACTTCTAGGAGGGTAGCACCAACTCGAGCAACCTTTCGGGATGTTCCCAGAGCCTTCAAGTGTGACACTCAGCATGGTTGCACTGGTAGTTAAGAAACCGACAGAGGATGTTGATGACCATTGCAAATTTGTTTTAAACACAATAGGAGCCTCTGGACAGGATCAAACAATGTGGTGTGTGACCAGAAAATATTAAACTTAAACTATACCCTACCTCCCTCTGGATCCGCCTCTGTACTACACCTGGGGCTAAATGTATCAAGCTGAGAGTTTTCCAGTGGGTTTGAAAAGTGGAGATATTGCCAATAGCAACCAATCAGATTCTAGCTGTCATTTTGTCGAATGTACTAAATTAATGATAGCTAAAATTTGATTGTTTTTTTGAAACGCGCTGGAAAACTCTCAGCTTCATATATTTACCCCCTGGACTGTTAATATATATGTGTGTGTTTGTGTGTGTGTCTGTTAGAGAGCACACCTATGACTCAAATCACTCAAACTGTGTTGAACTTTATACTTCTATCAGACAAGAGAGAGAAAGAAGTTGCACTTAAAATGTCAAATGACGAGACTTGCTACAACAGTTACTATAGATATTAAAGTTAATTCCAAATGGGCTCTTATGGTTATTACAATTGATTATTGATGAGCGCCCAGCATTATAAAATCCTAGATTTATTCCAAAGGGAGGGATACCCTTAGCAGGTGCAGCTCTCACAAACCTTGGGAGGAGAGCGCGGTTCCATATTATAATATTACAATAGAAAGGACAGACAGTATCTAAAAATGTACTGTTACTATGGTATTTTTATGTCAACAGAATGTGGCTTTATTTGTTTTTTTTTAAGTTTTTTTTCTTTTTTCCTACTTATTTCATTTGTTCGCCTGCTTTCATTTGTTCACACTTTTTTCAGTTCGGATTATTCTGGTACAACATATACGAGTCTTTCCACCAACACAAATTGATACAGAACCATGCCAAACTTTACACCCATCTCTTTCTTATTACAACCTTTTTCCTTCTCTAACTCTCTAGACATTTAACACACCCACAAGGCCATACGAAATAGAGCTGATATCACACATCAGGCAAACACCTTTAAGATAGCTGTTATAACTATATTCCCCTGCAAATAGCGCAATTAGGGCCACCATCACTGGTATATGGCGATACAGGTATTAAAGGCTCAACTGACTAGGGAGCTGATGTGACCTGATTGCCCCACCCCCTTCAATTGCACATTGATAGACACTGATAAACTAGGAGACCTCTTCTCACGCACAAATCCAAGACTTCTCCAGCGCCGCCCCCCTTCATTGGAACAAGCTCCCTCAGAACATCCCCTAATCTGTCCAGTTTCAAATGGACATTAAAAACCCCCCTTTTCTTAAAAGCCTTCCAGTCACCTGCTTAACCACCCACCTGTCGGCTACCTCTCCCTCTCTTCCCTTCTTCCCTCTCTTCCCTTCTCCGCCCCCCTCCTCGACTCTGTCTATGTTTCATCCGTTTCTCTCTTTCACCCTTGTGTCTCTGTCTGTCTTCCCCTCCCTTTAGACTGTACGCTCCTTTGAGCAGGGCTTTCTCTCCTCCTGGTTCCACTTCTTTTAACTTTTCTCCCCAGCTATTCAGCCCACCTCCTCTTGGACCTTCTGCCCTCCGACTCCTCTCTCTTCTCTTTGTTCCTCTCGGTGGCTCTTAACCTGTCATCGCGCTCACCCTTTTGAGCTCAGGTTACCAGCTTCACTAATTATCCCTCACCCTCTCTAGCTGTGCTTTGAGCTCCCAGAGTTATAGTTCTTACTGTTAACAGCACAGTACAAGGTGAAACAGCACAGTACAATTGTTTGTTCTTTTATGGCGCTACGGACACTTTGTGGCAACCTATAAATAAAAGTTAATAATAATAAAAAAAAGCCCCAGCATCATGTCAAGAAGGGTGAAAGCAGAAAGGCAAGGACGGAAGCAAAAATGTTAGCAGTAAAGCAGGAATGGGCACTTTCTGTATATAAACTATAACTTTTAATTATGTATTATGCTGTAGGTAAGCAGGGAAGTTTGTGTACTATAAAGGCAGAAGCGGTTAGGCTGACAAAATAGTGTATTGGAAGCCACAGCCTTGTGTCATATCACTGTGTGTACAAAGTTCTGTTCATTTTGGAGAAATCCTGAAGAGTATTGTGGGGGGCTGGCCATTGAAGACAAAACAGCCAATGTATATTCAGTTTACTTGTAGGTAACCCTGTCCCTGGTCATATACTTTAAAGACAAGAAGGCAGAATGCCAGGGGGAGGTCTGATGGTCATATAACGGGCATATGGGAAGGACTAGGGAGCATGAGGGGAGATTTTGAAGTACATGTGGGATCTGAGGACTTGTGGGAGTCTGCTGACATGTGGGGCTATTTTGGAACATGTGGAAGATGTGAGTAATATGTTGGAGAAATTTGGAGCAAATGAGGGGCATGTGGGGTAAAGGAAATGGCTACATGTTTGATTTGTACTGGAACCCACAATTTCTAATTGCAGCCCTGAGTGTAATGACTACTATACAATGACCAATGGGAATTAAGGCTATATCCCACAACATAAAAATGCCTTAACTGGCCCCTTAAACACCAGAGGCGCTCAAACACACACCCAGCACCAAGCTAATACAATCTTCCTGCAGGAAACAAGATCATGCACCAAATTATAGAGATCAGAGATATCCTGTTCACTACAGTGCTATGGCCCCCTTAAAAAATGTGTCATAAATGACTCAACTTCCTAGTAAGCAATAACATATCTGATACACAAGATTTTCTCCTTCAGATACACTGGGAAATGGAAGCTATAACAGAGAACCGATTCATCTATGGCCCATACAAAACATCTATGTTTTTTCATATATAACAAAACATTGACCAATGGCAATCTCAAGTGACTGCCATTGGTGGTGATTTCAACGTGATAGTGGATTGTTATTTTTTTGTTTGATCGTTCCCAATCCACTTGAGTGCCCTCCCTACATCCTAATGATAAAGCATTTAAATAACTTATTACCAAACACATTCTCATTGACTTTCGGTGTATGCTACACTCCAAAGAACATGACAATACATTTTATTCCCACACATTCGGTACTCACTCCTGGCTTGATTATATTCTCATATCCCAAACCAATATATGCAAACTCAGCTCAGCAACGATACACAAATGGTTGATGTATCATTATTGAGATACTGGTTCTTGGTTCGATGTGCCATCATTGATATACTGCTCCACTGATTTCTAGTCACATGGAGATTAAATAATATTCAAAGTACACTTCCTTGAGATAGAGAAAGTGATTAGAGATTCATACTATTAAAATTATACTGCATATTTGTATGTAAAACCAATGTGGGCTTATCTATACTGTGCCTGACATACTACAGAGCAGCACAAAAATGTAATCTAATACAGTGCCATTCACAGTCAGATAAACCTATCTGGGTTTGCATACAGCAAGCAGTTACAGACTCTCCACTGTTCATCAAAAGGATCAATCTCTGCCTTTTATGTAGTTGTATACACCACTATATGGGATGCAATTACCATAAATAAATCTCTTTGAGAATGAGAATTCAATCAGATGCTGATGGGTTGGTAACTGTCTGGGACATTAGCCAAAATATCCTTTTGTATTACCATTATAGAAAATGGCAATAAAGTACCCATGCAATGGAACCTTACACCCATCCACTTCAAACATTTGTAACCTGCAGCTTCTCTACTTTGTTACAAGTGTTCCACCTTCTGAGTGCTATGTTTAGTAGTGATATCCCTCCCAATGGGTGGACTGTCTTACTTGATCTCCCCCTATCTTCCTCACTTGAGCTACCTAATCCACTAATGGGCAAACTTATGCACTTTAGGAGCCGCATGGGTGTCCCTCCAAACTACAAAAGTGCCGTACCTTACCCTTAATCTCAGTAAAAAGTTAAAACAATAAATTTAAACAAAGAAAGAGAAACCTATCTGCAATAATGTATTAGCAGACATATTAATGTAAGATAAACAAGTGTCACAGCTATAACAAACTAATCTGACCATAAAGCAGGAAGGAGCTGGGGGCCGCTGGTGAAGGATGAGAGTGCTGCATGCAGCCTACTGATCTGTTGCCCATCATTCACCTAAACAACCTAACCAATTAATATCTTTAATTTGCACAGTCATGTTTTGCTGTATAGTGAGGAAATGGACATGCGACTATCCTACATATCTAGAGGTAGAGGTTTACATCCATTTCATGCAGGGGCGGGCTGGGCCGGGGGAGCAGGGGGGCATCGGTCCCCGGGTCGCTTAGTCTGACCCCTGTTTGGGCCCCCCCCCCCTGTTGGATGTCAAATTTCGTTCATATGATCCGCAGCAATGACGTGTGCGTCCCCCGGGCTGAGATCTGCCAGCCCGTGCCTGATTTCATGGCTACTATTCAAAGACTAACAGCAATGATACAAGGTACTTTGCCTACCTTCCAGGCAATCTGGGATCCCTGGATTCTAATGAGCGATTCTAGTTATATGGTAGTAGCTCCATCAGTTTTCAAATACGCACCACACACACTTAGATAATTCCCATGTATCTTGATGTACCTATTTCTCCTACTAACACACAAAATTGTGAATTTGTGGTATACATTTTTATTACCTACATTCTGTATCACCTGTCAAACCGTAACACAGGTGTTCTAAGGCGAGCTCAGGACAGAAACCTCATGTGGAGCAGAAGGCAAATACCCTGAGGTCGCTTTAGGACACCTGCGTTCCAGTGAAACTGCCCACCTGCCACTGTCCTCGACAGGGCCTGATTAAGGGTTCTGGCCGCCCTAGGCTAACACGGCCGCAGCGCCCCCCCCCCCTCCTCCAAATATATAGGTGTATAGGAACACTCCTGAATATGAATGTTCATGTGTATTCTCCAGCATTCAAATTTAGACAGATTGTGCCATTGTCTCTTAACTGTTCTTGCTCTTCTCTCTTGCAACTTTGTTATCCTCTCGCTGGCTTCTGGAAAGTTGGCGTCCTGTTTTGAAAATGCAAAAATGTATTATAATGCAAACCCTGAATGATTAGGCCCTTTAGTTAAAACAAAACACTCCATTATGGCCAGCTAAAAGTACCCCATTGTACAGGCATATATAAGCAATATCTGAATATTTGTTGTCAATCAAATACAAACCTCTACCAGCCCCATCTCACTAATATTTAGTATTCTAGTGATTGCTGAGACCACCCATGTGACCACCACACAATCATGAGATTCTGCCCCCCAAAGCTGCTCTATTTTTTAAATACCCCCTGCAGCCATTTTCCTTAACCACAACCCCCCCCACAGCCATTTTCTCCCCCAGTCACATATATCAGCCCCCTCCTCTGCCCTCCTTCATACATATCAACCTCTCTCCCTCCTTATAGATTTTCATGGCAGCCCCCCACCCTCCCACCCTATAGATTTGTATGACAGTCCCCCTCTCCCTCCCTATACATATGCATGACAGCCCCCCCCTCCCTATAGATATGCAGGGTAGTCCCCCCCCCTCTCTATAGATATGCAGTGTAGTTCCCTTCCTCCCTATAGATATGCAGGGTAGTTCCCCCCCTCCCTATAGATATGCAGGGTAGTTCCCCCCCCCCTTCCTATAGATATGCAGGGCAGTTCCCCCTCCCTATAGATATGCATGGCAGTTCTCCCCCTCCCTATAGATATGCAGGGCAGTTCCCCCCTCCCTATAGATATGCAGGGCAGTTCCCCCCCCCTCCCTATAGATATGCAGGGCAGTTCCCCCCCTCCCTATGGATATGCAGGGCAGTTCCCCCCCCTCCCTATAGATATGCAGGGCAGTCCCCCCCCTCCCTATAGATATGCAGGGCAGTCCCCCCCTCCCTATAGATATGCAGGGCAGTCCCCCCCCCCTCCCTATAGATATGCAGGGCAGTTCCCCCCCCCTCCCTATAGATATGCAGGGCAGTCCCCCCCCCTCCCTATAGATATGCAGGGCAGTCCCCCCCCTCCCTATAGATATGCAGGGCAGTCCCCCCCCCCTCCCTATAGATATGCAGGGCACTCCCCCCCTCCCTATAGATATGCAGGGCAGTCCCCCCCCTCCCTATAGATATGCAGGGCAGTCCCCCCCCTCCCTATAGATATGCAGGGCAGTCCCCCCCCTCCCTATAGATATGCAGGGCAGTCCCCCCCTCCCTATAGATATGCAGGGCAGTCCCCCCCCTCCCTATAGATATGCAGGGCAGTCCCCCCCCCTCCCTATAGATATGCAGGGCAGTTCCCCCCCCCCTCCCTATAGATATGCAGGGCAGTTCCCCCCCCCCTCCCTATAGATATGCAGGGCAGTTCCCCCTCCCTATAGATATGCAGGGCAGTTCCCCCCCCCTCCCTATAGATATGCAGGGCAGTTCCCCCCCCCTCCCTATAGATATGCAGGGCAGTTCCCCCCCCCTCCCTATAGATATGCAGGGCAGTTCCCCCCCCCTCCCTATAGATATGCAGGGCAGTTCCCCCCCCCTCCCTATAGATATGCAGGGCAGTTCCCCCCTTCACTTACCTGTAGTTGTGCCAGCGTCGCTCCTCTCCTCAGATCAGCAGATAGGAAGTGAAGACGTCCTGCTTCCTGTCTGCTGCACAGCAACAGGCTGTCTGGCGATTGGCTGTGTGTTGCTAACCACTGACCACCAATGCTTTTGATCGTCGAGCCCTCCACCCCCCCGCGGCGCCCCCCCCCATGGCGACCCCCCGCGGCAACCCCCCCCCCCTCCCCGAAAAAAAAAATGAACGAAGAAGAAAAAAAAACAAAACAATTTTAAAAAAATAAATACCCACAGCGCCGCGCCCCCAGGGACCCAGCTCATCAGTAGCTCATAAAATCCTTGGCTTATTATTGATGAATGACGCTGGTATAGTGTAGACTGTGTATTTAGTGCAAATATTCTGCAAGTGATGAACTGTTAATGCCACATCAAGACCCCGTCCTAGATATGAAAGGGTCTCTTCATATACTGGAACTGACCACCTAATAGTTATTTTTGTTTCTGGAAATCCTAGCTTTGGTTGCAATTTGTCAGCATGTCAATAAAAAAAGCAGCAGTTATTTTGAAAACTGAAATAATGCTTTGAAAAAAAATGATCTTAATTGAAAATGACAGATGCACCCGTCTGATGAGCATATGTCATGGTTGGGGACAAGGGACTGCTGGTACCCGAATATTGCGTGCACGAAAGCCCACAGGTCGATGATACAGTGGAAAACAATTTGTAATGTTGTTTTTCATAGAATATGCATATATATATATATATATATATATCTATATCTATATAAATATATATATGAGAAAGGTTGCAAACAGGGTTACAGCTTTGTACAGTAGTGCGCCTAAATTAAATAGATTAAGGTGGAGTACCTATGTGTGACAAATAATAGTAAAATGTCTGATTTAACTTACATATGTCAAAGTGGTTTAAAAGCATCTCTTTCAACAACTAGCAGCAGACTGAAAGAGTGGGTCTGCACTGAGGCTAATCAAAACAGAACACCTGCAGGGAACTCCTTTTTAAAGGAAAGTGGGAGTGTCATCTGTCAATCAAGTAAGGGCTGTGTAAGGAGTGTAAAGTATTTAAACCTGTCTTTCTTTGTGTGTGACCGACATCATACAGTAGCCGGTGTCTAGGGAGTTTGTTTCTGTTATTTTAGCATTAGGGTCATAAGGAAAGTATACAAACTTTATCTCATGCCTCAACATTTTATTGGGTGCCAGAGTTTGTCCCTTTGGTTAGTTATAATAGTGTTCAAATAGCCTTAATAGTTTAGTGTATTTGGTACATTTACATTATTTCTTATAATGTACATGTATTTATTTAAAAATTGTGACATAACACTGCAACATATAAGCACGGTTTTACATTTTTACATTCATATTTATTTTTCCATTAACATTTTTAAAAAGCCAGAGCTATCACATAAGAACAAAATACTGTACAACAGTAACCTTTGCTTCTGATCACATGACCCTGCTGTAAGTGGATACACTGGGGCTGTGATTTTTCTTCACTGATCCAAGCAGCGCATTGGGGAGAAGAACTGTGGGGGACTTATTGGGCACTGTAAGAAACTCACATGCATGCTGCCCAGATCAGTGTTCATAGGAAACCCTGTCGTCCCAGCACATGAACAGCAAGGGGATATGATTAGTACATAGGGATACCATTTTACTATAACCAAAGCAGCTGGGAAGGTCAGTAAAATGTATAATTCACATGTTCTGAAGTCAGAATGTGTTCATTTACATAAATATTATTTACAGGAAATCATAGAAAAAATCAGAGAAAAAATCAATTTGTTTCCACATACCTTGTTGTAACTTTAGGTTTCAAAGATCCAAGCAAAAGGGGCAAGATAATAAAACAGTGTTAATATTCTTGGATAGAATTTACTCAAAGTCATAGGGCCTGATTCATTAAGGAAAGTTAAACAAAAGTAAGCAAGTAGGGCAAAACCATGATGCATTTGAGGGGCAGGTAAATTTAACATGTGATGGCAAATTTATAGTTGGGGTAGGGCATGTCCTATATCAACTTTAAATTTCAGTGTACAAATAAGCTATAAGGTATTTGTGTGCCACATGAAAAAACAGCCAGTATTTTCCTTGTGTGCAAAATAATAAACTCATTTGCATCTCTTGCATTGTATTATGGTTTTGTTTAGAAAACGTAAGTAAGAAAACTTACTCAAATTTTTGCTTAACTTTCCTTAATGAATCAGGTCCATAGTCACAAGAATTAGTGGCGATATTATATAGAACCAAACATTCAGTGTTCAGGCCTCAAAAAAAAAACCAGAATACATGATGGCCACATTAGACTGCTGATGACACAAATATCGAGGGCATGACTCTACTGAGGGTTCTGTAATACCCAGTAAAAAAAACTGGTCAAACACAGAATTTTGGTCGGGATCCATAGCTAATTTGGACCCACACATGCATTGATTATAAAGGACATATTATTCGACAATTTGGGCAGCCAACTTTTTTTGTTGTTTACAGTTGTGATTTCCCTTTTGGTGGTTCCAATTTTCTAGCTTGTGTGATTCAAATTAAATAGGGCTTTCACATGACAGAGTCTTCCCATGGCAGTCTAGTGTACAACTTATTCACATAGGAGTAATGGGGTTATTCTGCATGGAACAGAAGTGGTGTGCATAAAATTGTAATCATTATTGCTTTCATGACACAGGGTCCTAGTTATGATGGACTTCTATGAAATCTTACCACATTGAAAAAGGCTGCAGTTAAACAGAACATCTGTAAAACCCATCATATGCTCACCACAATTATTGCTTCTGTCACAAAATTATGTTTTTACAAAAATGATGCTTGCCGTAAAAAAAACTATCGACATAGCATTGGATTTTTGAAACACCCGGTGAAATCATTTTTAAACAAACAACAAAGAGAAGCTTTGATATAATCTATTAAACCAGCGATTAATGCCAGGTATATACAGTGTTAGGATTCAGCTGGTTGTTCCCTACATCTTGCCTTCAATGAAGTCTGAGCTGCAGTGCAGGTGTGCATTCCTTGAATTTGTTTGGTGAGCTGCACTATTTAAAGATCCCTCCTGCCCTTATGACTTGCCAGTGGTAGAGTTGGATAACGTAGGATATGTGTTCTTCTTGACTCCTGTATGTTATCCAGCTTATCTTGTCCAAGTTTATTCCAGTTCCTGGTTCTGCATTATTTTTATTCTGATGTCTGGATTACAACATACAAATCTGCTAGGTTATGAATGTCTTCATATTAGACTCCTGGGGGTAAATGTATCAAACTGAGAGTTTTCCGGCGGGTTCAAAAAACCAATCAGATTCTAGCATCATTTAGTTAGTACATTCTACAAAATGATAACTAGAATCTGATTTGTTGCTATAGGCAACATCTCCACTTTTCAAACCCGCCGGAAAACTCTCAGCTTGATTCATTTACTCCCTGATATCTGGTGGCTTCATTCAAATATGTCTCTCTTTGTCTCCTGGCTACTGTCTGCTTTTGTGCATCTGCGAGCTATTCACACATAGCTCAACTCAGAATCCTCAATCACAGACTGCGGTAACTATCTATTGCTCTTTTGAGGGGCTTTCCAGTGATTACTGGACTCTGTGTTAATTTGCATCACTCTTGCTTCAAGAAACATACTGCATTATCTTGCCTTGCCAAAAACTGTATAATCTGCTTCAGTAGAATGTCAAGATATACTGTGTATTATCTTGCGTTGTCTAGACTGAATATCTGCTTCAGTAATTCCTCAAGAGATATTGTTTATTTCCGTGATACAGCCAAAGATCTGAATTTCATTGTGGCAATCACTTATTTCTGCATTCAGTTTTTATAGTTATCCTGTTTGCTCCTTGTCCTGCAGTAAACATAATGTGCATATCTAACACACAGGCTCTCAGCATGTCAGGTAAAGGCAGAGGGGAGAATGGGAGGATTTTACATTACACAAAGCAGAAAGAGCTCAGAGGGGCATTCCAAAGGCTCTTTGCTCACTACCTTTTGTGCCATATGACTGTGGTTGCTACTGAGCAGAATTATAAATCATTAGTAGCAGTCTGAAGAAACAAATAAAGGGAAAATGGTAAATAATAATATGTTCTTATCTTTTTTTCATGAAGTTGTTGCTTTTAATTGTAATAATTTAAAAAGCATGTAGTTTTGCCACTGTGTTTTATGTGTATTTGCTAGGATTTTACTGGCCCCAAACAATTGAGTTTATGGTGCACTGTTCTTTCTCCCACAGGCAAGTGTGACTGTATTGGTTATGAGTGACTGCCATAAGAATTAATTATCTGTATTGGTGTTATGATATCATTCTGAACAAGTCCTTACATTCTCCTTTCCATCTCTATTATACTTCCTTATCTTTTTGCCAGTTTAATTTTTACAGCATTCTAAATGACATATTTCAGATGTTCAATGTACCCTTAGTTGGACTCACCGTCAGTTGGTTTGGGATGCATCAAAATAAGTGGCAGTTCCACCGCTACATCACTAAGAAACCAAAGAAGCATGTTAGAATTGAAGCCAGCTACCATACAAATAAGCATGAAACAATTCTAGAAATCTTCAACCCTCCATCCTACAGTAACTGGTTAAAGAGAAAACTTCTACAAATCAGAGAAAAACTTAAGTCACTTTATAAAATATATAGTACAAGGCTAATTTGCAATGAAAGCATTATAAAAACAGAAATGGGTATAAAAGATGCATGAAACACGAGTATTAAGCCAGTTTTCTTTAACATACATTAAATAAATAGAAACATTGAACCATACAGAGCTCAGGTCCACACTACAAGGGTACTTCATGTTGACTCTGTATTTAGGCTTTACCACTGATTACACTCAGGAGGCTCTTACAGAAGCTTTTGGTGATTACATTCGTTAGTAGGATGGATAAGTCCTGGAGCTCAGCTGTCATGCCTAACGATCTGTTTGTACCCAGACTGGGTTATGTCTCTGGAGCAGAACTGGTGACTATGTGCAAAAAGGTGAGTGACTTGATTAGGTTCCTTTGCATGGAAGAGAAAGGACTGGCACAGATGGTGGTTTCTGCGGGTTCAGGAGACTAGAGAATATGAATGGCACTGGAGAGTGGCAAGTAGTGAAGAATAGCAAGATAGTGATCAAATTTAGTAAAGGAAACCAGTCTGAAACTGGATTGCAGACTGCACTCTCTGAGCAGGAATAACTGAGAAGAGTGCAGACTACTGCAAACCAGGTTGACATCTGAGGAATCAGCATTCCACTGGCAACAGGTTAGGGTTCCAGGAAGTCCTTTTATACTAACTGCTATCACCTGATTGGAGGCCGCAGTCAGCTGAGTTGAAGCAGCACTCTAACTGGCTGAGAGGGATCAGATGAGTGGATCCAAATGGCGGCACCTAAGAACTGGTTTTGGAGGGATATCTGGCCTGGAGATAGACTGGGCAGCATCCTGCAGAGAGATCTGAGACCAGCACAGCCTGCAGACCGCAGGAGCAGCTTAGGAAAACAGTGAAGGGGTAAGTAACAGGACCTGAGAGCCTGGTGCATGACATCAGCATTTTAAGCTGGATATGCGTCATGTGCAAAGTAATAATTAAAGGCCAAAGTCTTCTACTAGTTAAAAAGACATCAATGTGCATTAGACTATAACTGCCCTAGGAGCTGGAATCTGTTTGTGACCCAGTCTATTATGACAAGAATCTTTTTAACTTCAGATACAGTGGGATTGTACCTTAATTGAGTGTATCAGTCAAAACCTTCCCTATAGTAAAGTGTTTGTACCATTTCCTAGATCCTCAGTGCTTGCGACAATGTGAGGTTAAACCCAAACTGTTAAATACTGTTCTAATTCTCTTCACATGTTTGGGTCTGAGATGCTTTTGCCCTTGCACTTGAGCCCTTGCCTGTTCATGCTCCTCTCTTTGTGTACATTATAGGGGAGAGGATCTTGCACATTTTATGATGTTGGTCCTGTTGTGATCCGATGATCTTTCTTCCCATGAGCACGCCTTATCAACTTCTATTTTCTCAGCTATGCGGCCATTGGATTGCAAAGACAGCTGTAAGCACACTCCTGTACCTGAGCATCAGGTATACTTCAATTGTTTTGTGCTGCTATTTTATGCAATCTGTTATCTTCTCTGACCATGGCTCGAATCTGTGCTGCCGGTCCTGATCTTTAGCCTGTTCCCAATTATGTCTATTTCTCTTGTCATTAGCTGCCTAGTGGGGCAAGCCTTAAACAAGTTCTTGTACCTGCTGTGCCTAAACAGCCATTCTATACCCTGAAAATTCCTTTGCCACCTTGTTTCAACTGGGATCAGGCATGTAGTGGTTTTCTCAATGACTGTAGTATACAGTTTGTGCTACAGTCTGGAAAATTCATCTTTGAGCATTACAAAGTGTCATATATAGTTTCTCTACTCTATCCAGGTGTCATCCCTTTGGGAAAGGAACAAACCTATTTTACACAATGCATTGTGGCACCAAAGACCACTTCTGTCAGCCAGTGTCCCCAGACAATGGCAAAACCTAAATAACTCTAAATGAGACCATTTGGGCCATGTTAACAACTCTCCAATTAATAAAATATAATCTAAACAATCTCTTTATGTCCTGATCACACACTGCAGTTTGCCACTTTATTATGCTGCCCTCAGTTTTGGAGGGCTGACGGTAACTTTATTGAACATTCCTGGTTCAAGTATCTTGTTATTCCTCTCGAGGAGTTCCTATAAATAGCAGTCAAAGTGTAATTCCAGGTGGGTCTATTTACATGAAAACAGCCCCCCTCAACTTACAAGTTGGGGTTCTGAGTATGAAAAAAAATGTCTTCGTAGTGTTAGACCTGTTTTTTTTAGGCCTACTTTGGCTCCAACAACACCCTCCATTCATTGATTGGAGTTCCAGTCATAATCATTCTTGGGGTGTGTCATGTTTTGTCTTCATAAAATTAAACTTGGTCCATCCATTTCTTTGGCAGTAGTAAATATTCATTCCTCTCTTCCTTCTGGATATTCAGAATTTTGGTGATGTAAATACAAATCTGAACTGTTCTATACAATGTTCTTTTGAATGTGCCATCGATTTAATTCCAGGTACCACTACTCCAAGAGGTCTTTCTGTACATAAAGTCAAAGCCATGTGAGAATACTTTAAGGAAAAACTGGAAAAGGAATTCATCTGCAAATCTACGTCCCCTGCCGACATTGTTTCTTTCTTTGTTGAGAAATAAGAGCATCCTTTAAGATCCTTTATTGACTATAGGCAACTGAGCAAAATTACTGTAAAAATTTCTTAAACTAATCTTGGAATTCTTTGGTCCTGTTTCATCAAGGCACGTATCTTCTGATATTGAGCGTATCATACGCGAAATCACTCTGCACATGCCCAGAATCAGCAGAAACGTCACTGAACGCAGTCCTGTTCCGTGCATCTTCGAGCGCAAAGGATACTTACTGCAGCCTACGATTTCAGGGAGTGACCTGGGCGGGGAAGGGGCGTTATGACTTAGTGAATTTACAGTAGGGGTGTGCCAAACTCAAGCGCACGCAGCCACGTCTGAATCCAGCTCTGAACATCTGAAAGTTACTTGTTTTTCTGGCACATCTCTTGCTCCAGCTAAAGGGCTAGTCTAAGTCCCAATGAATGGTGACAGAGCTGATAGATGACAGTCCCGTATGCTTGTTATAACTTATAACATGTGTTTCCAATCGCAAGCAATTGTAAAATTGTATTTTATGCTCAGTAGTCATTAACAACATTCTAATAACTGTATTGCTGAATTCGGGCTGACACAAAGCTTAAATATATGTACATATAATACTGAATGGAAGACTGCTTTGAACACATGCAATGGTCACTACTATTACCTTTTTTAACCTTTTGGCCTGTGCAATGCCGCAGTTGTCATTCAATATATTGTTAATTTAATTAACCAGAACTATATTGATCAATTTGTTGTTGTCTATTAGATGATATTCTGATTTACTCTGATTTACTCTAGTCTCAAATTACTCACATGTCAAAGTAGTTCTCTAAAGCTTTTGAGGAAATTGATTAGATGCCAATCTTGAGAAATATGTTTTTGAACAATCGCGTATTCTGCTCCTGGGCATATTATTTTTAAATCCAGTGTTCAAATTGGCTACAAACTATAGGCCAGAAAATTACATAATGAACCCTGGGACGTGCAATTTTTTCTCACCAATTTATCAATAATTATTCCTATATCATTGCTTAAATTTCTACTCTCACAAAAAGGAGTATATTCTTGAATCTGACCTACAGAAGTATTGCCTTTCATCTATTTCCATGAAGTAGATAGCTCTTGAATTGGAGTAGGAGCAGTCAAATCCCAGTGCAAGAAACTTGGTTTATGGAGATGTAGAATTTATAACTATGAAGTTTGCTTAGGAGGAATGGAGATATCTTCATCTTATTACCAACCTCATGGAGTATAACATTATCCAAAATCCTCAAGAGGTCCTTTTCTTGGTTTGATTTAATCTTCAAGAGCCATCACATCATTGATCCTTTCCGCATTGTGGCAGCTACGTCCTTGAGGGGTCCCCTGGCAAAGACCGTATACTCATTAGGTTCCACATCCCAGATGAGTCAGCACCAACTACTAGCTTCAAAAAGGGGACTAATACTACTGCTGTGACAGAAACTTTCTAAACTTGTGGCTAAAATTTTAGAAACTTTTAGCCACAATTTAATCCATTGGATTGTCCGACTCTGAGTCCATGGGAAATACACTCTGATTTTTTATTGAATCTTTTTAATTTGACAAAGGAATGCAGGATCAGATCCATATGTGAGTTCACAGAAATGCATGATGATAATAGGACATTTCAGATGGAAGGGTAACTTAAGACATCTAAATGGGATCTTGGATGGAGAAAAGAGAGAGAAAGTGGTGGTGTAAAAAGCTGAGAGACAGAACACCTCTATTCAGTGTTACACATTGTCTTGTATAAAACTGTGTGGTCATCAACTTTATATCACGAAAGCTCAAGTTGAGGAGAAAATATAACGCTTTAGGAATACTGGAAATCCCTGCTAAAATGGAGATGATGAGTCCCGTTGCCGCGTTTTATTGATTCCATATTGTTCATGTGCCAAATTCTATGCAAACTGATGCGGGAGAGCTTATTGGCTACTTGTAGTGTTACCAATATGTCTTATTAACCTGCACTATGCGATTTTGGGGACTGGTAAGGATAGTAAGTACTACTTTGGTGTATGGGAAATGAGAATGCCAGTAATCTTTTAAATGAATTGTTGAAAGTCCAGTCAATATTTTTGTAGCTTAGGAAAAGTCCACCAAATGGTGTCAAAAGTTTCTGATTGATGACATCTTCTCCAGCAATTACCATTGATAATAAAGTTTATAAGCATTTTCCTTTATACAAACAGAGCTTTTTGGATTTAACTATGCTTTAGTCCTCAGGATCGAGGGTCACCTTCTGTTAATGTGTTTGGGACCCATCTCAAGGTGCTGATGCCTTCCTTTTGTGGAATGCCTGCACGAGACATGAACATTTCTGAATCCCAGACAGTCTGGGCTTAATTCCAGTCTGCCTCTACCAAATCCGTTAGATATAAGAAATATTTTACTGATAAATATAATAGGCCTCTTCCAGAGGTGGTAAGGTTTGGCTTTGCACTAAAATTCATCATGACACCTCAGTGGTGTCACAGGCGCTGGATAATGACTGAACACACACATGTGCCTGTATTACCCTGTATTGTTTATTACTGTGTTTGTCCCCAATTGTAAAGCGATACGGAATTTGCTGGCGTAATATAAATAAAAGGTTGATGTTGATGATGTGTGCTTCCATTCGTTTACAAATTTATTACCCCCAACACCTACCACAAAGGAGTGTTGCATGGGGTTGTTTACTTCTAGGAGGGGCATTTTTTGTGGGCCCAATTCCCATAGGGAATTCTGCTCTGTGCTGAACAGGCTACAGCTGAGTTACATTATGAGAGGGGAACCCCACACTGCGGCTTTCTCTGTTACAGTGTCACCAGTCCAACCTGTCATAGCCTAGTGCTGATAGTGGCTTTATCAGGGGACACCATGTTGTTCTTCTCACCAAATGTGCCACTACCAACCAAGGCGTAATCGTTGGTGCTGAGAACTCTTTTTTTGGATGGGGGATGTGAGGAGGTTCGTCCATTTTTTAAATTATTATATTTTGCTTTTTTACTAATCTACATTAAAACACCAGTCTTTATCATCAAGATGTCAATGATTTCTGGTGACTCAACAACATGATGATACGCTTAATAGTGCAGTATCATGTTTTAAGCATTCATACGCAATTAAGTGTATATGCTGATCCGTGCAACTTGGCATACATGTAAAATTGAGTGTCATTCTGTGAAAACATTTTGCATTTGTATTTTGGAATCAAATGCGTTCACACTCTGCATCAGGCCCTGTTAGTGTATGTGAATTAAAATTTTAATTTTGAACTTGTAGGAAAAATATTTTGTTTGCTGACTTTTTTATTTTATTCAAAAATGTCTCCAGTAATTCTAGTAATTCCAAGTATGTAAATCACATGCTATTAATATGTTGATTTTGATTCTTACCTTGAAGTGAGGTCACCCAGAATGCTAGAAAAGAAAATTGAGAAAAGCCGTTATTCTGGAGGGCAGAGACTTGTTTCCCTACGTAACACCAAATTGCTCAAAAATATCTTTAGAGTAGTGAGATAGAAAATGACAATGTACACTGTCTAGTAGTCTGTTCTTCAGTATATCTGAAGAAATACTTTGGACATCACATCCTGGAGATTCCTCACCTTTTACTATTGTAGAAATCAGGCAGCAGTGCTCCCTTATATCAGTGACAGTTTGATGGTTGAGTGCTCCAGAAGCTGGGTACTCTGGAGCCAGGGGTGAATTCAAATGTTGTTATCATTAATACTCATCAATGTTAAGTAGACAGTGGATCACCCGATTGGAAGGCTGCAACAAATGCCTAGCAGTTTGTCTAGGCTTGTGACACATTCACTACACACCTCACACTGACACAATGAATATTACTGGCAGCTCCTTTTATTCAGACTTCTTGAGCACTCATCATTGCAGCATCCTCCTGGCAATCCGTGCATTGCCAAGAGGATGTCCAAATGTAAACACCCTCATGGAAATAAGAAGATAATAAAGAAGAGAAGAACAGTGGACAGAAATAATTTTGTATTTTTTAATATTAAACCATTTTTAATTAAAGCATCTTAGGAAACCTATTCTTTTGCCCTACTACATATATATTTCATTATTTTTTTCATCATAGCTCTCCTTTAACTACTTTTGCTTGTGTTCCAACAATAAATAAGCCATATATCTTGATGGATGCTCAGGCACAATCTAGCATCTATTTTTTACTGTGCAGGTTTGTAAAAGGAAGTGTACGTTATAAATAGGACCAATTTGCAACCATATGTTTTATTCTTTCTGACCTCTTGTACTATAAAGGGATTTACAGTAGTTATATATTATTCTGTTCTGTAATTTCCTGTTTCCCCAGTCTGCACCAGTATGTTTTGCATTTAGCCATTGTGTATCCCTTACTCTAATAGTTACCCATCTGTGTCTCTCATCTCTGCCCGGCCCACAGTCTTTTTCTTGGTCACTATATCCTTTATATAATAACCACATCCAGACTTCTAAGCCTAGAAATTTCAGATATGGGGGGCGGGGCCTGAGTGTAGATTATATATGTACTAATAGTTGCAGTGAAGTAGTAGGAGCTAGCTCTATGCAATTAATTTGCTAAGTACTCCTCAGCTGTCGAACTACTCCTGGAGATTTTTTTACTAAACTAAGATGCAGAAAATGAAATCAGGGGCAGTTTGGGCTGGGGGCAGGGGAGTCCTGGCAAATTTTAGCCAAGGGGCAAGACTTGACTTAGCAGCCTATTAGGAACATTTTAAAGGAAAAAAATTGCAGGTTGCCCAGTGACCCAGCCTGAGGATGCCCTCCCTGGCTGGGGGCAGAAGGCATCTGCCCCCCGGCCCAGTCCCATAGTGGGCTACCTTAGGTTGAGTCGCTGGGCCACTTGCATATTTGTTTCCTTTAAAATGTTCCTCATACGCTGCTGAGTTGGGTATTGCTCCCCTGGGCTAAAATGTATGGGTGCTTATGATAGCTGAGTTAATGAAGATACTGGGTATTGGATGGTTAGATTTTAGATAAAGACAACAGTTTCCTGTAGTGTTTTTAAGTATGTACTACAAGCTGGAGCATTTATTTTTAGCACACTCTGTATGTATACCCATGTATGTGAAACCAGTATACTGCAAAAAAAATAGCTTGAAAAATAAAACGCAATTAATGTCCAACAAATCATGCTTAGAAACACTGATTTCATTATGTTGAGTTTAGAAAAAAACATTTGAGGATTGTGCCAGTGAACTTGGCAAAGGAAACAAAATAATGGGAAAGAAAAGACTATGGGGCTGTGCCCACACAAGAAAGGCAGAGAGGTACTATTACGAAGCATGCTATGTAAAAATAGAAATACACTTTTGTGTACTTAGGTTACGTACCCTCCTCTGGACACCATCAAATTAATTCGAACTTTATAAGACACCAGGATTCCCAGCACTTCTTTATCCATTCCTGGGCGCAGGCTGGTAGATTAAAAACAAGATGATTAAAACCATGAAAGTGTATTTAATAAGTATGGGAATAGGTGATTGAAGAAATATAGCAAGTATAAGGTACACATTTACATTGTCGATGACGCCAAATTGGTGTCTCCATGCTTCAGTTTGCCATCCAGTGCCAGACCACGTTTCTCCTGGTTATTGGCCAAGATGGGAGTCACCGAGTATGATCGGGAGAATGAGGAATTTGCTGCTACAGTATCACTATAAAGAGGTGAGATAAAGCGTTAGTGTTGTGCAATACACCTAGGTTTCCCAAGCAGGGCCGCCATCAGGTGGGTACAGGAAGTACAGCAGTATGGGGCCCAGCAGCAGAGTGGGGCCCCGCCAGCCCTGAGCCCAAACAAATTTCTTAGGGGAGGAGTCTACCACAGTGAATTAAGGGAGGTAACTGGCGCCATTTCTAGGCAGCAGCTTCTCCTGAGATGTGAGAGGGGGTGTGGGGAGAGACCTTTGCGTGTAACTAAGGATGCAGCAGCAAACCCCCTTGTAGGCAGCATGTCTGCCTCCACTCCCGATGTCAGGGCCCCACAACTGCCGCCATTTGCTCCAGTCCCAGCCCCCAGGTGCCCGGCTCCCAGACAGAGAGCCGCAACAAGGCAGATAGACTCCCTGCAGTATCGCTGATGTCATGGAATTAATAACATCACAGCGCTGTCAATAGACGGGAGCCGAGAGGTAACCGCTAGAAGACGTAGAGAGGTAAGTAGCTACTGCAGGGGTTAGATGGAACCGGGGATGATCTGTGCCTGAAGAGAATCCGGGGAGGCAAAAGTTGGCTAGAGAATAATTTGAAAAGAGGGTGGGGTGAGAGAAGGAAGGAGGGGGCCCTGCCTGTTACAATTGTACTGGGCCCCGCAATTTCTGGTGGCAGCCCTGTTCCCTAGGTTCACATGTGACGCCTCTGGAAATAGCATATATTTGGGAATTTCCAGTTACTGTAACTATGTATAAAGTCCCAACAGTGTATACAGATCCCCATGTTTACAGCTTATTGTTTTGTATGTAGACAATTATGTCTGCACACATTTTCTGACATTACTACTGGGGACTGGCAGTTTTTACAACTAAATCCTTTGTGCTCATTTACACAGAATGAATTGTTTATTTATTGACTTGTCAACTCATAAAAGGAGAGAAAACAGACTAAACAATCGATGACTGAAATGAAAGTGAAAGCAGTGTAGTTACCAGATTTCAGGAAAGTAGAAATATATTGTTAAAGATTTTTGCAACATTAACAAAGTTACCTGTGAGATCCAGGCAATCTGCCACCAGCAGATAAATATGGAATTGTATACTATTTATCTGTAAGGTTTAGTTAAACTTACTACTATTAATGCTCATGAAATCACATGAGCTTACTGGAGGCGTTGAATTAATCTACTGTGGTAAAATGAAATATCTGCATTACATAGCAATATAATTAAGGCTCGCCTGTTGCTTACACATAGTGATTTACATTTAGGATGTGCACTGGATGCGTAGTGCCATAGATGGTCCACCCAGTGCACATTAAGATGATCTCACTGTTATTATTATATATGGCACTTTAGTGTTTTTGAAGATTTCTTCTTTCCTCTGAAATACAATGGGAAGGAGCCAGATGCAAGAGAAGATCCCACCCCGCTGATGAAAAGATCACATCCTTCTGTGGAGTGGCAATACCTGTGCATCCCATATCAAAGTACAGAATGCCCCGAAACATGCATTCATTCAACCCTTAAATCTCATTTCAATAATCTTTCTTTGTCAAATGAATCTCGTTTTTGCCCTTCTTTGCAAGATTAGGTGCATCTGCTCTGTATTTATCGAGGAATGTTCTCACTCTGCCCAGCTCCTCCAATTGGCCAGTGCAAACATCGGCAGTACAATCCCATACATTTCAATTTAAGTGCACTTATGCAGTAGAGGCACCACAACACTAGTTTGTGGGTTCAACCACAGAATGCAGTTACATTGCCAGGGACCCATGTGAGTTATTAAACTGCATATTCCTATGTTCTGGTTCAGCCCATAAAATAACAGCCCCAGTGATGTTCCTGGGAATAGATAAGCTGTATTCTCATGAATTTTAGTTCAACCCATGTGTATGCGATAGGTGCACTTAAAATACTAAATAGACCATTGGAACATCTCCTGATTTGGAAGATAGTATTTTTCAGCATATTATCCATTATACCTAATAGAGAAAAATGATATGTATATTGTAGCTTTTATATAAATTCAAGCTGTATTGTGAGTAAACCAGATGACTGTACTCATTATTCTTTTATGTTATTAATCACATTCTCCTTTGTACACTCACTTCATATCCTCACTGCAAACAGTCTTGGAGTACTTGTCCAATGAATACAGCACCACATCCGTCACCTGTTCCACTGCGGAGAGTTATGGAAAGATAGTGACTTTCATTTTACATAATTCATTTTAACTAATATAAATATACGGAACAATTGAAATCAAAACAATTATTATATCAAAAGTATTATATTTTTATTAAAAAACTCATGCAAATGTTTCCATTATAAACAATAATTCCTTGTTCATGAACATATTAAAAACTAATATATATTATTCATACTTTGAGTGCATTGTGCCCTTCCTCTCAGTGTGTAACACAGGTTCTGGTTCCCACTCTTGTGAGCATATGAGTACACACAGTTTTATTGTGACTGCTATAGGGATGAGTGATTACCAGTACATTGTGAGAGCATATAAACTGCACCATATTTAAAACACATGTTTTAAAATCACAAATATTAAGACTTTAACCCTGTCTGTGCAAATATTTTGTGTGTTGTGTCAGATTAGCTGGTAGTAACTAAAAAAAAAAAAAGTAGTGTATTTACCTAACGAATGTTGATTTGTTTTTCTCTGGATAGCTGGGCTTTCTTTCGGTGCAATAGTTGAGTGAATATGTATATGGACAGTGTATGGTAAAAATAGGGGAACAATTTAAAAAAAAAATTATTTTATTCTGCAACTCCTAACTTTTACAGAGATACCAAATATGTGTGCTCTATTGGAGGCTTGATGGTGTTTTGTACCATAATAAAAAGTATATGTAAAAGAACCTAATTAATCTAATTTATTTTTTATTCCATTTTACTCACTTTTTAAACTTTTATAGCATGTGTTTAAATGTAATACCATAGACTTGGATGTTGTAAACATCTAAGTCCATGCTAGCAGAGATGAGCTTGGTCTAGACCCAGAATATGTCATTTATGCAGGAAATACTGAAGATCACATTAACAGTTTGTCCTGCAGAACACCATGAAGACTCATGGGGATAGCAATCTCTGGGAGATATTTCTCCATTTGTATAGTTATCAGTCGGATGTCCTGAAGGTTTGCTGATAGCAGTTTACATGCAGGCCAGGGGCTTTCTGACCTATTGAAGTTTTAAGAATGCTGAGAAAGAAGTGAATATCTGATTACTAGATGTTTACATCATGAGTTTTCTAGTTAACAGGTTAACAGATAAGCTGTTTACAGACAGATTTATTAATTAATTCATGGGCAGGGCCAGTGATGTCACTAAACTCATAACTGACATTCTATACTTTATCATTTGAGCTTTTTGTCCTGTAGCAAATCCCATTTGTACACTACAAGAGTCCACAGAATAGCAATAGTTGCTTATTTTGCAGGAAATCAGAAGTGAGAATAGTTATACTTTATTTTTTGGCAAAGCTGCAGTGGAAAATCAGGGTAAGAGTGAACCATATATTTCACCATTGTGTTTCATATATGAAAATATTATCTTCGGGGCTTAGGCCTTCAAAAGAGTTAATCTGCTGCAAAAGTAGTATACCCACTCATTAGTATATATATATATATATATATATATATATATATATATATATATATATATTTTTTTTTTCCCTTTGATTTATTGCTGACCATTATGAATATTTCATTTGGGACATGAACCATACGCACACAAGAACACCCTGTAAAATCCTATGTGCACACCTGCGATCTTGATCTTCTTTACAATCTTATTGGTTGTGTTGTTGATTTTTATATTAACAACGATGGGTTCACCGTGATAATGTATCTATAACATAGAGAAACAAGAAGATTGCAGTAATATAGAGATAATTCATCAAGACAGACCAACTAAATGTAATTCTGACAATTGAATATCTAATGCCCTAGAACAAAATGCAGCTATCTGTCTATCTATCTATCTATCTATCTATCTATCTATCTGTCTATCTATCTGTCTATCTATCTATCTGTCTATCTATATATCTCACATTACGGTAGGTATGTTCCAATTTGCTGGAAATTCAGCCAACAGCGAAAATTCAGACTTGCTATTTGGGTGCATGTGGTCAGTCATATAGTAAAAACCAGGCAGCACATACAAATGGTCTCTCAGTATGTGAGCAGAACCACAAACAGCTTTTAGTATTGAGCAAGTCTTAACAGAAGCTGAGAAAGAAATTCTTCAAGACAAAGACCTTGCCAATCAAAAATTGGCTGTGAGTTAAAACTGTGTTGTTAAATGTCCAGCTTAGTAACTGAACTCTTTAGGTCTGTGTGGGTATCACACTTCTGTATTTCTATTAGACTTACTAAAAATGGGCCCACATTCGTTAAAAGACTCGATGCACAGATAGACCCTAGTTAGGCATATTGGAAAAAGATAAAAGTAAGACAGTAGTGACAGGTATATTTGCGTGTCACCTCCTTGTCTAGTGAGGCTTCCAGCTGCAGCGGTTTGTCGGACATCATGAACTGACGTGTAATTTCTGCACGTGGGGCTGCTCCTGACACTTCAGGGGCATACTGGACTTTTCTAATAATGAGGCGCACTGTATTCCTGGTTATGGGGAGAGAGTGGTAAATATTACTAATAGCAGAAAACACCCTTTGCTTCCATCAATGAACGCCCGTAGATAGCACAAACACAATGAAGATTATGGGAAAATATCACTATACATTAAATTATACAATAGTTCTTTAATATATGACAGATCACGTTTGGTACACATATGCATTTTGTTCATTTTTTTCTTATATTATTGCATTAGCTTATCTAAAGCATGCAATAAAATGTGTAATATATGCTTGCATGGCAATTGTAAAACTATCACATCAGTCAAACCAATGCTTTTGTAATAGCCAACTAACTGAATACTTCATCAGTAGAATGACCAGATAACTATGTTCTGCCAATTGTTTTAAGAAATCGACAAAAGAAAATTTAAATGATTTCCACATGAATGTATAATTAAAAGCATGAGTATATTATACTATAATTTCTCTCTGTCATTCAAAGTGTTGAGGGCTGAAATGACTGGTGCCTTAAATACTTCTAAATACTGGTGGGACTCCAGAGTCTCAGGTGGTGGCCAAAAATGTAGAAGTGTCGGTATGGAAAATGAATGGAATTTGATAGTTTTACAATGAAGGCAGTAGGAGAAGTGGCGGTATGGCATCCCACCCTACCGGCATATGTCAAAACATGCATGCACCAACAATGACATATTGTTGAAGTGTTACTGAACTAGTTTCTTTTGGAGAAAAAAATGTAAATGTTAGCTTATTTAATACCTTTTGTGGACTTTCTCCTCTACATTTTCTGCACAGAATCCTTTCACCTCAAAATCTACCCCACAGGGCTGCAAGAGAAGAACAGTCATTAGGACATGGAGCTAACTGAAAATTGCTAAGGTAGGATGACAAATGTATTCTGAATAATGTTTAAATCACCTTGCCCAAAACAATCTTTAAAAGTGCTCTCTTAGGAAGGTTTAGTCTTAAACAATTAGGGCTGATCTGGTCTTTTAACCAAAAGCATGAACACAGTTCAGTGGGACAAATTTCTCTGTATCAATAGAGATACAGATAATGGGACCAAATGAAAGGCTTACCTTATTTTTTTAAGTTTAGCAAAATTTCAGAGTGAAATTTGAAAGGTATAAATAGTAACTGAACAGTTTTTTGTTTTATGGAATTCTGTTTTAGTTAGTTGTTTATTATATGTGATTCAGCCAAATAAGATTGTTACATGTTTAGATTTTTTTGTGTTGTTTACAAAAAGGGGTACACAACAAATGGCCTGATGTTGGCCTGTCGATCAAAACAAAAAATAGTTCTGGTTTTGCCACTGGATTGCCCACTGGCCTGTTGCAAGCACTCTGGCAGTTGCAAAGTTCAGAAAGATAGTCCGACTTCAGGTAACATGACCATGGTCTATTTACTATGCTCTGCAGTGCTGCTAACAAAGCATTGCACTGAAGTGAGCTGTAAGAAAACCGTCCCTCCCCTCTTCCCTCCTGGACTTGCAGGTCTATTTGCTGATTATTGGTTGGTTCTGAACCAGTCGGTGTATCAGGCAGGAAAGACTTTGATTGCTATAAACATATTATTGGCTCATAGTGTTCAATGTTTAATTTGCTCTGCACAGTGGATGGTTCAGAAGAGGAACAGTGAGCACTGGATCAGCAGGAGCTGGAGGGAATAAGAAGAGTCATCAAAAGAGCAGTGTCACTCACCGGACTGTGAGTGCTACTTCTCGTGTGTTTAGGAACCGTGGCCGTCCACCATCCTGAGGGTCTGCGCATGTGCAGCCCTTTCAAACCTTCAGTTCATGTTCCTTTTAGTTAATTGGCTGATCAGGCAACACTCCCTATTTAAAGCACCTGAGATCAATACCTCGTTGCCTGATCTTGGAGTCTCATTCCCCATGAGCCTCTGAAGGTGTTCCTGTGTTTCCTTGTGTGTTCAGCTCCTGCTGATTCCTGTTGTTCGTTTGTGGTTTCCAGACCACTTCATCTTCCCTGTGTTTCATCGTGACTGCACCAGCTGATTCCTATCCGCTGCCTCTGTGCTACTTCAGTTTGCAGCACACTTCAACTCTCCCGTGTTTCATCGTGACTGCACCAGCTGATTCCTATCCGCTGCCTCCGTGTATCTACAGTATCCTGCACACTTCAACTCTCCCGTGTTTCATCGTGACTGCACCAGCTGATTCCTATCCACTGCCTCCGTGTATCTACAGTATCCTGCTCACCTCAACTCTCCCGTGTTTCATCGTGATTGCTCCAGCTGATTCCTATCCGCTGCCTCCGTGTATCTACAGTATCCTGCACACTTCAACTCTCCCGTGTTTCATCGTGACTGCACCAGCTGATTCCTATCCGCTGCCTCCGTGTATCTACAGTATCCTGCACACTTCAACTCTCCCGTGTTTCATCGTGACTGCACCAGCTGATTCCTATCCGCTGCCTCCGTGTATCTACAGTATCCTGCTCACCTCAACTCTTCCGTGTTTCATCGTGACTGCTCCAGCTGATTCCTATCCGCTGCCTCCGTGTATCTGCAGTTCCCTGCTCATCGCTACCCTCCAGTACTCCTCGCGTCTGCAGCCAGCTGATCCGCTCTCCGTGCTTCTACAGTGTCTCTGCTTGTGTCAACTCGCCTGTCTGCAGTGGATCAACGCCCCGCTGCTTTCATCTCGTCTAGATCATCTCTACTCGTCAGTGTTCTCTAGGTGTCCAGTTCTATATACTACTGCTTCCTGAGTATTGTTTCTATCCCTGCTGGTTCACCTACCTGTGCGCTACACCTACTAGATTACCGCTTCTACCCTCCTGGGACTTCGTATCCTGCCGGCCTCCCGCCGTCCAGGTATCTCTGCACTTCTGTCTGACAGCCTGCTCTCCTGAACCACGGTATGCATACTTCTCATTGACTGTGCTGGTGTATTGCATATCTTGCTGGACTGAGTTGTTCTCCTCTGGAGTTTACTATCCGCTGAGACTATTGCCATCATTTGACTGTGTTACCTTTTGCCTGGATAGTTCTTGTGACGTTGTATTATTGTGCAGTGCTGTTCAGTCATTACTATATTGTGCATATCATTGTGGGATCAAGTTCAGTGTGCCCGTGTATACTCTGCATTGCATTTTTCTCCCCGTGCTCCTCCTCACATATATATTCAGTGGTACAACTTGCTAGAGGCAGACCACTGTTCCCTGTTTCCTGAGTCACCTGTTTCCAGTATCCTTTCACATAGCAGTGGTACAACTTGCTAACGCAGACCACTGACTTCCCGGATACCTCCACCCGGATTCCATTCCTTCACCTAGACAGCGGTACAACTTGCTAACGCAGACCGCTGACTCTCATCACCTCCTCGTTACCTCTGGACATTCCTCCCCACTATAGCAGTGGTACAACTTGCTATCCGCAGACCACTGACTACCCTCACGTTTCCCTTGTCCATTCAGTTCCTCGTGTACTATTATTACATATTACCAGTGCTGCTAGTCATAGACTTTCCACGAGCATTCTCTACCATCTGCTGTCTCCTGTTCCATGATCCCCCCGCTACCAGAGTACCATATTACCACCTATACTGCTCTGGTAAGTCCATCATCTGGTGATCCCTGGGTAAAGACTCCTAGTGCCCGTGACAAGCAGGGTTTGGTAAGCACTTGCCTCTTAATATATTTGGTAGTAGATCTGGCTCTGCCCATTGTTGCATAGCCGGATTAAGGGGGGGGGCACAGGGGCACGTGCCCCGGGCCCCCCTCTCCAGGGGGCCCCCCGACCAAGAGCAGCTTCAGTTTTTTTGCACTTAAAATAAAATAAAAAAGTGCTTGTCCGGAGCTGATCGGAGGCTGGCACCTCCTCAAAGACCAGCCTTCTAATTACAGAAGCCAGGGGAAGGGAGGGGTTGTTGGGCTTCAGTCGTGGAGAGACGCTGTGGGCTTCTGTATTTTCTAGGGGCTGGTCTATGGTGGTTGGGGAGCAACAGGCAACCAATTGTAAGGCTGCCTGTTGCTAAGTGGGGTGGGGGCTGCTGACTCATGACAATACTGTTCCTGTCAGACACGGAGGTCAGCGGCGGCATGTGCTACAGAAACAACAGTTCCACTACAGGTACAAACAATTTACATTGAATGTGGGAAGATGATGTGTGACTTCAGGGGCAATTTCTATGTGTGACTTCAGGGGCAATTTCTATGTGTGACTTCAGGGGCAATTTGCATGTGTGACTTCAGGGGCAATTTGCATGTGTGACTTCAGGGGCAATTTGCATGTGTGACTTCAGGGGCAATTTCTATGTGTGACTTCAGGGGCAATGTCTATGTGTGACTTCAGGGGCAATTTGCATGTGTGACTTCAGGGGCAATTTGTATGTGTGACTTCAAGGGCAGTATGTATACGTGGCAACAGGAGCGCTATGTATACGAGGCAATAGGAGCGCTATGTATACGAGGTAACAGAAGCGCTATGTATACGAGGTAACAGGAGCGCTCTGTATATGTGGGAACAGGGGATTTGAAAAAACAGATCAGCAGCTTCTGAGATACTCAAATCAACCCGTATGGCCTCAACAATCATTCCACAGTAAATGTCCCTTAGATCACATTTCTTCTCCTATTGTGGTGTTTGGTCTGAACCACAATTGTAATCTTTGACCATGTCTGCATGCCTCTATGCATTGAGTTGCTGCCACATGATCGGCTAAAATTAGATATTTGCATTAACCAGCAGTGTTCAGGTATACTTAATAAAGTGTATATGTATATATATATATATATATATATATATATATATATATATATATATACAAAAGAGAAGGGGCGCCAAACATAGTGCATTAAATGTAAAACACAATAAGTATATTCCACATGTGTGCAATTCCCGTACCAGAGATTCGAATGATAGTAGCTTGATAATTATGCTAGTAGATCTTCTCTAGGTGCCGTCTGTGATGGACCACTGGAACATGAAATACTGACTCAGGGGGGTCACCCTTGAGAAAGTCTTTAATTTGAGGACGAAACGCGTCGGGTAATTTGCTTTGCCGCTGCTCTGGATTCGTGTGAGTATGGGCTTACTGGCTAGATTTACCCTGCTTGCTGTACCATCATCGCACGAGGACAGGACAGATAAGCTGTTTTATACTTCATTTTATGTACGAGCATATTGTATCTAAGTCACAGTGTGAGGCTATATTGCCTCTTTTTAATAAAAGTATTTTATATTTACATTTGCAACGGCATCATGTGTCAGATGGTATTATACTATTGTGGCCATTTTTTAGTTCTAGCCACTCCGGAGTTGCATTTCTGATAACGTTTTGGGAGGAATACCTACCTGAGTCAGTATTCCATGTTCCAGTGGTCCATCACAGACGGTACCTAGAGAAGATCTACTAGCATATTTATCAAGCTACTATCATTTGAATCTCTGGTACGGGAATTGCACACATGTGGAATATACTTATTGTGTTTTACATTTGATGCACTATGTTTGGGGCACCTTCTCTTTTGTGTTTTTGCTTACTAAGGCTGACACTTGCAGATAGGTGTTGAATGTTTTGGGAGCTGCCATCTTGTATATTGAGTATAAGAAACTTTTCTTTTCAATTATTGTCACTTTTGCACATTTTTGCACTTTGAAGCGCCTGTTTAGCTTAAGATTTGTTGGGATATATATATATATATATATATATATATATATATATATATATATATATTGATCACTATAGATACATACAATAGACAGTGTACTTATATATATTTATACATATATTCAATTTTCATTTATTTCCTTTTCTTAAGTTTTCATGTTATGCATCCTGTACTTTTTTCACTGTTGAAAACCTAAAAATGAACATTTCATATTTGTTTCCGTTAAATCATTTTTGTCTTCAATGGTCAATAAAAAATAAAAAAAACCTTATCTTTACCTCTCAACTGTCCCTATTCTATCAGAACCGTCCTGACTTTAGGGCAAGTCACTAGAGGAATGTACATCTAGTAGTGATGTGCGCAGCGTTGCCATTGTTTTTGAAGGGGCCTTGGTTGGAAAATGGCCTAACACATTCTAAGCCAGGGGTCAGCACGCAACACCCACTAGTCCGGCACCCCAGGCCGGCTGTCACTGCAGGACATCGCCAACACTGAACTGCCGGGCACCACTGAGGAACGGACGTGAGGTGAGTGCATTAATAGTTATCAATTAAGTGCAGTCCCCAATATCACTTATATCCCCAATGCCCTGTATGTTATTATTGAGGGAGAGGCAGAGAAAGATAAGCTGTACACTGGGGTAGTAAGTCAGAATCGGCAGTTTGGCAGCGCAAGATAAAGTGGTCGGCTGGTAGAATCAGTGTAGGCTATAGCAGTAAGTGGAATGGAGGTGACAGCAACCAGGACATGGAGAGAGTTTGTGTTGGTCACAGCCTGGGGTGGAGGAAGGGGGGGAGTGACAGAGAGAGAGAGGGCACATGGAGAGACAGAGAGTGACATACTGAGAGGGTATACACAGAGAGAGTGAGATAGTGTGTGTGTGTGTGACAGCCTGGAGTTGAGGCAGGAGGGAGTGACAAAGAGGCAGCGAGAGAGAAGGAACAGATAGGGACAGAGAAGAGGGCACAAGGAGAGACAGAAAGAGAGAAGATGTTAACTAATGAAGAGGGGGATGATGCGATGGTTAATCAATATAAGGGGTTAATCATACTGTTGGGGTTAATTTGTGATGGGGAGCTTGATGTTGATGAAGAGGTTATGATGAGGCTGAGATGTTAAATGATTATGAGGAGGTTAATGACTGAGGATGAGAGGATTGACTGATCAGGTGGTTAATTATTATTATTAATTTAATTGTGGACTGTGCTAATTATTTAATGATGGGTGTTATTAATTTACTTGGGGGGTGATGGTGGGGCAATTTAATTTAATAATAGGCCCTATTAATTTAAGGTGAGGGGACGGGACCTTTAATTTAATACCGGGGTGGTTTGGGGAATTAATTGAACATGGGGCTGAGCTTGGGGAGGAGGACTATTTATTAAATGTTAATATGAATTTTTTAATGCCAGGGATGGTTGTGGGAAATGGTAATATTTATTAAAAGTAAATGTTATTCATTTATTGCTGTGGCTGTTTGGAGGGAGGGAAATAAGTTTATTTATTAAATGGGAGTACTATTAATTTATTGTCAGGGCTGGGTAGAGTGAAATAGATCTATTTAAAAAAATCTATTTATCAAATGTGAATACTATTATTTTAATGTTAGGGCCTCATTATTAAATGTGGGTGCTATTGATTTAACGCTGGGGGTGATTGGAGTTTTCTAAATTACATATACCAATTTTTTTAAACATAGGACCCCCAACATTCCAGGATCCAGACAAGCAGCACCTAAGGACACCAGCAGCCACAGGTGGTGAAAGTGACAAGAACAGGTAGGAGAAAGCAGGACAGTCTGCCAACCGTCCTGTATTTGGTGGAACAGTCCCAAATTTGGATGACTGTCTCGCTTAGTCAGGATTTGGTCCGACTGCAAGGACATTATGGAGGTAAGTCCCGCTTTACACTTTACTGCTTGTGAAGGCAGAGCTGTGTGCACCTAACAGTAGTCCACACAGTTTTGCCTGTGTAATTGTCTAAAAATTAGTCTAAAATGCTAACCATATTACATCAAGGGGGCCCCCCTGTCTTAAGTGTCCCGGGCCCCCCAGAGCCTTAATCCAGCTCTGCATTGTTGGTACCTATTATGGCTCTATTTTCTGTAGTTGACAGCAGATATAGTTCAACATATTATTGTTGGCATTAGATATGACTGAGCTTTGTATTCTGAATGTATTCTTTGTGTGTATATATATATATATATATATATATATATATATATATATATATCAACTGTTTAATGAAACCATATTTTTGACTATCATATGTTTAGAAAATATGCCCAAGATTACCTGACCACCCAAAATCCCAGTACACTACCACAATACACCTGGGGGTGAGATAGTTGCAATATAAAGGCTTATAGAGCAGTCTTGGTGTGGGCTGAGGAGATACAAGGGTCAGTAGGGCAGTGTTTCATCCAGCCCATAATATCACCCAGTATCAGGAAGCCAGAGCAGGTGATTGGCGCATTGCTGGTCAATTGGGAGTGAGTGAATAGAGAATGCAAGTTTACAAGGACATTTCTCACTTGGCAGCCTGTGATCTGCAGGAGAATAAAAGCAATGAATCCATAATGGGTTTTTGTATGGTTGGTTGGCCTATAATAACGGAATTAAATAATAAAGATAATTTTTTTTGGGTGTAGTTATATGATATTAGGAATTAAATATAAAATCAGGATTTGAGGTAGGGTAGATTAAGAGGCCAGGATCCATAAATGGATATTGGTTGCCTAATGGAATATAAGCATATCAAATACTGTGTATAATGTAATTTATGTGGCAGTAAAAAGGGGATTCAATTTAATTTATAATGGACATTAATCATAAAAATGGAAGATCCGATGAATTGTACTCAGCAATTATCCTATTACCTGGTTTGAATATTTTTATCAAAAGTTTGTGCTTTTGCTTCAATTGCAGTACCCTTTCTTACCTTCCCAGCATCCTCTGGCCCAGGCTGCAGGGTTACAGAACATGGCAAGTTCTTGGCCATCTGCAAAACATGAGATGAATAAGATAAAACAAATGTCACTATCAGGTGGCTTTTCATTCCATCTGCAAATATGTTGTTTTCTCACATTAAAGCAGAAAGGAAAGGCATTCTCTCCCAGTTTTATGCGCAGTTTCTCCTGAAGGGTTGTGAGTGGCTTCTTGTCCTCTGGCAAAGGGGGGTACACCTGGCAAGACAGCGCATACAGGTCCTTTCTGAAACTCAAGCCGATGAGCTCCATGTCATCCCGACCATAGCGGAAAGCACAAATCAGTGTCACAAATACTAGAACAAGTAGAGCAGGGAGGAATTGATATGCAAGACAGGTGCGATATCATTATCAAAGAAGATAGGAAAAAACTGGACCAAACAAAGATACAAAGTAAAAGAAGACATAGGGCTCAATATACTGAAGTAGATAGAGCTTTAAAAAAACACTGAGGCTCTATATACATTAATAAATAGAACCCTAACATAGAGCTTCAGTGCCCCATTTCTGGAGCAGAGCAGCACCATATGCAATAGTGAGTTATTACATATAAGACAACTGTGCTCAAAGATGGAGCAAAGCTGACTTTAGTGGTGATGGAGGATTTTGATGCATGGAGGAGCAAATAGAGAGGACCAACACATTACTTTATAATGATTAATTTCATTAACATGTATACATTCTGTCGCTCTATCCTGACTCTTCCTCTAGCCACACCAACAGACGACCACAGAAGGCTGGACGTAAACAGTGAATATGAGCTGCTCTTTCCTGCATATTTACATTGATACATAGACCCCATAATTATTTGTTCTTACAGCTTGATGTTCTGCCTTCTCTAACTCAATTACAAGTTCTGACAAGAAAAACTTAAAAAAACAAAAGGATAATGTTCTGCAAGAGGGCATGGGTATATTATAGCTATTGCAAATCATCATATTAATCTCCAAATTTCAGAGCAAGCCCACAGGAACATTAGCAAAACAACCGAACAGCCTTTCATTAAAGAAGCTAATTTTGTTTACCTTTTTTGTCCTTTTGGTACTCTGGATCAATTAAAATCATGCCATCTACAGGAGATAGAAGACAGGAAGGATGCCAAGATTGTGAGATTAGACTGCATTAACATTATTGATATTATTTATAGTAAAGTAACAGGTATTTAGAGACTGACCTACAGGCTCTACAAACTCCACATGATCCACAAAGTCCCGTTTTGCAAGATAGATGGATAACTAGAAGAGCAGGTTAAATCAGGAAAATATCACTGTGTTATTTATATTTTTCTCTTAATTAAAATGCATAATTTGAAAATATACCGCATAAGGAGATTTTAAAGATTGTTCTCACCTTCCCATCGTTGCTGGTTTTCTTGAAAACTCTGAAAATGAATGTGAAAATCCTAGTTTAGAGTGATGTAGAAGCTGGTAGTGTGATTTTATTCAGCTACAGTTGTGAGTTATTCTAGATATTTTAGTTGAGATGAAAATATATCTGTAGCTGGGTCATGTGCATTAATTATTTGCAGTAAGTACAGGAATATTCCAACTTTGCTGTGATCTGGAATGTTTGAGCTTTTGGTGTGAAAAATATGTATATATGTATTTATGTATGGGCAGCACGGTGGCTAAGTGGTTAGCACTTCTGCCTCACAGCACTGGGGTCATGAGTTCAATTCCCGTCCATGGCCTTATCTGTGAGGAGTTTGTATGTTCTCCCTGTGTTTGCGTGGGTTTCCTCCCACACTCCAAAAAAAACATACTAGTAGGTTAATTGGCTGCTAACAATATTGACCCTAGTCTGTATGTGTGTGTGTTAGGGAATTTAGACTGTAAGCCCGAATGGGGCAGGGACTGATGTGAGTGAGTTCTCTGTACAGCGCTGCGGAATTAGTGGCGATATATAAATAAATGGTGATGATGATGATGATGTATGTATATGTATGTTTTCCTTGATACCCAACATTTGATCCCTGCCAGCTATGGTTGCCATCTGACTACAAGAAATGTAGCTCTGTCAATGTTATTTAAACTACAGAAACATAGCAAACATAGGAAGGACTGTATTTTTTTTCCACAGAAGGTTAAAACTCTACTAGAAGCCATTAGTTGAGGTATGTTGTTGTTGTTGTTGCTTGAGCTGTGGTCTGCTGTGAGCCCACACAATGTGATATTTAGAAGGTAGAATGTCTTTAATATTATGTAGCTATCAGGTGTTTATGTTCCCAAGCTAAGGGAATTGTGTAGCATACCAGCCTACCAAGTAGATGATGGATGTTTAGTGTTTAGGTTGATGTGTAATGTTCAAATAATCAATAATGTATCATGCATATTTTGGATATTTTGAGGCTCAAATTCATATGTCACTGTTAAACATTCTAGAATTAAGATATTTTGAGGCTTCAATTGGGAGGTATGTAATGTCTTCAGAAGGGATATTGTGTCACATTCTAGAGCTGGATGCTCAATTTTGTTGCTCTGTGATGCCCCAGATATAAACATTGTGTAACAGTCTAGATTTAGGAGATGTTCCAAGAATTGATTGGGAGGGACATTGTGTCTTGGATACCAATAGTGTGTAACATTCAAGAGTTAGGAGTTGTAATTTTAAAACTTTATTGTGCAGACATGTAATGTTCCAGGTATTTTAGATATGTGTTGAACATTTTAGAGCCAAGAGATGTTTGGAGCTTCATTTGGCAGACATATGATGTGCTGGAGATAATTCATAACATTCTTTAGCTAATAGATCTTTCCAACTTCAATTTGTGATGTCATAGAGATTGATAGTGTATAGCATTCTGAAGTTAGGATATGTTTTAAGCTTTAACTGGGATGTATGTTCTGCACATCTCTGTTCTTTGCAGGTTCTTGTAGGTGCAGTGAAGTTAGCTGGTTCTGTATTAATAAAATGTGTTGTGATATTCTATATCCAAACCAGAGATTTAATATTAAAATCTTACTTGGAACCATCTGCCATAATGACTTGAACCTGTGTGAGAGAACACAAATATAATTGGCAGCTTTGAAACAAAAAGGCAATGTAAAACTTTAACAATAACATTTGATATGGACAGAAGCACCTTACTTCATTATTATGTTGTTAGTTATAGACTCTTGTGACTTGGAGGGAGCTCTGTTTATCTCTGTATAAATGGTGTTCAACCAAATGCTTAATAATGTTCATACCATACATGCATGCATTTGTTTTTGTTTCTGGACCAACAATTTATTTAAAATTAATTCTCAATCATATCAATCTATTCATTCTCCAGTCAGATATTAAGTCCCATTAAGCACAACCACCCCCACACAATGATTTGGGTTAGTATAGCCAAAGCATTGCTTTGAAAGGATAAAATAAAAAATAGATATTATTTGTCTGATTGAAAAACACATACAATGTGGTCCTTCATGGATAATAGTCAACCAAATTATTCCAACTTGATTCATCTTTTTTTAACCACAATTTAACAATTCCTTCGAAAAAGAATGCATTAAACAAAGAATGCATGTATTGGAGTAATGACAATGCTTGCAGGTCCTTACCACTAAATGCATAGATCAGAAGTACACAATGACTATTTGCATCCCTTTTGCTGAAACTTGGGCTACTACCTCTAATAATATACTTCAATTGCAAAACTTATGTATATGGACATATGGCGACAGAACTCAATCCTATTACACTGCAAGTTATGTCTTATGTATTCACAAAACTATACATTTCCTTTCTGGAACATCAAGATCATTATCATTCATTTCTAAAGCGCAATAAAACTCTGCAGTGCCAGACAGTCAGACTGACAAATAATACAACCATAAATCACACATAAAAACAGAAGATGATTGAAGAGGTTGACAAAGGAAGAGCAGGTGTGAGACAGAGGGTAGAGAGGGACCTGCTCCTGAAACCTCTTGTGCAGTAGTCGTTATCACCCATGACTATATATGGAGATCCTATTAAATTAAGCTAAATTAATCTTTCTTATTAATAAGCTACATGGTTTTTAATAAAGGTGCAACCTATTGTTTCCAATTCAATGGTAACCAAACAGCATGTCTTTCAAAATGAATCATAGGGAGACTTTTGGTGGGTGGTACGTTCCAGAAGGCCACACTTTTACGGAACACTCCATTCTCCCCTTCTAATCCCTCGCCATTTGGGTCGAAATGGTTTTAGACAGCCCCCTAAATAACATCTGATGGGTCCCAGGAGATAGTGAAAGACAAGTGTGCCTTCCCTGACTCGACACCCTGCCATACCTCACACTGGAGTAGTGTCCCACGCTCTTGGGCGCTCCCGCTGCTCGCAATCTTGAACAAGGCCCGTGCGTCACTGGTGAGACTGTCGACCCAGGCTCTTATCTTCTCCCTGCTTACCAAAACTCTCTGGCAGGTCTCCCTGGGACCCAGCAGTGCGTCTGATTAAGACGCCTGACCTAATGCGGCATGGACCTGACACATGGTGCTTCCAATGGAACTGCGATTGCCCTTTGGCCTCCTCGTCCAATGGAGTTCTGAGGCCGCCGCAGGGCTTGGTGATTCACTTACCTTTTCTGGGTCCCAGAAGCTACCCGACTGCTCCACCCAAGTATTACACTGGATAACTGACGACCCTTTTTTGCATCTCCCTACTTGCCAGACTATCTCTTTGGCATACGACTGGGATGTCATATGCCAAAGTCCCTTTGCCTATGTGTCTCTGGCAACAACTGTCTTGGAACCTTGTATTTATGTTCTATCCTGTACTGGGCTCCTTTTCTGTTTGGATAGTCTTCATCCTGAACTGTTGGATGCTGTGCTACTCTAGCCAGAGTATCACCACTTGCACACTCTCTGCAAGTGTCCCCCTGTTTTCTTGTGACCCCTACCAGCTGCTACCAGGGGATATATGGTAGCCCTATTTCAGCTCACCTGATGTGCTTTTGATTGCACTGCACTGTGAACCCACTTTGTACACTCATACCTCTTCTCAGGGTCCTTTTCATACTTTCTTGGACCTATTATTGCCACCCAGTGCTCAACATTAACATTGCTGCCTCACCTTTGCTCAGCTGCAACCTCTATCTGGGGCCCATCTAATTTCTCACTGACTACTGCTGCATCAGAGTGCTCTGTCATCGCACATGGACTCCTGTCCTTACAGCTGCTGAACTGCATCCTTCCATTATGCTTCCACAACTTCCCCATGATTTTGATTAATACCTACTGTTATAACATATACTGTATGTAATTGTTATTTCTATTGTTGGGGACCTTACACCTTATCTGGGAGTAAACACTACCTAGATAAAGCGGCAACTACCAACATGTGTAAAACTAGACGCACCCAATCTGGTTCCCAATCTCAGAAAATCAATCCAACCTCCCCAGGATCCCCCTCTCTGCCAATGATGCGGCAATCGAAATGTCTTTTATCGTTATGCCTTTACTTGAACAGAAGCTTGGGGAAATGTAGGCCTGTTACCTCTATGTAAGTATATATGGCCTCCATAGTTTCTCGCCTGGACACTAATGATAAGTGAACGTCTGACCTTAAACAGCAGGTCAGTGACATTGAAGACTCCCACACTGAAGCCCTCCATCTTATCCTCTTCCTTGAAAACCACCATAGATGCAGTAATCTGCGGTTTATTGAGCTTCCTGGGTCCATTAAGGGACCAGAGCTTATTCATTTGTTACAATACGAGCCCCCTGAAGCCCTGGGGATCAAAAAAGCTGATTATACCATGACTGTAGAGAAAGCTCACAGGCTACTCCCCAATCAAGAGTCTGGGAGTGAGATACCTAGGGAGGTCATTGCAAAATAAAATTTCCATGACAAGGAAGATTTAAGAGCCTATAGAAGTGCAATAATGTCTTAACTCACAATCAGAAACTCCCGATTTTTCAGGACTTCTCTCTTCAAGTATCCCAAAAGTGTAGAGATTTTAAACCCCTTGTGTAAATACTTATTTGACAACCAAATATACTTTGATTTTTTGTTCCCGGCTAAGCTTAAGATTGCCCTTGCAGGCCGTACTTCTGTTTCTGATGAGGTAGATAAGACCAGAGATTTTAGCCAACATTTGAACCCAGATGGCTGAAATACTAGGTCATCATTTTCTTTCTCATTCACCCTCTCACTAGCCCAGGTGTTTTGCTATGGTTCTTTACACCTGGTATTCCTTGTTCTATAAGTTACCATATATATTTCTACACTGTTTCGCACCCTTTTTGCAGTTTCTGGTGGACAATTTGAACATTTATGTTTGCAGTAACATGTATTGTGTTTCCATCATTATAGTGACATACTCATCAAAGTGACACTTACCTTATACCTCATTTGTGTAAACCACACATGACTGTATGATCTTCATGTCCATATGATGGAAACACAATACACTTACCTTATATGATCACTATTCATGAATTGTTGGTATTTTCAAGACCCCATCATAAGACATCTGTATAATATAGCTACCATAGATAGACTCCCGGTATATATTTACAGAACCAAATAAAGTGTATTGATCTTCTGAATATACGTACCCGACCAAGACTCCGAAATTTTAATATTTTGTTTTTTAACCATACAGTTTTATTTGCATGACTAATAAATAGTAGTTTTATAGTGTAGTGTCAATTTATTGATTTGTTCATTTCTATCCACTCTTGTTATCCACAATGAAGTGTCCCTTCAACAACACAGGATTTTCTCCATGAGTGTGCCTTCCATACAGGGCCGGATTAACCCGAGGTCTAACTGGGCTATAGCCCAGGGGCCTCGGGCATCCAGGGGGCCCTTCAAACTCCTCAGCAGCATTATTGATCGGTCGGGGGCGGGGGCGCCCCCGGCCCGATCGATGCTGCTGAGTACTGTCAGTGCAGTCCTCCGTCCCGGCGCGCTGTAGTCTGCTTACTGAGGATATCTCGCGAGAGTTCATGAACTCTCGCGAGATCTCCTCAGTAAGGAGCTTACAGCGCGCCGGGACGGAGGACTGCACTGACAGGTAAGTGCTTGGGGGGGTCCTCGCGGGGGGTGGGGGGCGGCGGACGGCTCACATTGGGGGCCTCGCGGGGAATGGAGGGCCCCTTAGCCCAGGGGCCTCCATTCCCTTAATCCGGCCCTGCTTCCATATAAGTAGTACTTCTCCTTCTCTTCTATTATAAGTTGATAGTTCCTACTACTAATCATTATGTCTCCCCCACTCAACTGTATTGGTTGATTGTCCCACCCCGTAATTCATGTTTCTGGATTTCCATATATGATTGTTATGCTGGGTGACTCTGCCTTGTTGCCACGCCCGGAACGTTCCCTGAGAATTGTTTTTGCCACACAATATAGTTGACTGTCATTTTTGTTATCACTGTTTATCTTCAGAATCTCATGCATACTGCAAAGTATTGTCCACAGTTTTTTCCTATGATTACATATTGTCACTTATTTATGTGCTTGGATTCATTGAATACACTGTTTTGTTTTCTTCTTGCGCCAATAAAAAAGTTGTTTTAAAAAATTGAGCCACAGTAGATGACTGTCTCATAAATGTATTTTACTTGTTTTCAATATGATCATAATGTTATAAAACAGGCAGTTCGGCAATGCTGGTGACAAACATCTGCAATTTGAACCTGCCCTTGACCACCATAAATAATTTGGCTTGGACAGGGATATGTGTGTCTGTGTCCTGGGCTGTATCTATTCACAATGGCACCTTGCTGTATTCGGTCTCTTAACGCTTATAGTGTGAGAAAAGGAACAATATGCTACTAGAAAGTTGTGTACAAGGCATTATTTGCTTGATTCCAATACCAATACCCATGTCCCAAATACATTGGAAATCAGTTTGGGATAACCATTGATCAAGCACGCTGTAGGGAAACCCCCTACAGTATAAGTAGACCACATGCCTGTTTATAAATCATTCTGTGGCAGATGGTCTTCCATAGAAGAACATTGTACGGTCATTGTTAAGGGTTTTTTTATGTTGTGAAGAAAAGAAGATTTATTTCAAGCATATTTTTGTGGGGTTTATATTTTTTTTGGACTACTCCATGACCTGGAATGTTATTTTTTTTCCGACAGCAAGAGGACCTTTGGAATATTATGGTTTTTGGCATGTTTGTTTTTTTAAAGGCTTATTGTAGTAAAAGCTTACAAGATTGGATGCCTTATAAATGAAGACATCAGATGGTAAGTATATGGGGTTTTATTATTTGTATTAAAGTAATGTGGTTTAAAAGAGGTGTGTGAATTATTTTAGCGGGTTTATTATTTTTATTAAAGTAACGTGGTTTCAAAGATGGTTGTGTGTTTTATTTAAATTTTACTTTGTGGCACTACATGGGTCAGCGGGCCCTGGGTGTCAGGGCATGCTGGCACTTGTGGTTCTCTAAGTGCCAGCATACCATGGCTGCCATGGGCATGCTGGTGCTTGTAGTTCTAACAGCACCAGCATGCCCAGACTGTAAATGGCAGCCCGGGATGGCTGGGACTTGTAGTTCCGCAAAGCAAAATTGTGTTTTAAACATTTTCTGTATTTTATTTCACATAATGACCCATGATCCCAGGGCTTTTGGAAGAGTCCTAATGCTTTCAGCACGGGCGGACCCCACACCCTGAGGAATTCAGACCAGTGCTGAATAGCCTGGGTTGGATTGTCATTATGGCAGGGGAATCCCCTGCTGTGGGTTCCCCTGCTATAGTGCCACCAACCCTGGCTGGTTAACCTAGTGCTATTTTTTTGTGAAACCGAGGGGATCCCAAGCTTTACCTCTCCGATTTTGCACAAACTAGCACTCAGGCGCGGGCTGGCAGATGTCAGCCCGGGGGGCGCATGCCGCACAGGCGGCCGCATCACATGACATGGCCGTGTCATTGATGACGCGGCCGCATCACACATGCATCACATTTATCGCCGGTTTTTACCGATATTGCTTCTGGGGGGGCGGCCCTAATGGCTGTAAACCTAAACGGCCCGGAGGGCCGATGCCCCCCTGTCCCCCGGCCTAGCCCGCCCCTGCTAGCACTAGCCTGGCAGCACTAGGGTTAATAACATTAGGAAGGGGAAGACCAGACACTTTTTTTTTTATTTAAATCTATTTTTAACACTTTATAGAGCTGGCAGTACAGTTGGTCGACCCGCCAGCTAACTTATACTAGCCTGATAGCTGGAGCAAGCTCTACGGCACAAATGGAAGGTCACTTCCAAGGCCATAGAGCTTGCTACACTTGTGGCTGCGTGCGCCCGAATTTGGTACGCCCACACGCCCTTACCCCACCCAGGACACCACCCCTAAAATGTAGGCTGTAGTGATGATTTGACGTCCATATCTGTCGGGTCCGAGCATGCGTAGAGTGATTTTGGCGCACCATATGCTCAAAATCAGCAGATCCGTGCCCTAATGAATCAGGCCTAATGCCTATTTGCTTCCCTTACCCTGAAACTTAGGCTACTACCTGTAATAACACACTTCAATTGAAATGCTTATGACACAGCCATATTATACAGCAAGTTACGCCTAATTCATTCACATTCAGGATTAACACACTCCAGTTGCAATACTTTTGCATATGAATATAAGGCATACTTGCCAACTCTCCCGGAAAGTCTGCGAGAGCTGGCATTTCTCCCGCATCCCGGATCTCCCTTGTCCAAATGACGCGATTCACCGAGAATCGCATCTTTTTGGCCTTGCGCCCCGCGACAAAATATCATTTTACTCGTGGGGGCGGGCCCAAAATGACGCGATTTGAGACGCCCCGCCCCCCTCCCGCCCACAAGTCACACATACACCCCCACTTAAACCAATGATGGTAACCAAACAAAATGTCTTTTAAAAAGATGCCACTAGCAGATGGCTGACTCCTAAATCTGTTTTATCTATTTCCTGTATGATCATATCTTCATATGTTATAATGGGCTAAGTAGGTTGGGATATATGATTAAATAATACATCCCAGTAATCATAACATTTTTCAAATTCTTATTAATAAGTCAGTTCTTGAAATTAATGTGTTGGAAGCAGGAAAAATGGGCAAGTGTAAGGATCTGATTGACTTTGACAAGAGCCAAATTCTGACCCCCAGACGACTGGGTTAGAACATCTTCAAAACTGCAGGTCTTGTGGGGTGTTCTTGGTATGCACTGCAGCAGTTAGTACCTACCTAAAAGTGCTCCAAGGAAGGACAACTGGTGAACCAGCAAAAGGGTCATGGCTGCCCAAAGCTCATTGATGTGCATGGGCAGAGCCAGATTTAGACCTCATGGGGCCCTAGGCAAGATACTGGTTTGGGGCCCCCTCCCTGAAAAAATCCATAGCACTATAGTTTTTAGCATAACATATACCCCTATTCAGGGGCTGGCTGGCAGACTTTAGCCCAGAGGGGCAAGCACATAGCACTGGCCCATAAGTAGCGGCCCATTTCTAAAGGTTGGTTTCACCGCCGGCCCTGGGAGGGCCCTCTGGGGACTGCTGGGCCCTAGGCAATTGCCTAGGTTGCCTAGTGGTAAATCCGGCCCTGTGCATGGGGAGTGCAGATTAGCCTGTCTAGTCCAATACCACAAAAGAGCTACTGTAGCACAAATTGCTGAAAAAGTTAATGCTGGCTATGATAGAAAGGTGTCAGAACACAGTCCATCTCAGCTGGCTGCGTATGGGGCTGCTTAGCCAGCAGAATGGTCAGAGTGTCCATGTTGTCCCCTTTCCACTGCTGAAAGTGCCTATAATGGGCACGTGAACGCCAGAACTGGACCATGGAGATTTGAAGAAGGTGGTCTGGTCTGATATATCACGGTTTCTTTTACATCATGTGGACAACCAGGGGCATGTACTTTGTTTACCTGGGGAAGAGACTGTACCAAGATGCACTATGGAAAAAAAGGCAAGCCATGAGAGGCAGTGCGATACCTCTGGGCAATGTTCTGCTGGGAAACCTTGCATCCTGGAATTCATGTGGATGTAATTTTGACAGGTACCACCTACCTTGTTGCAGACCAAGTACACCCTTTCATGGCAATGGTAACCTTGATGGCAGTGGCCTCTTTCAGCAAGGTAATGTGCCCTGCCACATTGCAAAAAATGATAAATGGTTTGAGGAACATGACAAAGAATTCAAGATGTTGACTTGTCCTCCAAATTCCCCATAGTTCAATCTAATCAAGCATTTGTGTGGATGTGCTGGAAAAACAATTCAGATCTATGGAGGTCCCACCTCGCAACTTGCAAGACTTAAAGGATCTGCTTCTAACATCTTGGTGCCAGATACTATAGGACACCTTCAAAGGTTTTGTCCGTGTCTCAATGGGAAAGAGCTGTTGTGGCGGCACAAGGGTGACCTACACAATATTAGGCAGGTGGTTTTAATGTTATGACTGATTTGTATAGTGCATTAAAATGTGTGGCTCTGTGTTGACCATGAGAACATGATATTAATATTATATAATATATGCTACATAAAATATATTACTTCAACTGTACAGTGAACCCTGGTAACTGGATTTACGAATTGGCCCTACATGTATCAGTCTGACAAGTCTCCCAAATGATTGCTTATAGAAATACATTTCAAAATACAGTATTTTATTAAAACAATCAAAGCATAAGGTGTTTTTTTACAAAAAAATTAAATTTACCATCAATTAATTCAGTGTTTCCCAAATCTAGTCCTCAGCTCAATGAGTGCATGTTTTCAGGTCACAAGTGAAATAATTAGTACCACCTGTGTAACTTTTAAAATGTGTCAGTAAGTATTGTGTGCTCAAACAAGTATATACAGAAAACATGCTGTGTTAGGGCTCCTTGAGGACTGGATTGGGGAAAAAACAATATTTTTTTCTAAGCAAAATGTTAGTGTGTATTATGTTTGTTTTTTCATTTTACAGTTTCAGGCTATAAATACCATTGTATCATCATAGTCATCACCATTTATTTACTTCTCTGCAAATGAGAGCATTCTGTAACTTGCATGGTGAATCTCTGCTACTTTGGATACTCTCCAGATGTGTAGCTGATTTATAAATACAGGTGACTCTGTATCTTGATTTCTTGTGTGAATTATTAAAACCGGGTTGGGTATTAAAACCCGATGCCGGCAACCCCGACAGGAGTCACCACGACATGTTCAGTCCGAATGTTGAGGAGCACGACCTATTGTTCTGATAGACTGTTATAGACAGTATAGTGACTTGAACTAAATGCAATTAACTAAGAGGGCGGCACCACAGAATGACGTCCATGTGGACATGGACAGTAATCTTTCTACACTTAAGGGGGCAGTTAGAGAATACCTTAAGGCTACATTATGTAAGCCTTACTTAATAACATTGAAGAGTCGGCTCCTCTTCCAAGTGCCCCCTTGTGTAGAAAGATTTCTGTCGGCGTCTACATGGACGTCATTATGTGGTGCCGCCCTCTTAATTAATTGCATTTACTCCAAGTCACTATACTAAACAATCGATCAGAACAATACGTCGCACTCCTCAACATTTGTACTGAACGTGTTGTGGTGACTCCTGTTGGGGTTGCCAGTATCGGGTTTTAGATTACCACCGATTAAAACCATTAGTAATAAATATAGATCAATGGATGCTACTGACTAGTTATTCTTCATATGTGGATTAAAGAACTGTGCATGCTTGGAAGGATTTAGACTCCTAGCTGTGAAGGGATAATTGCACAAAGATATCCTAAGGCAGCATACTGAAATAGCCAAACTGAATGAGAGTGAACACTTAAATATGACAAGGACAATGGACAATATTTTTGGCTACATAACATTTATATAGCTTGTTGCAATTACCCAATACAACCTGCTACAAAAAATGTATTACATAATACTAAGCAACAGTTCACCAAACAATGTAATAGTATGGTCCATCAAGCCATAGCTAATTATTTTACATGTTACCAAATTTTAATACAAATGTATCCATACCAAGTGGTAGACCATTGTTTCTAACAAGAGAAATTTATCTGAGAGGTTTTTGTATTGACGTTTGCAAAAATATTTTGTAAGTTTTCCATCGTACACAAGACATACAGGCAACTATTTAACTAAATGACCTTTCAGCACATTTTGACACTTCTAGCAATATGTGATGAATCATTTTATATCTCAATCAATCATAGTCGTGGGACTGAGGCAGTGAATTACAATTCCATGCTTAAGAATAGATTGACAAACAAAATGACTACCTTCTTATTTTTTTGTGTCACTCAAAATTTTTCTTCTACAACAGTTTTTTTCGACAAACTTGAGAAACAGAAACAAATTTGGCTTGTGCGCTAATTTATACTAATCTGTATCTGGAGTGGGAAAGGATAATGTCATTATACGCACTATACAAATAAAATACCATGTCAATATCATTATAGTGATCATTTTATGACAAGGACACAAGCTTGAAATTGAGATTTTTACTCTATACTATTACCTTTTAGGATGCTCTGATTTTAAAATCAGTCATAGTCAGTTCATTCTGCTGTGTGGTGTGGATGGGAACAATTAAGGCCAAATTTGGCCAGCAAAATGAGGTGATTATTTTGCAAAATAGTTTTCAAAATGTCATTCTTGTCTACCTTAGAGTATCATGTGGAGATAGTTTTTATAATAGGGGAAAGATCTCTTACCCACAATAAATCATATTGGGTCCAATAATATAGTAGTATAATAATATAATAATCAAGCACTAATATGTTTCTTTCAGCCAAGAGATCACCTCATTGTGAGACAACTTCTCTTAATTGCCATTACACATTCATAATCATACATATTGCAATTTGACTGTGATTACTATAATTTGAGCCTGTAATTATCAATAAACATGATCTGTAGGTCCTGCTTTACAATTTACTTAATAAAAGTCACTGCCAGCTACATGGAGACCTAAACTATATCTGTGTAATGGAAGTATCACTGTGTGCATAGTCCTTCATTGCTGTTTGCAATCAAGCTTTTTTTATGGCTGTGCTCAGGACCCTGAAAAGTTGGGGACATTCTAGGGCAGGATTGGGCAACCTGTGGCTCTCCAGGTGTTGTGAAACTACACCTGGGTTCATGCGTTCGATTCCCGACCAGGGCCTTATCTGTGTGGAGTTACATGTTCTCCCCGTGTTTGTGTGTGTTTCCTCCGGGTGCTCCGGTTTCCTCCCACACTCTAAAAACATACTACTAGGTTAATTGGCTGCTGACAAAATTAACACTTGTCTGTGTGTGAAGGAATTCAGACTATAAGCTCCAATGGGGTCAGGACTGATGTGAATGACAAATATTCTCTGTATAGCCCTGCGGAATTAGTTGCGCTATATAATTAAATGATGATGATAGTGGTCGGGAAAAAAATCCCAGCAAGTGGAAAAACTAGTATGGTCTTCAATGGGGTTTTCATCTTCATTTGGATCAACAGAAGGAGTTGTATAAAGAAATGCTTGGGCTTTGTAGATTTATTTATTTTCAACCTCAAAAACCTTGTATCTTGTATCTCTGGCAAAAACCTATTCACTTAGCAAATAGTATCATTTTGAAATCCACATTTCCTGCATTTATCAATGGTTGCAATGATTCAACATTTTGCTGCTATTTGATTCACCTTTATAGATTTGATCAAAGTGACTAACAGTTGTCATAGCATCCACTCTTCATACGTTTCCAGTGTTAATATTGCAATACGGAGCAAAATCCAAACAGTGCATCTGATACTTATAATTCACACATACAAATACATGTTTAAATCTATAAAAATGTGCTTAGATATAAACAGACATAAATACATATACATTCACAGCTGAAAACACAAACATATAGATTAATCTGCAATTGTTACCTGATTTCAGTTTGATAGTGTGTTTAAGGGTTTCCTGTATGCAGTCAGCTTTTCATGTCCTGAGTCCCTGCCTTTTATATCCTTCTGATCCCCAATCTCAGAGCCTGGGAGGGGGTTCCACAATCCTATTAGCTGAGGAATCCTATGAAGTGTAGTAAGCAGTGACAGTGACTTATAAATATATTTCTGAACAAGCTTAGTTAAAAGGCTTGGGGAGATTACAGGGTGAGGGAGGGTTGAAACTAGATGTGACTTCTAGTTCAAGAGGTGAGCTTATCTCAGCATCACCTATCAGGAATCATGTTGTCTCAAAGGAAGCATGGCAGAGGTTAGCAGATATAGATGATATGTGCGAACATATTATATATATGCACTACTCAGCAATCCAAACATTATGTAATGAGCCTGATTCATTAAGGAGAGCAAAGCATAAAAAGGAGTAACTTTGCACCTGGGCAAAACCATAATGCAGTGGAGGGGGAGGTAAATTTAAAATGTGGGGACAGATTTATACTTGGGGTAGTGCAACTTCTAGATCAACTTTAAATTTCAGTGTAAAGATCAAGCTATCAATTATTTGTGTGCTAGATGAAAAAAACACCCAGTATCTAACTTATATGCAAAATAATAAACTAATTTGCACCCCTTGCATTGTAACATGGTTTGTCCCAGAGAACATTTACTCCCTTTTTTGCTTTACTTTCCTTAATGCTTCAGGCCCTACATATACAGTCCTATTTAATTATCTTCCAGTGCAAGGGTTACTCGGGTCATCATGCTGTCTTCTCTTTGCACACCTCTTGTGTTCTGTAAATGAAGCTAATTATAAATCATGTTCTCATCTGATTGTTTAACAATTTGATTGTGATAATGTGTATTATTTAGTTCAATTACATAATGTCCTAATCATTATGGCCATCATTTAAAGTTAGAACAAATCTAGAGAAATGGTGCAAATTTACATTTTTTATATACAGGAAGAAGCTTATTGCTTTTACACAAAATTACTATGCAATTTTATTTATACACTGATATTTAGAGATCGCTAGGACGCACCCACAACCAACTTTAAATCTGTCTTCACATTTTCAATTTGCCTCCTTTGCTGTAAAACAGGGTTTTGCCAGGGTGCAAAATTGTACCTTCTAGTTAGATGTACTCCTAACCCTATATTTTTAATGTTTTTTAGTTTACTTAATTTGAAAGTTTTTCAAATTAAAAATCTTATAAATTAAAACCTCAATCATGGATTAGGAAGCAGACTGAGAAATAATTTGGGTGTTAAAAGAAAAAGGTTAACTGGTCTATTGATTATTTTTAGAATTATCTCTTAAACTCTACTAATAGTCTATTGCAGTCCCAGTATTACAATGCTATAGAAACACTATCAAATAAACCTGAATTCTGAGCAGTTATGTCCAACTGATGGGCTGGTATTGTTTCTCCTTTTTTTACCTAACTTTCCTGAGCTGTTACTTGAAACTTGTTATATGACATGACTTTGGGGAGATTTGGTCAGCAACTATGCTGTTTATAACATGAATGCAACACCCCTCATGAAGAACGTGGACATTACTATTATAAAGATACACATACAATCAAAGAATATTCTGTAGGCATTATATTTTATTATGAATCTTTTCTACTGTTGTCTCCATATATGATCCCCAGTGTACAAAATTGTTCGGATATGTGATACACGATCTGAAATTTATGTCACTTAAGACTTTATTTATAGGAAACAACATGACCTATTTTTAGTGCACATAAATATTATGTATGTCACTGCGTACTGTAATTGTCTTCCTTGCTTGGTAACCGTACAGAAACATTTTTCTCTGCATCCCATTCTTTGATTATACTTGAGCTCTTTGTTTATAACACATAATTATTAATATTATTAATATGAGCGGAAGCCAGGAATAGAGAATGAAAACCTGGTTCAATTATGACAATGCATGATTCTTGGTTCACAACCTTCCCTTATTGTGCTTTTGAGGAAGGGCAAGGGCTATAATTATATGTGCTGTTGAGTGTTTGTACTGTGCCTCCTCTAAATATGATAGTCCTTCAGACTTTTCTCCTGCTGCCTCTGCCTCGCACCTCATTTTGTGTCTGCCTCTTCATAGAGGTAGTGAACTGCTGAGGCTTCATGCTTGTGCTAAAGCCGCAGTTTTGTGGGTTATGAGACAGCTCATGGTTTCCTTCCTACTTAGTCCTCCTTAATGCTCTACAGCAGTGGGGGAGATTAGCATTTACTTCACAGCAATAAAGCAACACAGCAGCAGGTGAGCACATTTCCAAACTCTCCAGCCTTATTTTAAATGCTGTTATTTGCACATTGCTCACTGATTTACATATAGACACAATTACACAAATGTGCATGTTCTATGCACTTCCAGTTGTTCACCGCAGGTGCACACATTCAGCACTGGTGCGGCACACCTAGAGCTGCATACTTACTGACGTGTGTTTTTGGTATAACGAAAAGCTTATAGATTCCAAATCTGTCGCTACTCATTTTTCAATAGAGAATTAATATACATTGCGAATTGCATTCTTTACTAGATATTACCACTTTTGTTCACTTACTTCTGGGAATATTTTTTTTAAATTTCTTTGTCTAGCCAAACTATTTTTTTTTTCACCAGGACATATCTCAGTAGTCTTACAGAAATGATCTGGAAGCAGTTCTTTCATGCAGGGTCATCTTTACAAAGAATAAATAAATAATAAATAGATAATAAAAAGTCATTAGTATTTTTTGAGTACAATGCAAAAATTATATCTAAGAAATTCCTTGTCATGGGGGCTGAAGCAGGGACCCAGGCCAAATGTTCCTTATGAACTTCCCTAAAATTAACCCTTAGGTCTGTGAATCCATATGCTCTCCTTAGTTTTAAACGGAAAAAAAAATGGAAAAAATAATTTAGAAGTCCACCCTAACCCTCGCCAATTTTTGTAACACTGATAAAGTGCAGGTATCACTAAACATGAATGAATATAATCATTTAGCCATTGATTTGTTGGCCTTATTTGCCCCTAATAATCTTGTGTGTACCTATGCGGCAAAGTAAAAATGGAAAATTGTAGTACATTCATCTGCATGAAACCTTGATTACAGTGTTTGTAGCAGTATACTACAGCTATCAAGAAAACCTTACATACAGGCACCAAAAAAATCAAAATGACACCAAATATTTACAATATCACCATCATATAAGATTTGGGAATTTCCGTTTGTTAAAGTAGGTGGAAAAAGACAATGATTTTGTACGTACATAATAAAAACATGAACTAATGTGGCCACTGATATGGCTCATGTATTGTAATATTAGGTATGTAATACAAAAGTGTCAATTAGATCACAGGTGTGTAACCAATGGGTCGATACCCAGAATAGGGTCCTAGAATCTGTTTTTCTTGTTCCCCAATCAACAGATATATATTATGTTCACTTGGAAATTAAATTTTTTTGGGGTCCCAGAATAATGGCACACTGTCATTTGGTATCTCAGAACAGACTGACAATTGGGGTTGCAGCTACAAAAAGAAGTTTTTGCACCAATGATTTACATGAAATATAAATTAATCAGGTTATATGCAGATGCCATACAGCTGTAAAATGTAGAATCAATTAACAAAAATAATAACATGCAAATTTGGAATTTTTTACAATACTTGGAAATACATAGAAATTATATTTTTTTAGTTTGTTCCTTCTTTAATGTACAATTATTTGATATCTCTATAATAAGTGGAAATAACTGAGTATTGTATTTCTGCACCAATGACTACAATTATTGGAAACCATAATAGAAGATACCTTGTCACGTAAAAGAAGTAACTGGTTTAACAATTTTATAGCAAGACAGCCAAGGTAATTTCAGAATACAAATGTGTGCACTAAGAGTTTTCAACTAATACAGTATGACACTCCCTTTTTATTGGCAGATAATAATCAATGGGTTTTCTGCAGTCATGTCACATGATCGCTAATACAGACAACACATACACATGTACACAGCCTTAGGATAGAGTGCAAAGTAGTGGTGTGCAGGAGATTAGGGGGTAAATGTATTAAGCTCCGGGTTCTTCAACACCCGCGAGTTCGGCGTCTTCAGCGCTTAAATTTAAAGCGGCGCTGCCTTGTAAAGGGAAGTTTCCCTTTACAAGGCAGCGCCGCTTTAAATTTAAGCGCTGAAGACGCCGAATTCGCGGATGTTGAAGAACCCGGAGCTTAATACATTTACCCCCAGGTGTTTTATTGTTTCATTTAGGATTAGTGCCCTTAATTGTACATATAATAATTGTATTGACAGCTAAATGTCAATTAGTATGCTTTTACAGATAATTAATAAAGTGTATTTTTTTCTTTAAGAAGTTGAAGAACATGTGCGATTGTTGGTACCATGCTGAATTAAACCAAGCATGTGCAGAACAGCTATTGATCCATGATGGGAGGGATGGAGCCTTCCTTGTGCGTCAGAGCGAGTCTCTGCATGGGGCGTTTGCAATCTGCCTTATGTGAGTGATCAACTGCTTGCTATAGGATCTATATAATAGTTTCCTTATGCATCTTGTTGTTGCAGCAATGTGGATGTCAGACCTCACGCTTCATCTACCTTGGAAGCTTATATGTACTATACAACCCAGATTCTTTATCTTAACGTTCGCTTAGCAACCCAAGAGTAATCCGCGATATTTGTGATATATATGTTAACAACACACTATATATGGTATCATAGGAACATATCATATGTATGAACTCACTTGTCTAGCCTGTTTGGATCTGTGGTCCATATGTCTGAATACTTGTAGACTCAAATAGGGCAGATTCAGTTGTTCATAATAGGTCTAAATATCTCTACACCAAGTGTGTTTCTGCTCTCAGATTGCCCAATAATACCCCTCCAGGGGTCATATCTGACTGGATAGGATTGTGATCATTCTGAACAATAGTTTGTCTGGCCACACATTGATGACCATGGCTGCATATATGTGACTAGCATTAGCCGAGCTAACAAGAGGAAGAGTTATCTAGAAGACAACACTGTAGGACAAAGCATGTGATTTACACCCTGGCAGGGTCTTTACTGGGAATTCATCCATAGTACAACTACCTCCTAAATGTATGCCTTGCATAATGTTTTGGGCATGTATTGTGATGGCTTCCAATGGTGTGAAGGTGTTGTGTATGAGCAGAAGAGGGCATGTGAGTGTTTGAGGAGTGGTTCCATGCTTACATAGTGGAGAAAATTTGATTGACGTCAGTGTTTTTTTTTATAACCACATATTATTTCCGTAATACATTATATTTATGACATATGTGTGGGGGTGTCAGACAAAATGCATGAAAGTATATTAGTCTGCATTTATAACAGCAAAGGCCTTTTAATTCACTTTATGACACAGCTTATATGAAAGGTTATGCTTAGGTAAAAGCTTTGCATCAATTGCTTTTCATGTAGTACAATGAGTTCCGTCACCCCTCCTTACAGTGGGCATGTGTGCTGCTATTTTTTTAAATGAACAGCACTGTGACACAAAATTACTTGCCTACACAATATTATTGTATACTTGAAAAATATAATGGTCCGTATCAGGTGAGAAAAACTACTTCCCTGTATATTTTGTATCCTATAAGAGCCAAGAAATCTAAAATGCAACTTGCTATCTATTTAAGAGCTTCTAATAACATGCACAAGCATCAATGTTTCAAGGTTTTACTGTCTTTTCACAGGTACCAACATCAGGTGCATTCATACCGTGTCTTACCAGATGAGAATGGATTACTTTCAGTTCAGGTGTGCACTGAAGACAAAGTAACTTGTATATTGATAAATTATGGGTAAAGGTGCATATGAAGTTGTGTGTATGTGTTTTTAAATTTTAGACATAAATACCTTTAGTACTTAAAAAAACTATTTTTGTAGTGCAGTTAGATCCCACTTAGGGATCTCACAAACTCAGCACTCAGTGTTGCATTACATTATATACATCACTATGGGATATTTCTGAAAACAGTTGGAAAGGAAAATGTGCTGGTGCCAATAGCAACCAGATTGCAGCTGTCATTTTTCTTGTTTAGAAAATGAAAACGATCATCTGCATGATTTCTATACCATCATTGTTTGCACCAATTTGCATAAATCCCTGGAAGATAGTGAGTTCAAATTACAGCTATTATTAGCATTGTTCTTAGCTAATAAAAAAATTATTTAGTGATATTACTAGCGTGACTAGCATTAGTATATGGCTATGTTTTAAAAACTGTTTAAACCATTTATGTATTTTAAGGCTCCATAAACACTCAAAATATTAGGCTCTCAAGGCTCTCAGCCTTATACTAATAAATAATCTAAAATCAATGTATTTGAGGTGAAAATACAGTTGTAAGCCTTTTGGAAATAATGTAATGAAATAATCTAATGTCAGCATTAAGTTGAGTATTCACATATACAAATACCAATTTAGCTTTCTCTATCTCTGAACTATTTCTCGCCCTTTCTTTACTACCTTTGGTTCTGCATACATTGCATAATTTGGTTTCCTTTTCACAGCCACAGCACAGAGAGGTGTTATTTAGCCTAGCATAAAGTAGATTTATCACATAACCACATGTTTGTGGAGGTAGACAATTCATTACAATATATATTCCTTCCGAAACTTCTTATGGAAGTTTCAGAAAACATTAACTCTTCACAGCCAAGTATAACCTGGCAATATAAAAGGCATCAGCAGATGCAACCTGGAGGCATGTATCTTACTATACAGCGTATAGTGCTAATGCTCATGGCTACAAGCCTACTCATCTTTTTTATCACTAATAATCATTTTCCTACTACCTTCTGAGATGCATCAAAGATGGAAAGGAAAATACCCATGTATGCAGCCAATAAGTTTTCAATGTATACTTTTGCTTTCTACCAAAATCATATATTTAAATATTTTGGTACAATTGTGTAATCACCATAGAGACCGTGTGAAAATGGGACCATATGTTCAATTTGATGTAATATTAAATGAGATAATGCTACATTATCCCTGATTCTTACATCAGAGAAGCCATTTATGCACACCCAATGTGTACCGCAGAGCACCTTGGTCTTGTACTAATGCTCCTTGATGGTCTGCCCGCGCATACCTACGTGTGCGACCCCTGTCCGTGAACAGGCGCAGTCTCACCAAACTGAAAGTGTGCCTTGATGTGAAGACTAGAGGTGAGAACTTAAGGAGGCTGTCACATCAAAGTGCAACCTATACTCTCTTTACCATCATTTCCAGCAATAAATTTATACATGTACTAAAATGTTGCATGATTTAGCTTTCCCTAAAGAGTGAGGTGGCATTAGGACTATTTATATTACATGTATCACTTTAGTGGGAGTGTGAAACTTTTTATTGCTTCCCTTAAAGTGCACCAAGAAATTTTCTTCCCTGGCAAAGCTATATACATTAAATGGAACCCAATCATCAGAGAAGGGCATTTGCAGGCTTACTTGCCGCATGTAATAAAACAGTCCTCATATGTAGTTCCATTTGTAAAAATAAATAAATTAAAAATGAAGGATGTCCTCCTCCCCAATCTTCAACCAGCGCTAGACATCCTAGGATGATTTCCACTATGAAAGATAGACCACATGTGTGGGGGTCACACTACTTTAATAGAATACAGTCTCAGGCTAAGAATGCCTGGGCTAGTTTTCACGGCAGCACTTACACAATGAGTGTGGAGTCCCCATGCTATAGTGGAAGACAGCCCCTGCAACCTGTTCTGGTTTCCACTAAAACAGGTAGAATGCAAGCATCGGGTACCTTTGCTATAGTTAAATTGAGCCCCAGGCTGGTCCTTGTAGGTCTGGTACCTCTATGGGATAGGTGTACAAAAACAGTGTTCCTCTCCTTCCAATCGTTACTCTGGCATTCTTCTCTTCTTCCTTGGGCTGTTGGGGCCACAGTTATTATTAACAAGATTAGGACCCCTGGACTTGCAACTTTGCCATCCTAGTGGCCACAGTATAAATGACGTGGTCGTTAAGACTCATGCCCCTTATCTTAAAAGAATCAAAAATAAATAAACACACACACACACCGTTTTACAATTTTTTTTTATTGAATACACAGTTCCCCAAAACTACTCTATTGAATAAGAAAATAATATTGCCATTCTTTTGTCAAAAACATATGGAAATAGAACCCATCTGCTCACTACAACTGACAGACATGAAATTACTATAGCCGGTGTTAACCAAGATGCTCCCTCTCCTTCAGCCAATCACATTTTGCATCCATTACTCATAATGTGTGGATGGGTTGTTTTATGGGGAATGGTTTTTCTTTTTTCTTTTTCTTTTTAGAATTTCAGTTTTGACAGGTCAACAAAGAAAACTTTTTTTTTTTTTTTAATTGGAAAATGATGATTTGAGATAGTTATTAAATTAAAGTGAATTTGAAAATTGTGTGTTAGAATTTTTTTACTCTTGTATATATACAATAAGCGGGGTCTTACAGACCCCTCTCCCAGGGGCACACGCAGGGGGGTTTTCTGGTTCTCCATAAACCCCTCTCCTCCGTGAAGAACAGGGGCTAAACTACAATACAGCACCGCCGCGGACGCTTCTGTGACAGCGTCACGGCTGCTGTACAATACAGTGCCGCCGAAATGGAGCTGCTGCGCATGCGCGGCCGCATGCACAGCAGCTCTCTTTCTCTCTCTAAAAATCCTGCGTGAGCCCCTGTGTCCATTACTATAGGACCACTGAGATAACAGGGTGGGGAAAAGCCCTATCTCTTTTCATCCCTTTGCTGGTAGCCTCTGCTTTTTGCAGCCCCCAATAGTGGTATAAGCCCTGCAATGACCAGCCTCGTTCTGCTTTTCACTATAGCAGAAGGACCACATACTTTTGGTTACCCTGTTATAGTGTAAGTCAGCCCAGGCTATCTAGCCTTTCTTGTCATGTCTCATTAAAAATATAGACAAAACCTGATCTCCATGATCTCTGATCTGAAGCATAATTCAAGTCATTTTGCAGAGGGGGAAGGGAACACCCCTGACAATGCAATGTGCAAATCTTTCTTCGTCTGACATTTGTAAATAATCTCTAAATTTTTTGTTTTTTTTTAAGAAGAAAGGCATGCATGTTAGAGGGAAAAAAAAACAGAAAAAGAACCCTTATATAGGCGCTTGCAATTGAAGTTAACAAGCAGCTGTCAATAAGAGGCTGATACTTCTCTGGTAAATGGAATATACAAAAAAGAAAGTTTGACAACGCTAGCAGATTATCTTGAAACAAAAATAAAACCTATGTGGCTAATTTATGATCAGATGACATAGCCCTAGCAAGGGGTGTGATACATATGTTCGACAGTTACATGATCAACATTTATATGGTCGACACCATAATGTAGACAGGATCGAAAATTCGACAATAATGACATTGACAATATTATTAGGTCTACAATTCGAATACAGACAGTATTATTAGTTTGACAATTCAAATGTAGACAGTATTATTAGGGTGTCAATAATATCCCTAACCCTAACACTAACCATATAATAACTAATGTCTACATTTGAATTGTTGTCCTAATGTTATAGACTTTCTCAATGTCAACCAAATGAATGTCTAGCGGTCAACTGCATACCCTAACAAGTCATCAACAGTTTCTTCGTCTTTGTTGTGATGTCACATTAATGCACATGTTTTTACCACTCTGAATCTGCATGCTGTATGCAGAATTGTCTAGTTATAATTGTGTGCAAACTTAACCACCAAAATGTTTAGCCCACAATGGGTGGAAGCATGATTAATTTAAAGATATGAAGGCAGAGATTATAGAGATTAATATAGATTCACATTAGCTGCTCTGAAATTTTTATTTTATTAAACCAAAAGTTGAGGTACTAAATGAAAAAGAAAGAGAAGAAAATTAAAGTAAATGATGAAAATTAAAGTAAAGGATGAGGGAAAAGGGAAGAGAAAGGAAAGAGAGAAAAGAGAGATAGGATAAAGTAAGCATATTGTGTTCCAGTAAGAGCCATTACTAATCTACATACATGCATCTGACCTGAGTTTAAGCAATGCTATCCAGGGATCTGGGATTACACTGGCTATTTGATTTATAAGAGAGAAGTCTTTGAAAGGGTCTATAATTAAAGGTATGTCCACCACATATGTGGAATGTCACCTTCCTGGCCACAACCAGAAAAATCTGTTGAAATACCAGTTCATAAGTACTTTGTATCCATATTCAATGAGGAATATGTTTATAAATGATTTCACAGTTGCTGCCTACATTGGTTTCCAAACCTTGATAGGCATGATGTCACTCAGCCACGATTCCCACTCAAACAAATATGGAGTTTTAGGCTTTAGTGTCCTTTTTATTAGGTAGAAAGTAGTTATAAGGGATTTTAGACAAGAGTGTTTACAGGGGATTTCAAATATGTAATCAAGAATTTTCCAAGGGGTTGGACTTGTTCCGGCAAAATTAGCTAATTACATATATCAGAAAAGATCCAAGTTAGGGATTTTAAATTGCTCTTGAATGTCAGAGAATAGTAGGTGTTGTCAAAACTGTTAGAAATGTTTAATGTGCAGAAAACCATGATGATTATTGACAGTTGTCTATATAGCAGCAGCATACTCCGCTGCATCTTACAATTGGAACAACACCGTAATAAAACAAGGCTGGGTAATACCAAAATAGTAAGAGAAAACATGTAAGTTAGAATAAGTTAAGGAGGTTAAGAGGGTGAGAAGGGATTGTGGGAATGAAGGAAGTTAAGGGGTAATGTAAGGGAAAGGTAGGGTTGAAGGCGGAGTATGTGACACATGTTAAACCATGGACTAGAATAGAATAAAAAAAACGAAATGAAACAGTAAACAGGTCTATATATTAATTCAAAAAGGTATGCATGTGTATTGCAGAAGTATACGTCAAAATATCACAAGACGTCGGTTGGCTGGGAGTACAGCCTGTTTGAGAGTGCAGTCCTCCGATGTGTGATCCAGGCTGTTCTCCTCTCTGCTTGACTCTAATTGGAGTACATAGTTGCTCCTCTCTATATAATTCTTTTTTGTGTGTGTCTTGTTCATTTTCATATGTTACTTATAAGATCACATGCAACTCATAAGTTATTTACATTGTTTTGTCTCTGATGTTATATTTTGCCATTTTTCTAGTACACATATAATGACAAGGCTTATAGTATTATATGCAATTTATTTAGTTAGCTCCTATTCAATGGTCTACCTTAGTCTTTACAGATTGCAGATCTTTGTCCTCATTTGTTTTTAGACATAGGTGGCAGTTGCTTATTAAGCACGCTCCACTTCCCCAAATGTTACCTATTTTACCACTTACATCCATACGATGCAAATGCACTAACTCAATTTCTGGGTTATTTTAGTTCTTTTTCCCCTCCCACCTTTATGGCTCCTTTCTCCTTTTACTCCCAGTCCTCCTCCCCTAGCAGACATCTTCTCCATTTTTGACTACACAACTAATGCCCCTCTGTCTTAGTTTGAGACACAACCCTAGGCACGTTGACCTCACTCAATGCCTGCCCTTTTCGACATGGTTAAGTTTCTCTCTCTAAATTTTTGGAGTTTAAATTCCCTGAATAAAAGACAGTTGACCCGTAGCTCCTTTTCTAATCACAAAGCAGATGTTGTGGCGCTTCAGAAATCCCATTTTTCCTCTAGGGACCTCTCTTTTCAGGGACAATCAATACCCCATTTGTTATTCGGCTAATGTCCCCCAGGTTCTGCTTAATTTTGGCTTCACAGGAACTATCCTTTGCGCAATCATGGCTCTTTACCGTGGCCCGTCCACTAAAGTCTTTAGCAATGGCTTTCTCTCTGACATATTTAGTATCTCAAATGGCCTCAGAGACCTCAGACCGCTACATCAAATATTGGACAACTATAGCCGGGCTTCTAATTATAATTGAACAAAGCCAAAGTCCTTTTACTCAAAATTCCAATGGACTCGTTAGTTTCTTTGAAGTCACGTTTCAAATATACTTGGAAGGAGAGCTCTATTTCTTATTTAGGGATTCATATTCCTTCGTAAATATCTGAAGTGTTTCATATTAATTACCCCTTTAAACCTTTTCTGTGCACAGGCCTGTGCAAGAGTATTAGGCTTCATACCTTTGCTACAGCATTCATATTGTGGCTGTTTTCTGTGCATTCTGGCCCGCACTGTTCCTGACCTCTCTTCTGCCTGCCATTTGGTACTGTGTATTCTTGATTACTGAAGACCTAGCTTGCTCTGACACTCCTTCCATTTGCTGATTTGGCAACCTGCAGTCCATTTGTGTCCCAGTCCAGGCTGTGTTGACCAGACCCTCCTTCCTGTTGATACTGGAGGCAAAGCAAAGGTCCATGGCCTGCGAACCCACCAGCAGCGAAGCCCAAACCTCCTTGCGGAGGTCTCTGGTAAAAGTGAATCCACTATATCCTCTAGAATCATGACAGACAGTTAATGTTGTAGCCCCAGTGGTTATTAGTGATACAAAATGTACTTGCAAATATTTTTATGCTTGCAAGAGACGAAGTCCCCAAAAGGCCAGAGCATTTTACCTCTCGTCAATGTAACTAACTCAGGAGGTCTTTCAAATTTACTCACCATGGGGCTGATTTAGAGTTAGGAGCAAATCCAGTTACTGGATGCACCTTGAGATACTATTTTGTGCTGTAGGGGAGACAATGTAAAATGCACAGGCTGATTTAAACTTATGAGGTGAGGATGGCCCAACTCAACTGTAAAATGCAGTGTAAAATGTAAATAGAGCTGGTCAGTATGTGTGTACAGCATGCAGGAGCATGCAGTGTTTGCCCTGCCTGCAAAACATGTTTCCATTTGCATCAGACAACCATGGTTTACTTGGCTACAAATTCTGCACCAGGGCAACATTGTACCTTACATAGATCTGCCCCTATGATTCTCAAAGCATGCAGGGGCGGGCTGGGCCGGGGGAACAGGGGGCATATGCCCCCCCGGGCCGGACAGTAAAACTGTATTTTGGGCTGCCTGATGGTCCACTGGTAATGCGATGGAGACAGTCTTTGTGGTCTGTGCAGGGGCTGTCACATCGCATAGAATTCACATAGAACTCATACTCCATCCCACCCACTATGATCGGCCAATGGTTGTCGCTTCTCTGCCCCCTTCCATTGGAATACTCTCCCTTGCTCCATCAGAACATCCTCCAATTTCTGCAGTTTCAAATGGGCATTAAAACCCCACCTTTTCTTGAAAGCTCCTCAGTCATCTGCTTAACTACCCACCTTGTCGGCTACCTCTCCCTCTCATCCCTTCTTCCCCCTTCCTTTCTCATTCTGTATGACTCTATCTCTGTATCACCCTTGCGTCTTCAGTTTGTTTGCCCCTCCCTTTAGACTGTAAGCTCCTTTGAGCAGGGCCCTCTCTCCTCCTGTTTCCACCACTTTTAACTTTGCTCTCAGCCCACCTCCTTCTTGGACCTTCTGCCGTCTGTCTTCTCTTGTTTTTCTCTGCACCTCTAAGTGGCTCTTACCTGTCAGCCGTGCCCACCCTATTGGGCACGGGTTTCCAGCTTGTGCTAAATATCCTTCACCTTTCAGCCTGTCTCTTTAGCTGTGCCTTGAGCTTCCTGAGTTATAGTGCTTATTGTTATCTGTACCGTGCTGTCTTACGTTTGTACTGTTCTATTGTTTGTCTCTGTACGGCGCTACGGACACCTTGTGGCGCCCTATAAATAAAAATGAATAATAATAATAATAATAATAATAAACTAAGAAAGGCCCTGGAATGTTTAACAAAACTATCTAGAAAAATTTTCAAATAAAATTCTCAAAAAATATATCACTTGTAAAGAAAAACTAAAATAAAGAACACAAATCAAATGATAGCAAACAATAAGAAGTGATCCAAGGTAGTTTTCACCTTTTTTCTTTAATTGTTACTTTATAGTTCTCTTTGAAAATATTTTCCATAAATTTATAATTATCAAGAATGTTTTGCAGGGAGGGTGTGATATTAAACAGGAGGAGGGGGGTGTTTGGCCGAAAAGCCAACAAGGTGGATGGTCATTCCCACTAGGGACGTATAGGATAAAGTATGGAAAGAGCCATGGCGCAGGGATGTTAGCTATTTATCAAATTCGCCTAAGTAGAACTAGAAACCAATCAGTAGTCTCAAGTAATTTCAAGATGTTGGTTTGTATAGTTAAATCTAATGATTCTATATATAAACCCAATTTTTGTAGAACCTTTTGACTCCTGTTTCTATGTCTGGAACGATAGCCCCTTTGTCTAGATAGAGTATATCAAGTAATTCTACCTTTAGTGTGCTCAGGAAGGGAGGCACCAGGGACATACATTGCCTTACTATACATTCCTTTGTTATATGATTTCTTGCATTGTGTTTGTAAGCAAATCAAATGGCTGTCAAAATGGATAACCCTTCGTTTAATCAATCTAAATCTTGAGACATTCTGGTAAAGTAGAAGTGTGCCTTTATGTGCGGCGATGCAATTTTATTTTAGAGGTGCTCTATGCAAAAATGTTAACTCTAAGTTCAACCTCCTAGACCTTTAGTACTACCCCATTTAAGCCTTTCACTTGTTCTGATAAATAAATACATAGTTAGCGTAATTGTTATGCCTTCAGCAGTTATGTATTTATATATGTATGCATTCTGTGTAAACTCCATCTAGTGGTCAGCTTGGTATTAACTTAAATTGAACTCTCAGAGCCTCTGTAGTTTATTCACCAAAGCACCATGGGAGCTACAAGCCTCCATTTTAGATATTACATGCTAGAAGCAAGAGGTGCAGTATATCTCTCCCCTTAGCACAGCATCGATGTTTTACCACTTGAATTATAACATTCTTAACTATTTGAATAAACAACATTAAAGTAGGAGTGGTTATGCTGTCTGTCTGATTATATTCAGGCTAAAGAGAAGATTATAGTGACGACAGAACAGTAAAACATTGGCTGTCAGCAAGTGGAACACATATATTCTGATTAACAGACCTGCTACACTGCCAGCTCAGTTGTCTGCATATGACAAACTCAGCAGTTTTCTACACAGTCTGCAACACAGTGGCCACTCAGCAAGGGGAGTGCAGCCACTTGACTTCACAGAAACCTACAGATTGTCAGTGCAGCCATCATGATTCAGCAATAAAGCAGTTCCTGCATAGTCAAGCACCTTCTTAAAGGAGCCAACACTCTGACTTCTCAGAAATTGGCACTCAGTATATGCAGTTACCTGTATACTGCAATATAGTGATCTCTATACAGTCAAACACCTACCTCTCAACATCATGTCACAGAAAATGACACCTTCATACAAAACAAGGTCTCAAACCTGTGGTTCCTCAAAATCTTCATCCGCCACCAACGCAGCCATCATTGCCCGCGCAAAAGCTGTAGCCGCGAAAGTACGCTTCAACTTTGCAGAGCAAGAAATGCAATTGAAAATAGAGAAATCACGTTTGGAGGCAGAGAAATCACGTTTGGAGGCAGAGAAATCATGTCAGGAGGCTATTATGGAAAAGCTTGCGGCAGAAAAGGAAGCCGCAGCTGCCATTGCTGAAGCAGACTTCTTGGAGACTGCAGATCGCCCTGATATAAAAGGCACCATCAATGTACTTGACTCAGAGCTAGGATCCCAAGATCCACTGCAACGCACATCGGAATATGTCCATCAAGTCTCCAAAATGAGTAGCAAACCTCCAGAAGCACAAGGTATGCAAACAGACTTTATCAGTGAAAAAAGTCTAACACGCCGTGCAGTGCAACCACATGTGAACAACAAACTGCAAATTTACAAGCAAGAGAATTCTACACAAGGTGAAACCACGAGGGACATCCCTCCCCCACTCCAAGAGTTTGAGTCTGTAAACTACAACAAAGGCAGCGCCTCCTGCAGACAAAAGTGGTATGACACAAGCCGGCTGGAAACAGACAATCCTAGCAGGTATGACCACACACCACTTGCTCACTATGTTCATACACCGACAGCACATCCTAGAGCCAACCAGGACACACTAGACTTTGCCAAGTTTTTTGCACAACGAGATCTAGTAACACAAGGACTTTCAAAGTTTAATGATCGACCTGAGAGCTTCAGAGCTTGGCGATCTTCCTTCCTAAATGCAATCAGAGGCTTAGACCTTTCATATAGCGAGGAGATAGACCTCTTAATTAAATGGCTTGGAAATGAGTCTGTTGAACATGCTAAAAGGATCAGAGCAATTAATATAAACTACCCAAAGTCTGGCCTCAAAAGGATCTGGGATAGACTTGAGGAATGTTATGGCTCACCAGAAGCAATAGAAGGTGCACTATTCAAAAGAATTGATGATTTCCCTAGATTACCTAACAAGGGCTACCAGAGACTTAAGGGCGTATTCAAATGTCAGCGTTAACGCTGAAAAACGAGCGCTCGGAAAATATTACCGTTTATACGGTAATATTGCGCGCGAAAACCGTTAATACGGTAGTTTACTTGCGGAATTTCAGCTCGCCGCACAGGGAGCGGCGAGCTGAAATTCCGTTAGTAATTACCGTATTAACGGTAATATTTTCCGAGCGCTCGTTTTTCAGCGTTAACGCTGACAATTGAATACGCCCCTTAGAGAACTGAGTGACTTATTAATGGAGCTTCAAGTAGCCAAGTCTGAAGGAGACTTACCAGGACTTGCCTACCTTGACACAGCCAGAGGCATTAACCCCATAGTTCAAAAGCTACCTTACAATCTGCAGGAACAATGGGTCACCCATGGCTCTAAATAGAAACAGCGGAACAATGTGCCATTTCCCCCATTCTCTGTTTTTGTGGACTTTGTACACCAGCTAGCTAAGGTCAGAAACGATCCTAGTTTTACCTTTACCCTATCAGGTGTTACCCCAATACTACCTAGCCCACGCAAAACATCAGTTGCAGTTCACAAGACTAATGTGTATCCTCCAGATTCCTTCCACAGGTCTTCCAGATATATCAGTAAAGAGTCTAAAGACAAGGATCCTAGCAAACAGTGTCCTCTACATCGGAGACCACATCCTCTCCTGAAATGCAGAACCTTCAGAGAGAAGTCCCCGGAAAACCGCAAAGCCTTCCTTCGAGAAAACGACATCTGCTACAAGTGCTGCTCTTCAATATCCCACTTCGCCAAGGACTGTAAGGTCAGTGTCAACTGCACAGAGTGCTACAGCACAGATCACAACACAGCTCTACACCCTGGGCCTCCCCCATGGACTTTATTACACAGTCAAAGTGACACCGAGCATGGCAGGGAGCACAGTGGAGAGGGAAGGAACACTACTACAGTCACACCAGAGATCACTTCACAATGTACTGAAGTCTGTAAAGAAGCCATAAGCGGCAGATCTTGTTCCAAAATCTGTTTAGTAAGAGTCTACCCAAAGGGCCAGCCAGACAAAGCTGTCAAACTTTATGCAATCCTAGACGATCAAAGTAACAAGTCTCTTGCCAGATCAACCTTCTTTGAAATCTTTAGTATCAAAGGCCCCAACACTCCTTACTCCTTAAAGACTTGTGCAGGGAGTTTTGAGACAACAGGGGGGAGAGCTACTGGCTATCAAATCGAGTCGATATAGGGGGAAGTTTCCCTTTACAAGGCAGCGCCACTTTACAAGGCAGCGCCACTTTAAATTTGAGCTGCGAAGACGTCGATCTCCCGCGAATTGAGAAAACCGGGGTATGATACATTTACCCCTAGATCTGGGATGGGTCATAATAGGAGATGTATGTCTGGGAAACGTACACAGACCATCTTCTGTTAACAGCATGCTTGGAAAATGGACGTCCTTCTATTTTCCAACCATGTCACAATCGCTTTCTCATAAAAAAATTGCCACACTTTCCTGTCATAGACTCCTCTAGTGACAATCACGTCTGTGACAACTACCAAGATCATCTAGGGTGCAAAGAACACAGAAGGATGATCAGGTGGCAATGTCAATTGAGGACAAACAATTCTTAGAAATAATGCAGTATGAACTAGTCAAAGATGAGGCAAACAGCTGGGTTGCACCTCTACCCTTTAGAACCCACAGATCTTGCCTACCTAACAACAGAGAACAAGTACTTAAACGCTTCTCTTCACTTAAAAGTGACTTTCACTTGAAGCCAGAGATAACAAATCACTTCTTCCCTTTCATGGACAAAATATTTGAGAATGGCCATGCTGAGATAGCTCCCATCCTCAAAGATACAGAGGTACAGAACCAGAGACTCTGTGTATTCTCTGATGCTTCAGTTAAAGCAGTAGCAGCTGTTGAATATCTTAAAACTGTGGACATAAAAGGACAATGTCATATCGGGGTTGTTATGGGCAAAGCAAAGTTAGCACCACAACCAGAGCACACCGTACCCAGACTGGAACTTTGTGCTGCAGTACTAGCTGTTGAGTTAGCTGAACTCATCGCATCTGAGTTGCCTATTGAGCTTGCAGAAGCAGAATTCTACACAGACAGTAAAGTAGTGTTAGGCTACATTAACAATGAGACCAGACGATTTCATGTTTATGTCAGCAATCGAGTGCTACGGATTAGGAGATCTACCAATCCAAAACAGTGGCACTATGTATCTACTGTTCACAATGTTGCAGACCACGCTACAAGAGCTGTCACAGCCAATCTCCTTAAAGACACTTCATGGCTCACAGGACCTGAATTCCTGTACAAAGCAGATTGGAACAATCCTGAAAGTCACACATTTGAGTTAGTAGACGCAGACTCAGATGTTGAAATCCGTACACAAGTGACTACAATCCATACCACAATTTCAGATTGTCAATTGGAGCCTCACAGATTTCAAAGGTTCTCAACTTGGAAATCACTTGTCAGAGCTTTTACTTGCCTAACCCACATAGCTCGGTCATTTAAAAATGCCACACCTGTAAATGCAAATGGATGTAAGGGTTGGCATCACTGTCAAAATACTTACATAGTAACAGAGACACAACAATCCAAGAACCTCATTATCCGTGTTGTGCAACATCAAGCCTTTACTAGAGAGATTGACTGTATTACCAGTGGAAAACCTATTCTTAGAGACAGCGTCCTGAAGAAGCTAGACCCATTCCTCGACAAGCATAATTTGCTAAGAGTAGGAGGTCGCCTTGAAGAAGCAAACTTGATGGTTTCAATGAGAAACATCCATTAATCATTCCTGGAAGTCACCACAGTCAGTCAGTCTTCTTTAATTTTGCAACACTATCACAATGAAGTCAAACATCAGGGACGATTAATTACCGAAGGGGCTCTACGATCAGCTGGGTTCTGGATTATTGCAGCAAAACGACGTGTAAGTAACATAATCTTCAAATGTATCACTTGTCGCAGACTTCGTGGTACTTCTCAAACTCAGAAAATGGCCAATCTTCCAGCAGACAGGCTTAGTACAGAACCTCCCTTTTCTAACGTTGGTCTTGATGTATTTGGTCCTTGGACTGTCAACATCCGACATACAAGAGGTGCGAATGCAAGCAGTAAGCGCTGGGCAGTTGTATTCACCTGTATGGCTATCAGAGCTGTTCATATTGAAGTCATAGAATCAATGGACACTTCAAGCTTCATTAATGCTCTTAGACGTTTCATTGCCATCCGTGGTCCTATAAAACACATCCGCTCCGACAGAGGCACTAACTTCGTTGGAGCAGCCAAAGAACTACAAATTTGCTCGAACATCGACATGAAAGGTGTGCAGAGATACCTTAGTGAACAGGGTTGTGCATGGATCTTCAACCCACCTCATTCTTCTCATATGGGAGGGACCTGGGAGAGAATGATCGGCATAATTCGCAGAATCCTTGATTCTATCTTCCTACAAGTAGGAACTGCAAGACTCACTCACGAGTGTTTAACAACCTTCATGGCTGAAGTCTCAGCTATTGTCAATGCTAGACCCCTGACTTCAGTTTCTAATGACCCAGAAGACCCATTCCTGCTTACTCCTGCCACTCTTCTTACCCAGAAAACTGGGACTATCCATGCTCCTCCTGGAGAGTTCAACACCAAAGACTTATATAAACGTCAATGGAGGCAAGTACAAAGTCTTGCAAACTCCTTCTGGGACAGGTGGAAGAGACAGTACATCTCTATGTTGCAATCAAGGAACAAGTGGCAAGTTGCCAAACCTAACTTAAAACCAGGTGACGTTGTGCTCGCCAGAGATTGTCAATCACAGCGCAATGAGTGGCCTTTAAGTCTTGTCACCAAAACATTCCCAAGCAAAGATGGGAAGGTCCGTAAGGTCGAGGTCAAGATTTGCAACCACGGAGAGACTAAGTTATTTCTTAGACCAGTATCTGAGCTAATCTTGTTGTTACCTTCGGAGGACTTAAGTGGTGGCATCAATTGATACCAGGCGGGGAGTGTTATGCCTTCAGCAGTTATGTATTTATATATGTATGTATTCTGTGTAAACTCCATCTAGTGGTCAGCTTGTTATTAACTTAAATTGAACTCTCAGAGCCTCTGTAGTTTATTCACCAAAGCACCATGGGAGCTACAAGCCTCCATTTTAGATATTACATGCTAGAAGCAAGAGGTGCAGTATATCTCTCCCCTTAGCACAGCATCAATGTTTTACCACTTGAATTATAACATTCTTAACTATTTGAATAAACAACATTAAAGTAGGAGTGGTTATGCTGTCTGTCTGATTATATTCAGGCTAAAGAGAAGATTATAGTGAGGACAGAACAGTAATATTTGACTTACATTAATCATGATAGCTTAGGGACATGGCCACTGCATTTAATACAGGTGGCACTTGTGTGTGTGTGTGTGTGTGTGTGTGTGTGTGTGAGGTTTATGTTTACATTGCTCAGAGTGCTCCTGGAAATGCACTATCCTGTGGAAATGAAAAATGGAAATGCAAAACAGGTCCCATTAAAAGCATAAGAGGAAGATCTGACCATCACCAGCTCTTAGCTGGTGCTAAATTCATGCGCAATGGAAATTTCTTTTGTGCCCCCCTCCGTGCCATGGAATGTCCCTTAAAATGCGCCAATTCCACTCATTTATTTCATTACAATAACTTCATAAACTGAAATTTCATTTGTACACTGCTCCACAAAATCAGAACCTCTGGTGTGCCTACTTTATACTTTGCTAGGAATGCCTTCAATCTGCCCATCTCCTCTAAACACCCAGTGCAATCTGTGGCTCTTCTGCAAATGTGAACATTCTGGTCCGTGGCGGTCTAAAGGTGCTTTAGATTACCTTCATTGTTTAACTTGCACTAGCCAGATAAATGCTAATTGCCGAGTGGTTTCTTTTGTTTTACTGGAGATATTAACCTTGGACCAATATTTGTAAATAATCCAGACTATTCTTGTCCATCATTGTCCTTCCTATAATCTCATTTTTAGATACTCTTTTGTCAAGATCCCTCTACAATAGGGTATCTCATAGTTTAGCTTGTTTTTTATTTTCTCATTTTTTTGTCAATACTCTGACTTCTTTATTGCTCAGTCTGTGCAAGGTGTTGAGTTGAAAAAATTCCCGGGTCTTGTTGAACTTATCTCTGCCTACGCACGGAAGGGAAATGGACTGATGACTGCATTACAACACCCTGTTGGCCAAAAAGGAGTGGATACCGAAGCACACACTGGTAAGTCAGAATAAGAATAAGTAAATATATAAATTAATAAATATACATCCATAAACTGATACAAGTACTATTTTAGTAAATGCTTAGTAAACACATCTGAATTGCATTTTAAAGCAGTTGTGAGAGATATTATACAGAAGCATTACCTATTCTCAGTTTTGAAATCTATGAGTGATACTTCACCTTGGCAACTCTCATTCATATTAAGTGCGCATATGCAAATATTTAAAGTTTTGTGTGAATCTTCCTAATATCTGTGATTCACAAATTAATTTGCAGAACGGTTTAGATTTGGCCACACCAGACTGAATAATTTATACTCACTGGAGAATAAGGTCAGTGACAGTGCATAGAATGTAAAGAAGCCAATCAGTAACAGTCAAGGAATGTTACATGTCTGTAGCCTTATAAAAGAAACCAACAGTCCCTTTGTTACTCAATCATCCCGTTTTATTCTAGGGTAAAATGTCTGTGATGCTACTATTTGTGATTACGACTTGCGAAGTGATCTGTCAGTGGTTTGGCATCTTACTATTCAAATATTCATCTTCACTTCTGTTCTGTACATACGTGATGTATAGCGGCATTCAGGTTCGAAACAGTGCATCTCTGGGCCCTATAGCAGAATTTGGGTTGGGGATGCCGTTGTGGCATCCCTCCCTATTCAAAGTATTACGCGGTCTGGTGCATGCGCCTGATGCGCATGTGTAACACATAGTGGTGTTAATAAAAAGCAGAGTGGGGACCTCGGGGGATGCAGGGCCATTGTTATGCCCCTGGAGGCATTACCAAAGTTGCCTATTTGTATTTTACCTAATTATCTATTTAGTTAGCCTTATAGGGACTCACACTCTCTTAGTCCAATAGATTTGTGCATCTTTAACCCATCTTTTTATTTCATTCAGTACTGTAATAAATCCGTTTTGACTCTCCCATGACCAATATAATTTATATTATATTTTTGATTATAGCAATGGAAAGTATTGATTACACAATAACAATGGTATATATCACACACAGCACTTCCCAGAAATTAATACATTCAGAGCCTGATTCATCTAGGATGTGTAGAGAAATCAACATGTATTCTATACAATTTAACTAGTTTTCTGGATCCTATCAAATTACTTCCTAAATCACTCATTTATAATTAGTCATCCCTAAACTTACACATGACAAATTTGATTGTTATACTATTCATATTGTTTTTTTATAAACCATTACTTTAATACTATTACACTGTATATAAATCTCCAGTTATTTACTCTTGTCCCATGCTCAAAGTTGGTCAGTCAGTCTGACTGCTAATTTGGCCACAATGTCTGGGTGTCGGTTGGAGCTTTGCAAATGGAGTAACATAGTAACATAGTAACATAGTTGATGAGGTTGAAAAAAGACACCAGTCCATCAAGTACAACCTATTTTGGATCTCCTGCGATCCTGCACTTATATTTGAAATTAATCTAGAGTAAGCAACCGCCAATCTGTTTCAATTTTGAAAATCCCCCCAGACTCAATATTGCAATCCAATTTTTACCCTATATCCACTACTATCCTTTATTTTAAATTAACGGTCGTATCCCTGGATACACCTTTCCGCTAAAAATTTGTCTAACCCTTTCTTAAACATATCTATTGAATCTGCCATCACAACCTTCTCTGGCAATGAATTCCATATCTTGACTGCCCTTACTGTAAAGAACCCCTTCCTTTGCTGGTTGTGAAATTTCCTCTCCTCTAACCTTAGGGGATGACCACGTGTCCTGTGTATGGTCCTTGGGGTAAAAAGTTCCCATGAAAGCTCTCCGTATTGACCCCTAATTTATTTGTACATAGTAATCATATCTCCCCTTAGGCGCCTCTTTTCTAAAGTAAACATGCCTAAACTGGCTAACCTTTCCTCATAACTTAATGACTCCATACTCTTTATCAATTTTGTCACCCTTCTCTGAACCCTTTTTAGTTCCAAATTATCTTTTTTATAGAGTGGTGCCCAGAACTGTACTGCATATTCAAGATGAGGTCTTACCAACGATTTATACAGTGGCAAAATTACACTGTCTTCCCTTGCATCTATGCCCCTTTTTATGCATGCCAATACTTTGCTTGACATTGAGCACTATTGCTAAGTCTACTGTCTACGAGCACTCCCAAATCCTTTTCCATTATAGATTCTCCTAAATTAATTCCATTTAATTTATAGATTGCGTTCTTGTTTTTGATCCCTGAATGCATAACCTTACATTTATCTGTGTTAAACCTCATATTCCATTTAGCCGCCCAATCCTCCAGTTTATTTAAGTCCCTCTGTAGAGAAGCTACATCTTGCTCTGATTTTATTACCTTACAGAGTTTAGTGTCATCTGCAAAAATAGAAACTTTACTCTCTAAACCATCACCAAGGTCATTAATAAATATATTAAAAAGGAGTGGTCCCAGCACGGAACCTTGAGTACAAGTCACTGATCTTGCAATGCAGGAGGAAGACTTGTAGAAGGATTTATGCTCTTGCTTTTGGCCCTGAATTCTCATTAGAGGGTCTCTCTGCAAGGATTTCCACTGCTCCTGGTGCCGCGTCTATGCACAGTGGCAGCCATCCCTATATAGGCAGGAACCGTGCCTAGTGTCCAGCCCCTCTGCACAATTTGCAGGTGTCGGTTATCTAGTTCTTCATAGAGCCTCCTCTTGGCAGTGTGAAATTCTGTCAAGCCAGAGACAACCATGGACAGGACTCTGGTACCCACATCTGTAGCAGATGGCATTAGACTTGGAGACTGAATATCCACACACACCTAGGATTCTTCAACACCATATGAATCCTGAGAAGGAAAATTGTTATGACTAGGACCGCTGCAGAGGCTTCTGTCTGTAGGTGTGAGCTTCTGCTAATCCTGTGATGCCATAGCAGTTAAAATAACAAAGCAGTCAAAAATGCAAAAAAACACCCCCAATATGGTTAGCTTTGCCAGAGCAGCCACGGCATCCATGTTTTTTTTGGGTTTCTATCGCTACTTCAAAGTACCTTTGATTAGCTTTCAAGCATTGTTATCTGTTAGTTATTTTTCAAAACAGAAATATATTGTTGGTGCATTATAAAATGTTCCATCCTTTAACACTTTGGTTTGTGTGGGAGTAAGAGTTAACCACCACAGAGCTAAGCGAAGACATATTTAAAAAATGGTAGAGTTGATTAGTGAAGAGACGTTTTCCTGAGTGATTGAGTTGATGGATATATTACATAATTGTTATATGTAGAGCATTAAAGAATTGTCAGGTCTAAAAATGAGTGGTGGACTAAGAGTGGGTTCTCAAGGACTGATTTGTGATCAGCTGGTTTTAGGGGAACAACACTTTTTAAACATCATGTGTAATGCAGAACTATCTCTGCTAAGTAAATTGAAATTATTCTCATTGTTAGCAGACACATCATTTCTAATGTACACATATCGATTTGGTGTTAATATTTAATATTTATCTATTACATACAACCGGTCAAAAATGGAGTAGAAGTGTCTTTCTCCTCCTCAGAGGTGATGTAGGATTGTGTTGCTTGGAGGAATGAAAAAGAGCACATGGATTCCTCTCATAACCATGTGTTACCAGCCTAGCATTGCCCCAAATCCTGCTCTGGCCATGGTGACCCAGTGGATGGGGAAACAGTGGAAGTGTGCTGCTCTTCCCTTTATATTTGTCTTAGTACATAGATACTGATGTCTCCAAAACTTATAGACTTATTCAAATCACCTGAAATCCATTCCACTCTCCATTGTGATAGAACTTTATGGCCAAACTCCATCACATCCCTTAGACCATGTGAATGACCAAAGAAATGTGTTCTACCATTAATTTAAATAATTATTATCTTTTATGGTGGCAGGCACAGAATATATAGTACAATATAAACAAAGTGATGAGAAAACAATGGAGTCCCTGCAATGTTTAAACCCTAAGTTCCTGGCCTATCTGACCTGTCTACTAAACCTGCTGAAATCTACAGAAAAATGCATATATACTAGAAGCAGAGGGAAAATATTCTGACATCATGTAGCTTTGTTGCCGGTAGGAGAGCTCTGCCCACACATGATATCATGTCATGTGGGATATTTGATATTTGTGGGATATTTGATTTGTTGTCATTCTAGGAGAGAAGCTCATACAAAACATATATAGCAGATTATATGGTAGATGTAGTTAATGGTAGACAAGGGTCAGAAATTAGAATAATATTAATTAAAGATAGCTGGTCAGTGGGAAAAGAAAGTGTGACTGGATGTGTCAAAGGGAAAGGAGAGGAAGAAACAGGTGAATGTTAACAGGGCACTGGGAATGGGGATTGGTAAAGCTAGAAAAATTGTTGAGTGAAAGGAAAGAAAAAAGAGTATGGAATGGATTGAGTAGATTGGGGAAGAGTGAGAATAACATGGTAGGTGGCAAGAAGAAGAAGAGGGGATTGATCTTCACAAAATCTATTTTTGATTATGTTGTTATATTTAGCCTTTTTTAACGGATATTTTTAACTTTTTCTCTTTTAGATGACGATGGTTGGAATTGCTTGTGCTGTAAAGACTTTATCTATGTAAATTCAAGGAATGATTTATCCGGGTGGGCTGCATCAAACAGCACCCATAACACAATCCTAGATGGCCGGCAGAGCAATAGAAGGCAGGATCAGGGCCAATGTGCTCTGAGTATAGAATTGGAGAAAGAGTGCAAGCACCTGGACAGGTTGGTGATATTACAAGAGAAAATACCAGATTTTGGGGCAAGAAAAGGTCTCCACGTTTTTTTTTACCTGTTATCAATGGTAAATACACTAATTTGCTGGGTCTTAAAGGGCCCTTCTTTGTCACTAATTTATTCATACTGGCCAGGACTGTGTTCAGTTATGGAGGAAGACCCGGAACAGTCCAGTGTTACACCTGGTGCCCTGAGACTCAGATCCAAAGTGTGCAGTGCAGCTAAAATATTTGGAATATTAAAGCTCATAGTAAAGCCCTACCCCAGCTATCAAATCCTGGAACCCTCATTGTTATGTGCATTCATTTTAATTTCAATTAATATGGTGGATGTCATCAATTGTCCAAATTAATATATTTGTCCTTCATTCACTGCAAGTATTTGTGATTGGAAGTTTCAAAAATGTGGTGTGTGGATACCAAAGATGGGGCCTAAACTATTTTTCTAGCGGTGGATGGAACTAATGGTGGATGAAAACTATATTTTCTTAACACATTGTTACATGTTGTTTGTTTCTAAGATGTAGAGTTAATCATTACTTTCTGAGCAGTACATATCTTAAGGTAACACCCATATTCTGCAGGAATATTCAAGTACTGATCATCTTAGAACAGATGTTCAAGTCTGTCCCATATTACACATTGTCAATCTCCTCATGTACCTATATCATTTTTGTCTGGTGTGTATCTGCATGCTTCAGCTTTAGTGGAAAATATGGAAGCAAACTCCTTCCTCATGATGCCAGTAGCTTCACACGAGGAGGGTTCTAAACAGTCCTTATTTACAAACTATTTAATTTGTTTTTATAGGAAGATTAAAACCACATGGTACAGTTTGAAGATCCTTGCAGAAGTATTTGGCCATGTGTGCACAGTATCGCTTCCTGATGGGGACCAGGTCTGTGTCCTTTACCTTACAGGACAGTTCTGCAGATATTTTAGTAGGCATATGCAGGCATACAGTAGATCTATTATTAGTCTTATTTCTAGCAGTACCTAACAATTGCTGTTTGCTGATGATTTTCTGCATTATGTTAGACATCTTATCTGAATTGTTTAGAGCTGTTTCCACTTTACACCCCTATACAATGAAATATAGTTAACTCCAATACCATGACAAAAATCAAGATATTTGACATTGCATAGATGATAAGTGGAATTCAATAGGCTTTATTAACAGGAAGACTATTGTGTCTAAAAAAGGGAAATAGTCGAAATGTTGACAATAAAAATGTTGACATTCAGAGTGTTGACACCATAATGTTGACAGTCAGAATGTTGACAGCTTGTAAAGTCAATAATCACAATGTTGACATAAAGGGTTAGATTTAAACCAGAAATGCTGCTGTGGGCAATACGTTAAAAAAAACCAAGAAAACAGCTTATACAACCCTGCTGTCAGCCCCGGCTGGTACTGGCAAAATCGAGGAAGCTAAAAAGTGTGGGTTACCCCAGATTTTACTATTAACAGGACTAGGCTTTGCCAGCCTTGGCTTGGTGGCACTATAGCAGGGAATCCCACAGTGTGGGGTCCCCCTGCCATAATGACAAACCAGCCCCAGGCTGGTCAGCGCGGGTTGGATTCCCTAGGGAGATAGGGCAGCAAAAAAGTTGAGCTCCCCCTAGATGTATCCAGCCCCACGCTGGAAGCACTAGGGCTCTTTCCACACCCCTGAGCGGTGGGTATGGGGTAATAATACAAATTTTATAGTAATAAACCAATTTCTCCATGGTGCACTACAGGTCTCAGCATGTCTAGGCTGCAATTAACTGTTTGTGCATGCTGCCACTTGTAGTACTACAAGCACCTGCATACTCATGGGTGCCAGGACATGCTGGCACTTGAGGCCAGTTAAGACCTTTTGTGCACCAAGTAAAAATGTAAATAAAACACAAACACCTTTTTAAACATTACTTTAATTGGATTAAATAAAAGCACCTTCTGTATTACACACCTACATCCAGGGGTTTCACCTGTAATCCATCCAATTGTCCCTGCTTTGCAAAAAAATAAACAAACCAAAGTACATCCAATTATCAATGCAAAAAAAACAAACATCCACAGGATCCTTGCTTGGCAAGCAAACATACCTATTTAGGAAGATGCAAAACTAGCTCTTCTCTGAAGAACTCCTGGCAAGCATGCTGATATCTACTTCCATTGTTATTCATTTTGGTTTCCCTTTATTCTGAGCTATATCTATGAATATTGATATAATCACAACAAAATAAGAGAAGAACTTTGTGATATATTATTTGGAATTTATGACAAGGTCTACTTTGGACTTTTTTGGACTGCTAAATTGTGTTTTTTCTGTTATTCCCTCTTATTTATCTAGGACATTAGCGCCGTCTACTGTTGGAAACAAGGCTGTAGAATTATTTAGGTTAGCACCATTGGCATTTGTTTGTCGAGAACATGGTGAAGGATGGTTCATCTGACCATATCACCTTCCTCCTCTGTCAAACTAATCTAATTAGTTTCTACGAGGAAGAGAACTTAGAACTAGTGAGAACTTAGACCAGGGCAGCACAGTAGATGTGGTCTACTTTGATTTTGCAAAGGCCTTTAATATAGTGCCACTCAAGAGGTTGGTTTACAAAATAAGGGAACTGGGCCTAGGAAACAACATTTGTACTTGGATCAAAAAATGGTTAGAGAATAGGGAACCGAGAGTTGTGATAAATTGAACATTTTCTAATTGGTCAATAGTTTTAAGTGGAGTACCTCAAGGTTCCATGCTGGGGCCACTCCTTTTTAATATATTTATTAATGACCTTGGTGATGGTTTAGAGTGTAAAGTTTCTATTTTTGCAGATGGCACTAAAATCTGTAAGGTAGTAAAATCAGAGCAAGATGTAGCTTCTCTACAGAGGGACTTAAATAAACTGGAGGATTGGGCGGCCAAATGGAATGTGAGGTTTAACATAGATAAATGTAACGTTATGCATTTAGGGATCAAAAACAAGGGTGACAAAATTGATAATGGAGTCATTAAGTTATGAGTTAGCCCAGTTTAGGCATGTTTACTTTAGAAAGGAGGCGTCTAAAAGGAGATATGATTGCTATGTACAAATACATTAAGGGTCAATACAGAGAACTTTCATGGGAACTTTTTACCCCAAGAACTATACACAGGACACGCGTTCACCTCCTAAGGTTAGAAGAGAGGAAATTTCACAACCAGCAAAGGAAGGGGTTCTTTACAGTAAGGGCAGTCAAGATATGGAATTCACTGCCAGGGAAGGTTGTGATGGCAGATTCAATAGATATGTTTAAGAAAGGGTTAGACAAATTTCTTGCGGAAAAGTGTATCCAGGGATACAACCGTTAATTAAAATGAAGGATATCAGTGGATATAGGGTACAAATAGGACTGCAATATTGGATCTTGGGGGATTTTCACAATTGAAACAGATTGGCGGTTGCTTACTCTGAATCAATTTCAAATATAAGTGAGGGATCACAGGAGATCCAAAATAGGTTGAGCTTAATGGACTGGTGTCTTTTTTCAACCTCATCAACTATGTTACTATGTTACACTGCTTGCTAGTCCTTTGGCTGTGTTCTTTGCATCAGCGAACTTGAACATGTGTATTGCTAGGTGTTTTGAATGGTTTATATAATGCTATTTAACTATGATAACCAGCTCTGTAAAGTTTTCATTGGACTCTCGTTGATCCTTGTGCCAGAGGTTGACATTTGCAGTCAATTGACCTGCTGTTGTTTGCTTGTTTTGACTTGCACTTGAAATTAATGTATGGAGAGCATGATCATGATCTTCATGTTGCCTTTTGCTGTTTTTTTTATTCCCAGTTTCATGCTGATATCACGTTAGACAACATTGCTCGTGAAATGTTAGCAACTTGGTCTTGGTCACTGAAGCACCTGTCAAACATGCCCCAACAATCACCCATCTTTCAAAGTACCTCTTACATCCATGCTAGCTATAATTATAGGTTACCAGGGCAGTCCTGCATTTTTATAACCATGCTGGGACAGTACTTGCTTAAATAATACATGGGTCACACCTGTTTGGAATCCCTTGCTTTCAATATGGTTGGTGTCCCTCATTTACAAAAGTGTTTCTATTTTATTGTCCAATGCCTGGAGAGTAACTGAGAGTTTAAAACATTTTGATAAAAAAAAAAGTTAATAATAATGAAAAAGTACAGATTTAAAGATTTTTTTTAAAAACCCACAGCCACTGACAAAACAATGTACAAAAATACATTTATCCTTTTAGATAGAATTCACAGCAGCAACATTAATGCAAGTTCAGATTACGAATAGAAGATTACTTAAATATCAATTTATGCTGGGATGTGAAATCCCAATTCTCTTTATACTGATTTGTGGTCTATTCAGCATTCAGTATTACTGACTAATATGTCGATTTCCATCTCAGATCTCTGCACTAGACAATCTCATACATACAATCTCTGGTATTCTGCAGTTACTGTCTTCTTTGGAGAACAAGGTTAGTTATGTGACCTGGAGTCTGTTATAGTAAATACTTCCTCAATCTCTTTTTGGAGTTTCCTTCTTGTTTTTCATACCTCTTTCTTTAGCATAAAGTTTAATGATTATAATTATGTTGTTATATCTTCCTTTCTCCCTTATTATCTTCTAATAATTGACATATCTATCATAGATGCTGGGTCATCAACTTAGAGCTATTAGATTTATAAAATAGAAACTGTAGTGTTGAGCCTCTTTTGTGATATTTTATGAGCACTAGGCCAATTGATGAAAAGATCATTTTAAACCTGATTGTGAATCTCCTGATGGGTTTGTAAAAATAACCCAAGTTGTCATCCCTACAAGACTAGACCTTACACGCCCTCAGTTTGGGTTTTTCATTTTGGACATAATTTACTCAGAATATGTGTGTTCTTGCTTTTCATTCCCCTAATGCATTAGTGGAAATAGACTAATTTAATTGAGTTAGTTAAACTGGCACCTAATGGAAAGCAAGGGCCATTATGTGTAGGTTGGGAAAGGTTCATATCATAATGAATGTTACATTTGTTCTCCCTGTGCCTGTTGCTTTCTGAACATATTTAACTCCACCCACAGACAATACAGATAATCCAGGAGTGTGTCACTTGTAGTCCCACCTCTCCAGCTTCTCACATCTCTCCCTCTCCCAAGATGTCTATGGCAGGTCCTGGTAATAAGACAAGCAGAGAAAGAGGGTCTGTGAGTGAGAAATTAAAGGATCTTGGGGGAAATGATAGTTCATAATAAGGAAATGTAAAGCCTGACTAATGTTTTTTTCCCGTTAGATGAAACAAAGTGACCAGAATCAGCCCAGGAGGAGTGCTCTCCAAAACCTGTCTCTGTTTATTGGGACCTGGAATATGGGTAAAAATGACAATAATATATATAAACCACCAGACTCCGGTTACTTACATACAGCTTTAGACAAAATAATGGAAAAACTACTCATCACAGCATTTTGCAAACAAGGATCAACTCCACCAAAAAGAGGAGCGGTGTTCCCAAACAGGCCCATGTTTAGAGGTGATGCTGACTGGGGTATTATGAGTTGAGATGTGCGCTGACCCCCATGTTTTGATTTAGGATGTGGTTTTGGTTCTAAAACTCCTTTGTATTTTGGTTTTGTTACATGTTTTGCCCCAAAATCATGAAAAGTTAAAAATTGTGAAAAATAAGTAAAATTATGTGATGAGCTGTTCTTGCTCCTTTATTACTATTTATAGCATTAACAGTAATTTACAGGTTACAGGTTTTGACTAAAAAGGATCTAGTGTTTTGACTTTAATTAAAAAATTTAAAAAATAGGTAAAATCATGTGATTTTGAGCTGGTTTTGCTCCTACATTACTATTTATAGCATTAACATTCACTTACATTAATTTACAGTCTTTTTTCTAATGATCTCTTCACAACTGTCCAAATGTTCACCAATTTTGGCCAAAGTATTGCTGCTGACCCTCTCAGATGTATTACTGCTGACCCTCTCAGATGTGTTACCTAACACTTACCTACTTAGTGTAGCTTCTTTTTTTACAGTGAAAATGTAATTAATGTAGATATCTTTGATGAGGGCGTCAAAGATGTCTACATCAATTATATTTTCACTTTTATGATAACATTGTCATTTGTCACCATTGAGGAAGTTGACCAGTGACCACTGTTATCCAAATGCCCATGATTCATTTGTTAACTTCCCTATTTATTCTCCAGTTCCATAACTGATATATGTTGGGTTTTGTGTGGGCCCAAACAAATCAAGCACTTCAGCCACAAAACTGTCAATTCCTGTCACTGAAGAGTTGGTTTGTTAAACTATGTGCATGTCCTTTTCAACATATGGGTGGGTGGGTGATTTCGCCTAAGAACAATGCCATTTCAACTTGCTCCATTTAACATTTTGCCCTCTCATCATATTTGTTTTCTCAGCTTTCTCAAATTCAATTAAAAAAATAATTAACCAGTCTATGCAGTTCTCTAACTACATCACATAGCGTAAATCACCAGCCATCATACTTCCATTTATACATGTATTCTTTGCCAGTGCCAAATTCTGTCCTCTTGATGTCTGAGAATGTGGATTTTCAATTGAATTGTTTTGTCAAGACAGATGTTTTTGGCAACCTAATCTGCATCAATGTCAGTTATACACACTTATTTGTGTAGAAAGACTATTGGTCTAACTGAATTGTCTGTTTTACATATTTCTTACACTTCACTCATATAACATATATATATATATATATATATATATATTACATTGGTCAACACTCATTTTATTATCATAATAGAGTGGTTTTGGGCTAACTTTGTGGTGCTGACTCCTGAATATGACATCGGATTTTCTAAATTGGGTCAGATATTTTACATAATTGGTACACCATTGAAAAACTGCCAAAAATTTTATGTCATGCAGAGTCTACTTGCAATCACATTGAAATTCTCTCAAATTATACAAAAGTAAACATATGAAGTACATAATGGCATTTTATTTTATATAATTACAGGTAAACATAGTAAGCTGATTTGGGGAATTACAATTAATGCATAGTAAAACACTGTTTGTACATTTTTCTTTTATGTGAGTTATCAGGACAATCACGCTGGAGGCTCCAGCAATAATCTGCGATCATGTGTCTGTCCCATGTGCCTTGATACCCTTCCTCTATCACCTTTATATCATGATGAAGCTCTCCCTTTGTTCTTTACTAAAGTCTTTAAGATTATCCTGAAATCTGTGTAAGTGGCTATGGAGAAAGTGCATCTTTATGCTCACATTAGTACCCACATTTTTAAAGTTTGTGAGGTGAGCATGCTTTGTACAAGTTCTTCATAATTGTTTGCTGTGTGGTTACCCAAGAAGTTCTTGACAATTGAGACATAACTGCACATGGCAGAAGATTCAACACCATTCATACATTTTGTGAAATTAGAATCCTTGATATGTTTACAAATTTGAGGGCCATTAAAGATGCCAGCTTTTAGTTTTGTTATTCCCAGCTTGATATGGAATGGTGAGAGAATAATTTTTTCCTTGTCAACCAATTGACTTTATTCTTACTCTGTAATATAGAAATTGTCATACAACCACTTCGTATACAACATGACTTGTTTATACTAATTACAAGTATACAAATATTTTACATGGACGAGAATCTCAAACTGGGCATTAGTATGTAGATACATGGTAACTGGATGTAGATATACATGGCACTGAAATATATATACAGTCCCCTTATTTGATTCACAAGGGCAGTATTACGGCACACATCTACCGTAATTGTAGCATAAACAACCACTTAAGTAAAACAAGGTATTGGAAAACTAGGAATTCTCTGCCCATCAAGAAGTGCATAGTTCTAGTCTTTGATGTTTTTAGTATGAGTGCAGGCCACTTTTGTCTAACATCATCAACATTTATTTATATAGGGACAGAAAATTACGTAGTGCTTGGAAATTGGGAATCTACTTGTCTACATATTTATTGATGCCTCTGTCCATCTAATGATATCTGATTGTTGCTTCCTCTTCACTTTCCATAATGTGTGTTGTCTAAGTTACACATTTAGTATGTGCATAGTGTTTCAACTTTTTTATCTCACTGAATGTCACTGAATGTCAAAAAATGCCCAGAAAAAACCTTCACACGCAAACACCCTTTTTTCCCACTTAATTCAGATGTCACTGAATGACCCTTTACATCTTGACAAGTATTGAAAAATACAAAAAAGTTTAGAATATAATTGTTTTTTGGAGGGGTTCTGCTGCTGGCCTTCAAACACAAATACCCAAATTTTCCCCTCTTAATACAGATGTCACTGCCCCATACAAGATTATGTTCACAAGAAAAACTTAAACTTTTAAAAGAAATAAATCTATTTGTTTTTGGGTTCTGTTTTTAATAGTCATAGAGTAAAAGCACACTGTTTTTCTCCACTAAATATACTACTTAGTTCAGAATGATATCTAACTCAGTCTATATAATAGTACTATATATATATATATATATATATATATATATATATATATATATATATATATATATATATATATATTAATGACAACCAGTAGCCACTACTCTGTCTAAGTTCTCTGACAGATTGAAATGAAAACCAATTGATCAGCAAACTATTCTGGCTGACTGATCCCTTCAGAACTGCTTTACAATAATCACAACTATTCTGTTGTTTTCTCAGTCCCACTTTCATCCTAAACGCTATTGTCAGAGCACTGCTTCTAACATCCTTCATACACAGTGCCTGTTGTAAAATGGCACATGAGTAAACGAAAGGAGGGCTACATATATAGAAGATATAAACTCTCGCAGGTTTTGCATCAATATTTTCCTGGAAAGTATGTTTTACTTCGTTTTGAGATCCGAAATTGGCGTGCGAATCCTAGTCATCAGAATCCCAAATCTCGGTCTGTCAGATTTCTCTGAATCCGAACTGCGCATCTCTAATTATGAGTGAATACCACTAGTAATTGTACACACATCACCATCCCTACCATAAGGCAAGGTAAAATACTTTCAGGCAACAAAATTGTTGTGGTGCACTGTACCAGTTTACCGCCGCAGCCTGAGGAAGAACACATTGATACGTATCACCATGTACTTTCTCCTACATTCATTATATGAGCAGCACAGTGACTGACAGGAGTAATAGAGAAAAAAAGTGACAGACGCTATATACATAGTTATTGGAGATGGAGAGGGAAGCAGTGGTGGCTGGAGGCTTAGAGCTACAAGGAGGAGACTCTGGAAAATAGAGGACATCCCACATGCTTATGACCCTCTGACTAACATTCTCTTTTTTATTATACTTTATACTTGTCCACTCTCCCAGATTGTTCAGGAAACGCCCGAATTCCAGGTAGGTCTCCTAGACTCCCGGGAGAACAGCCCATTCTTCCAATTCCGCCTACTTCCTAATGCAGTGGGCAGGATGGAGGCCTCCATGACGTGGTTTGCATAATTTGGAGCCTGTAAGGAAATTACATGACTGTTGCATGGGGCGGGGGGGGGGGGGGGGGTTCAAAATGATATAATTTTGGTGCCAGCTCCATCTCTATTTGCACCTCATCTCTCCTCTGGTTGGCAAGTATGTTATACTTACTAGGAAGAGATAAGCAGTTAGTCTTTTTCCTTTTCATATTTTCTTCTAACTTAAAAAGCTGAAATGTAAACATGCTCTACCCACTAAACTCTTCTGCACTAAGAATGTGCCTGAATAAGGATATATGGTTAACACAGCCATGTTCACAAGTAAAAACACACTGATGCTAGTTCATTGATACCATGTGGTTCAATCTTATCCAATGTCGGTTCATATACAAGCAACTAATCAAAGCTTTCTCAAGCTTTATTTCTACAAGTGCCAGTATGCTCTGGCAGTCATGGGTATGATGGCACTTCTACTTCTCCAAGCGCTAGCAAACACAACCAATTAATGGCTGCCAGAGTATGCCAGAACTTACAGTGCTACATCCTGAAATACTATTTTTTACTATCTTACATCTATTACTCAAACACCCACTGCCCAGGAGTGTTGGGAGGAGCCTCAGTGCTGTCAGCATGGAGCTGCTATTCACTAAGGAGGCTTTTTTCTTTGGGGTATCTGGTTCCCCGGGGGAATTCAGCCCTGTGCAAAACAGACTGGTGCTGAATCCCACTATAACAGGGGTACCCCTTGGTGTGGGTTTCCTTTGTGTAGTAGGACCAGTCCAGCCTGTCATAACCTGTCATAGACTGATGTTGCTTGTGGTTTTGAAAGGTTGACCCTATGCTGTTCATCCACTCGCATTAGCTGTACCCAGACCAGGCTATGAGAGCTTGTGCTCATTTCACTTTGGTGGGAGGGCCACACCAATTTTCATTTATGCATTTTATCTTTTCTTAATGATGCAAAGATCTGTGCTAATGATCACCAGCATATTTCCTTGAAGCAGAAGTTGAGTACCTGCAAATTATATGTCTGTTAACAGGCAAACCTGGAGATGCAGCCTAGTCATTATTTACACCTGTCAACATTCCTACTTGGGAAATAGAAATACATTAGGCCACATCCCTGAGCCACATAAACCAAAGCCAGATTAACCCAAACCATGCACATATCCACTCTAATTACCCGGTAGGCCATACTCTGTAGTGCCAAACATTGTGACTGTCCCACCAACATTGGTGCTTTTGGCAGGTATGAATTATTAAAAATTATGGTTGACCTGCTATTGCATCTTCAGCTAGTTTATGATACTTAACATGTCTGATTATTAGACAGCATGGTAAAAGTATAGTCAAAAAGTGAATTTAGATGACCAGGACCGTCTAAGCATTGCTTTCTCAAGCTATTCTTTTGAATTCAAGAATGGTTTTGAGGACACTGGAATCAGTATAAACACTCAATATCCTGTTCATGTAAACTGTTTGCTATCATTTGTTACTTTGTAACATCAGGGTGATATTAATCAACAGTTAAGAAACAAGGTGTAATATATCATTTGCTTTCTCAGGTGGCTCATCCCCCCCTCGTTCGTTTTCTTCATGGTTGTCTGCAAGACAGCTTGAGGGGAGCTTGGATAATGCTGCAGTGTGTGTGTCATATGACCTCTACATGATCGGAACCCAGGAAAATCCACAGGGGGATCGGGAGTGGGCAGAGTTGCTAAGGACAGCATTGATATCTCACACAATGAAAGAATATAAAATGGTAATGTCCTCAAATAATAATTAGCGCTAATGTTTTTAAGTTTCTTAGACATCATTTTTACAAACTGAGTTACAGACTATTAATAGGGCTTACATCAAAGTATGAGTTGTGTTATATACAGAACCAAGTGTATATCCTGAAGTGAGATAATAGTAGGACTCTTAAGCGATTATTAAAGATCTGTAAAAGTTATATGGGGAGAAATGTGCTTGGTAAACTATAACAGGCAATAGCAATCTAAATTGCGTTATCTAGCAGCTCTTTGGTTTGGCAATGGTTACTTCATATAATGTATGTATAATATCGCTACTAGATCCATTACTTTAGTAATACTGGTTTTTCAATGGCTCAGTCATTCCAAGATGCTTAAGTATGGAACTTGTAACAGCATATGATTTCCTAATAGCAATACTAATTTATTAATGAAGTTGTAAAAGTATTTTCCATTTGCCACTCTTGTTGACATTAAGCAATAGAAGGTACCATGGTCTACAGTCAGACCTTAGTAAACAATTTCTGAGATGGCAATCAAGCCATTGTGCTCTGGTGGTGTATATTAGATTGTGTTGATATCCTGCAATTATCCTAACTCAATATGGTGATGAATGGTGAGCTATGTTAACATATATTGCAATATGTTCATGAAAATCAATTTCTAAATCCTATAGCATATCTGTAATTAAGCTATGATAAAAGAGTTACTGTATATAGTATTTCTACTGCACAGCTCTCCTTACTAATTGTAACAGTCATGTCAGAAACTCCCATCACTCAATTGTGTTTGAGGATCATTTTGTGTTATCATAATAAATTTCCTTACTCTGTTCACCAGGAGGAGAACCCTGGTCTATTCCTTTATCAGATAACACCATTTGTTTTCAGTCTCAGAATGACATTATCTAGTTTTCAAGAGGAACTTGGGCTAAAAGGGTTGGAAAGGCAGTCTGAGCACAGAAGTTGGACTCAAGGGAACCACAGGTGTTACTGTCACCTCAGTATGAAAGCAAATGTTGTCTCACTAAAAAGCATAATAATAATAATAATAATAATAATAATAATAATAATAATAACAAGCACTTTTACATAGTTATTTTCTCCTTTGGAAATTATATAACTTTACATTCAGAAACAATTATATAAAATATTTTTGCAAGAAAGATTAGTTATGAAATTGTAGCAATTGCTTAGTGTTATGATGTCATAATATTATTCCCTGTAGAAATTAACAAAACCAAAGTATCACTAATTTGCTTTTCATTGAGCCAATCAATAACTGCCTTGATTTTACTGTATTCTTCTTGGGAGAACTCAATGGTCTGGATTTTTTTCACACTCCATTTCTACACTTAAATGTATAATTGATGTTTTCCAAGTTGTTTAAAGAATGTGAAGATCTGCTTACAATCTAACCCCAAGATCATTTGCAAAAATTAGAATAACATCTACATAAGAAGCTGTATATTGATCTAAAAAGTCCCGTAGCACTTCATTGATAACATTCTGGAAAGTATCAGGGAGTAATGAAAACGGCATGCTCAAATGCTCTAAATGTCCATGCAGTTTTCCTTTCATCTTTAAGAGTTATGTGAATACAATCATGGGCTCCACTTGGGATTTAGTTTGGTGAAAATCTTAGCTGCATAAAGCTTCTAAAGTAATTCTGGAATTCTGGAAGAGGGCAGCGATTTTTAGTTGTATCCTTATTTAGCTCCTTATAATCAACGTAGGGCATACAGTAGAGTCTTTCGTTTCAACAATGAACAAGGCTGACCTTGCGGGAGAAGTAGATTGGCAGATGAAACCTTGTTTAAAGTCTGCTACTGATAGTCCTGCAACTTTAAATTATAGCTCTGAAAGAGATCCAACAAAAGTGGATTGGTGCTGCAGGTAACAATTGTATTGGTCAGTAACAAAGGTGATGAGGAAGCAATTTAAAAACACTCTTTATAACACAGACTTCCCAGAATTCTTTGTACTGTGGAGTTTTTCAATATTCTTGGTGCGAAGATCAGAAATATGTGTTCTCTTCTAGATCTGAGAACTTGGATGATGGCATTTCATTTTACAATACTCAGAAGGAAAATATAAGCTGAGAGAGTCACAGTTAATGAAATAATTATCAGTTGAAATCCAGTGGATCCTAAGAATGTTTGAAAATATGAAGGAGGAGAGCAAGTGAAAATGTACAAGCTGGTGGTGACCTGATTTACTAACTAAGTTATATAATCCCATGAGTAACAGGTTTAGCACATATTACCACTAGTTTCGAAAGTTTCCAGTCTTTCTTTTATACTGTAGTGCGTATTTGGTAAATATGAATACCCAGTTGAATCAATATTCCAAGATAATTAACAAGTTTATCTTTAACAATAGAAAGGCCTAGAAAAAAAAATCACTTTTTTGAGCAAATAGATTCCATATAATTTCTGCAATCCAGGGCTGGAATTCAGCTGTATACTCAGCAAGTGAGCATTTTCCTTGGCATAGGTGATGTAAAACAGCATTAGCATAGTTATTTGAGTCGTGATAAAAATTGTGCAGATCGTTGCCTTTGAACTTAGAGAAGTGGCATATTTGAGCTTGGCACTGTTGCATTACCATTATTGACATGCAATTCTAACACTTGCCTTTGTAATTCAGAAATGTATTCTTGCTGGCTAACTAAAGCATGTAGCGCATTAAATGTGGCTTGGTAAGTAGCAATTTGCTATCTTATTGTAGCAAGAGGATGTTTTCCAGCAGACCCCATAGCTAGAATATTCTGTCACAAATCTGGGATCAGGAGAGGTGTCTTTTGTGTGAAATAGTTTCAGAGAGATGTTAATATTTGGGAAAGCAGAAGAGTAGTCAATAAACACTTTTGTCAATACACAGTTCAGTCACAAGTATAATGAGAGTAAAGCAGAAGTGTAGTCAGCAGCATTCCAAGTTTGGTACTCGGATAAGCAAATATTGGGGAAATAGCAAACGGACTACCTGCAGCAGCAAGCTAGATTAGAGGTTAAAGTCATACTTGCCAACTTTTGAAAATTCATTTCAGGGAGAAATTAAAAACCATTGTGGGTGTGCCCTGTCCCGCCCACTGGGCGTGCCACAGCTCAATCATGGTTGCCAACTCTCACGGGACGTCCGTGAGACTCCCGTAATACTGGGAAATCTCCTGGACTCCCGGGAGAGTACTGTAAAATCCTGAATTTACCTTTGGAGTTCACGGAGGAGTCCTCTTTCCAAACTGCGTATGCGCCGGTGACATCATCAGCGTGATGATGCGACGCACCCAATATTCCAGAAGACCCCGGCCATTGTGGAGCACGGAGCTCCAACGCCTAGCAGCTGAACTGGTAATGTTATTTACGGTACTTTAACTGTTAAAGTTTAACAGTTAAAGTAAATGACATTATAGCAGAAATTTCATTTGGGACAGAATGCCTACATAATTCAGCTTTCAATTCACCATAATGTATAATGCCCATGTCATGCTTTCTTATATTTCTTTTACACCACAACCTGGTACAATAGTTAATTTAACTATTGTACCAGGTTGTGGTGTAAAAGAAATTTAACAAAACATGACATGGGCATTATACATTATGGTGAATTGAAAGCTGAATTATGTAGGCATTCTGTCCCAAATGAAATTTCTTTTATAATGTCATTTACTTTTAAACTTTAACAGTTAAAGTAAATACTGGGATCCCCCTGGTTGTTCCCCAGATGAATCGGCCTATTGAGGATGTGCTCACTCCCCCAGTCCTCCAGCATGATTCCCGGCTCCCTCCTGACCCCATCCTGCCTCATCTCCCCTCTATGTGGCCGGCGGGATGTCCCCCGAATTCCCCACGCCCTCCCCTGACAGTTTCCTCCAGTTCCCCCTGCCCAGGTTACTAGCTGCTGTACCCCGGCATCTGGGTGCCCGTGTCACTGGACAACATCCCTCCACTCCCGGTTACCTTTGCCCGTGGACTGCGCAGGCATTGGAGCTCCGTGCTCCGCAATGGCCGGGGTCTTCTGGGATATTAGGTGCGCCGCGTCATCACGCCGATGACATCACCGGCACATGCGCAGTTTGGAAAGAGGACTCCGCCGGTAAATTCGGGATTTTACAGTACTCTCCCGGGAGTAGGGGAGATTTCCCAGTGTTCTGGGAGTCTCCCAGACGTTCCGGGAGAGTTGGCAACCATGGTTAAAGTCATTATCTGGCTAAAAGGAAGTGCATGGCTTATAAAGGCAGCCAGAGGGTGGAGCCAGAGAGTTATAGAACAAGGAATGTAGCAGTAAACTAGATGCAGGTGAAACTTCATCATCATCATCATCATCACCATCAGCTATTTTTAGCTTGACACAGAAACTAGGAAAAGAGTTGTGCAGAAGCAAAGTAACAACAGCTATTTTCTTGGACCACAGTAGCTCTGGTTTTAACTCCTGATACCTGTGTAATGTGACATTGACATGGTTGGTTAGTAAAAGTTCTAACATTGAATATAGGAATTGGAAGTGATTGAGTGAGCTATAAGAGCAATTATATGGATCAGTGAATTAAGATATGTTGTATACTGTTACCAAGAGTTTGCTCTGGTAAATAGAAGACATTCTAGTGGATTTACTGGGTCTATTTCTCTACCAAGGTCTGTGTTCACTCTCTTGGGGGAATTAAACTTGTATTGCTGGTAAAGGAAGAATATGAATATCTCATCACACATGTGCAGTCATCAACTGTGAGAACAGGAATCACCAACACTTTGGGTATGATTCTCAATATGTTACAATCTGAGTAAACAATACACAAATCAAAGTATGAAAACAGCATATTTTATTGTTCTGTGAGTTATTATAGAATTTTGTACCAGGTATCCGGGGAGCTGTTGGGGTCTCACTTGAGTTCAACGGGACATCCTTGGGCTTTGTCACTTGTCACCTAGTGTCTGGAATTGAGAAAGTTCAAAAGTGAGTAGAGAGAGAATCCATTCATCATATACATAATTGCATTAACATTGTTGGCATTAGCTGTCCAACAGAGTCTTATGCCTGTCCTTAATCCTGTGTCTTCTAATTAATTGTGAATTAACTCTTTGCAGGAGGAATCAGAGTTTTGGGGAGATCCTACGTGGCTTAATGCTCGGAAATGAAACCTTACGGGGCTTTCAGTTACCTTTGAGACTTACTCATCTGTTTTGGGCCGGAGACTTGAACTATAAACTAGACATGCCTGTGCAGGTATAATCAAAAAACCTTCTCAATGAGAAGGTTTTATAGTCCTTACATTTCTCTTGCAGGAAATTTGTTATTTTTAAATTTTTCTTACTATATTGTAACTTTAATAACTTTATGTTTAGCAGAAAAGAAATGCATCTGGTTATTACTGTGCATAGGTGTGTATAAGTCTATCTTTTACATAAATGTGCACAATACTCACAAGCACACACAGTTGCCATATTGTAATGTAAGCTGGTTTGATAGCTTCACAGCTGTCAGTAGGGGTTACATCAGTTGAGTCATTGCTTTAGTGCAGCACATCTAATGTTTAAGTACCTTCAAACCTTAGGTAGTGGTTTACTGGGTCTCACATATTAATCCACTATTTTAGAACTGCTCTACTTACTTGTATTGGGTTCTAATTTGCCTGATGAATTCTTGATGGAATCCTTGACCTATAGAGGTCACAATTTAGGGATTTCCCTGGCCCTGTACTGATCAATTAGTCTAATTGACTGAGCCGGTAATTATTCCACTTGTTCATGGAAATCTTCAAAGTAAGAATGAGCACTATTTATAATTAGTGTATACCTCCCAAAAAACAGTCAGTAACACAGTGTGATATATTTTATTGTGGGCTAGAAGCATGGTCTCTCCAAACACTTATTGTACATGCGTGTAATGCCATGAAAACCATCTGACTGAATTTCTGTATATTTACAAGTTTTTGGTCAGATCTTTCAGTGGGTTGTGGTAGTATAAAGATGAAAAAAATGACACCAAAGTTCAGGGCTTTTTTAATTTTTTGGTGTGGAAGCAACAGTCAAAATGCAGACGCAAACACAGGATACCTCCCAACTGTTCCTACAGTCAGGACAAAGTCTGACTGAGTATGTCAGAACAGTTGGCAGACTGTCCACCTCTCCTACCTGTTCTTGCTGCTTTCAATATTTGTTGCTGGTGCTTGTGTCCTAAGGTCAGTTGCTGCTTGTCTGGATCCTGGAATGTTAGGTCCCTGTTTGGTAAAAGGACAGGTACATAATATAGAAATCCCAGCAATGAGTGAACACAGAAGGCCGATATTAAATCAAAAGAACCCACGTTTAAAATGTAGGTCTCCCAGCAACCAACCTGGACAGTAAATTAATGTCATTCGCTTTTAATAAAAAGATCCATTTCCCCCCAAACACTCCAACATTAAATGAATAATCCCATCATCCCACCCTTAATAGGTCTGCTGTAACCCCGCTATTAAATTAAATTAAATATCCCCAACCTTCACCCCAGCAATAAATTTAAAGCTACCACTCTCAACCCACTATGAAATTAATATTTCACAACCCATCCACATCACATAAAATACTCCCCTACACTTATATTAAAATCCGCCCCCCATGTCACACACCAGGTTCTCAGGTTCTGTCACTTACCTCTTTGCTGCCTTTCCAAGTTGTCCCTACAGTCCTCAGGCTCTGCTCATTTCAGACCTCTCTGTAAGATGCTGTCCAGTCTGTCTTCAGACAGTAAAGCTGGTGCTGACTCCATACCACCACATAGAGAGTGGGATTTTCCAATCGATTTGATACCAGGGAAGACAGGGAGGACACCACTAGGGGGCGTACCTACCCGCTCTCTCTCCCTGAGATTATATCGATGTCAGGAAAACCTTGAGGAGGGGTTTATCCTTCCATCATCCTCACTTGCCAGAGCATGTTTCTTTTTTGTGAAGAAAAAAGATGACGTTCTCCGCCCCTGCATTGACTATAGTGGTTTGAACGATAACACCATTAAAAATCATTATCCTTTACCCCTAATCATGGAATTGTTTGATCGTGTCAGAAGAGCCACCATCTTCACCATATTAGATTTAAGAGGGCTTACAATTTAATTGAATTTGTGTATGGGACGAATGGAAGACCACTTTTAACACTTTTGATGGGCACTACAAGTACCTAGTCATGCCATTCGGATTGAGTAATGCCCCAGCAATATTCCAGCATTATGTCTGCAAATTTTCTGTGACCTCCTCTACAAAACAGTTGTTGTCTACCTGGGCGACATCCCTATCTTCTCCAATAATCTGGAATCACATCGTGCCCATGTCAAGGAGATTCTTTCACAACTCCGTACCAACCGGCTCTTTTGTAAATTGGAGAAATGCATCTTTGAAGTCCTATCCATCGCCTTCTTAGATTAAATTATTTCTGGTACTGACTTACAAATGGACCCAGAGAAGCTCAAGGCGATTCTCAACTGGCCTCTTTCAACCACTCTCAAGGCGGTCCAACTCTTTCTGGGTTTCGGAAACTATTACAGAAAATTCATTCTAAATTTCTCCACTCATGTTTCTCCTATCACAGCCATTACCAAAAAGTGGTCCGATCTCTCGGAAGAAGCTAGGCAGCATTCCATTGCATTAAACAACTCTTTATTTCTGCTCCAGTTCTTTACCAGCCTGATTTATCCCGACCTTTTTGTCACGGGCACTAGGAGTCTTTACCCAGGGATCACCAGGTGATAGGCTTACCAGAGCAGTATAGGTGGTAATATGGTACTCTGGTAGCAGGGTGATCACAGAACAGGAAATAGCAGATGATGAGATGCTCAGGAAAGTCTATGACTAGCAGCACTGGCAATATGGAAGTAGTAATACACGAGGAACTGTATGGACAAAGGACACGTGAAGGTAGTCAGTGGTCTGCGGTAGCAAGTTGTACCACTGCTATAGTGAGGAGGAATGTCCAACAGAAACGAGGAGGTGATGAGAGTCAGCGGTCTGCGGATAGCAAGTTGTACCGCTGTCTGAGTGAAGGAATGGAATCCAAGTGGAGGTATCCGGGGAGTCAGTGGTCTGCGTTAGCAAGTTGTACCACTGCTATGTGAGAGGATACTGGAACGGGTGAAACTGTAAACAGGAGTCAGTGGTCTGTTACTAGCAAGTTGTACCACTGAATATATATGTGAGGAGGTGCACGGGGAGAGACTGCAACACAATATATACACGGGCACCTTGACTTTGATCCACAGTAATATGCACAATATAAATGTATAAATGACTGAACAACACTGCCAATGTGGAAAGTCTCTTGAAGTAATCCAGCATGAGATAACACAGTCAATGATGGCAATAGAGTCAGCAGATAGTACACTCCAGAGGAGAACCAACACAGTCAATGATGGCAATAGACTCAGCGGATAGTACACTCCAGAGGAGAACCAACACAGTCCAGCAAGGTATGCAATACACAGCACAGTCAATGGGAAGTATGCATACCGTGGTTCAGGAGAAGGCAGTCAGACAGGAGTGCAGAGATACCTGAAGGGCAGGAGGCCGGCAGGATCCAAAGTCCCTGGATGGGTGAAGCGGTGGTCTAGCAGGTGCAGCGCACAGGTAGGTAGACCAGCAGGGAACACAGGAAGGCGTGGAGAGCGGATCAGTAGTAGATGGATGAGTGGCGCTGAGAAGTAACAGCAGCGGGTCTCTGCGGGAACACGGAGGTAGCCAATAGTAACCAGTAGGTGCAGTAACGATGGGACACCGGAGCAGAGTTGAACTGGAACAGTTGGTCACGGAGAGTAGCGGGTAGCAATAGTGGCAGCAGACTCAAGGAAACACGGGAGAGTTGACAAGGACTGAAGACTGAAGCGCACAGAGGCAGCGGATAGGAATCAGCCAAACAGTCACGATGAAACACAGACGGGTTGCAGGTTGAAGACTGTAGTGCACGGAGGCAGCGGATAGGAATCAGCTAGCAGTCACGATGATGAAACACAGACGAATTGCAGGTTGAAGACTGTAGTGCACGGAGGCAGCGGATAGGAATCAGCCAAACAGTCACGATGATGAAACACAGATGAGTTGCAGGTTGAAGCCTGTAGTGCACGGAGGCAGCGGATAGGAATCAGCTGGCAGTCACAATCATGAACAGGTGAGTGGATGTGAATGAAAGACTGTAGTGCACGGAGGCAGCGGATAGACATCAGCTAACAGTCCCAATGATACATGGTAGAGTTGAAGTGCTTAGAAGACTGTAGTGCACGGAGGCAGCGGATAGGAATCAGCTCACAGTCACGATGATACACAGTAGATGGTAGAAGTGGTATGGGGACCACAGTAGTAGAAGTGGTTTGGAAACCACAGCGGTAGAAGTGGTTTGGAAACCACAGGATACAGCTGGGCTGAATAAACGAGGAAACACAGGAACACCTTCAGAGACTCATGGGGAATGAGACTCCAAGATCAGGCAACGTGGTGTTGACCACAGGTGCTTAATATAGGGAGGTTGCCTGATCTGCCAATTTAGTTAAAGGAACATACACTGGAGGTATGGAAAGGGCTGCGCATGCGCAGTCCCTCAGGATGGAGGACGGCCACGGTTCCTAAATGTCCGGGAAGAGGCACTCACGGTCCGGTGAGTGACAGTACCCCCCCTTTTAAAGGTGGGCACAGAACGCCTGGAACCGGGTTTGTCCGGATTTTTGGAATAAAACTTCTTCAAAAGGGCAGGAGCATTAAGATCTTCAGCTTTGATCCAAGAGCGCTCCTCAGGACCAAAGCCCTTCCAATGAACGAGGAAACGGAGGACTCCTCGCGAAATTTTTGCATCCAATACCTCAGTAATCTCGAAATCCTCCTCCTGATGAACTTGAACTGGCTGCGGTGCTGAGGGAGGAGTCGAGAAACGGTTGATGATGAGAGGTTTGAGCAAGGACACATGGAAGGCATTGGAGATCCGAAGATTCTTAGGAAGAAGAAGTTTAACACATACTGGATTGATAACTTGAATGATCCTATATGGACCAATAAAACGAGGGGCGAATTTCATAGATGGAACCTTCAAACGAATATTTTTGGTAGATAACCAGACACGATCTCCAATTTTTAGTGGTGGAATAGCCCGCCTCTTCTTATCTGCGAAAGACTTATATTTGTTAGATGTCTTCTTTAAACAGGTTTTGACCTGAGACCAGATATTTTTGAAGGTCTGACAAGCAGTCTCCACAGCAGGAACTTGGGTGGGCGGGAGGGCAGGAAATTCCGGAAAAGACGGATGGTGACCGTAGACCACAAAGAATGGAGTTTTGGATGATGACTCATGGTACATGTTGTTATGGGCGAATTCAGCCCAAGGGAGCAATTCTACCCAGTTGTCTTGGTTGGCTGAAGAGAACATCCTAATAAAGGTCTCAAGATCTTGATTGACTCGTTCCGTTTGTCCGTTAGATTGCGGATGGTAAGAAGATGAGAGTGCTAATCGTATGCCCAAGGTTTTACAAAGGGCCCGCCAGAATCTGGAAACGAATTGTACTCCTCTATCCGACACAATCTCAGACGGACATCCATGAATGCGGAAGATTTCTTTAATGAAATGTTCAGCCAGAGTAGACGAGGAAGGTAAACCGGACAGAGGGACGAAATGAGCCATCTTCGAAAATCTGTCTACCACTACCCAAATAGTATTGTGATTCTTACTTGGTGGCAAATCAGTAACGAAATCCATACTAATATGGGTCCAAGGCTTGGACGGAATGGGTAGTGGTCGCAGCAACCCTGCTGGAGTTCTGCGGGAGGATTTGAACTGAGAACATAAATCACAGGAAGCAACAAACTCTTTGACGTCTCTCCTCATTGAAGGCCACCAGTAACTACGAGAGAGAATCTCAAAGGTCTTGTGTTCACCGGCGTGTCCAGAAAAACGAGAGGCATGGAACCACGAAAGGATTTTCCTCCTCAGAGTAGGAGGCACAAGGGTCTTCCCAAATGGTAGCATTTTGGTGGATGAAGCAGCCAGAGAAATACATTTGGGGTCTAGGATAGCATGGTTGGGAACCTCTTCTACATCAGAGGACGTCACAAAAGCTCGAGATAGAGCGTCAGCTTTCTTGTTCTTAGCGGCTGGTTTGAAGGTTATAATTAATTCAAAACGGGAAAAGAAAAGAGACCATCTTGCTTGACGAGGGTTCAAGCATTGAGCAGATTGCAAATATGACAAGTTCTTATGATCCGTGAAGATCGTCACCGGGTGGCGAGCTCCTTCCAACAAGTATCTCCATTCCTCTAATGCAGCTTTGATGGCCAGCAACTCCTTGTCCCCGATAGTATAATTTTTCTCTGCGGGCAGAAGACCCCGAGAGTAGAAGGCACAAGGATGTAATTTTTGTTGCTCCGAGCGTTGGGAGAGAATAGCTCCTAAGCCCACATTAGAGGCATCTACTTCTAGGAAGAAGGGGAGTGTCACATTAGGCTGTCGCAGAATGGGAGCAGACGAGAAGGACTCTTTGAGGATTTGAAAGGCTTGGAGAGCCTCAGATGACCATTGCTTAGTATTAGCCCCTTTCCGAGTTAGGGCCACAATGGGAGATGCAATGGATGAAAAGTCTTGAATGAAGCGTCTATAGTAATTGGCAAAACCTAAAAAACGCTGGATGGCACGAAGAGTAGTTGGCTGAGGCCAATGTAGTACAGCATTTACTTTGTCTGGATCCATCTTCAGGCCAACTCCGGAAACTATATACCCCAAGAATGGAATCTGGGGTAACTCGAATGAACATTTCTCCAATTTACAGAACAACGAGTTCTTCCGTAGTCTGGAGAGGACCTCTGCCACATGTTGGTGATGAGAAGGCAGGTCCTGTGAGAAGATCAATATGTCGTCCAGGTAGACAACGACACATACATATAATAAGTCCCGAAAGATCTCGTTGATGAAACCCTGGAAAACCGCGGGGGCATTACACAGCCCGAAGGGCATTACTAAATATTCGTAATGCCCATCTCTGGTGTTAAACGCGGTCTTCCATTCGTCACCGGAACGGATTCTAATTAAATTGTAGGCACCACGAAGATCCAACTTAGTAAATATCCGAGCTCCCTTGATGCGATCAAATAGCTCAGTGATCAGCGGAATGGGATACCGATTCTTGATAGTAATGGCGTTGAGTCCACGAAAATCTATACAAGGGCGTAATGATCCATCCTTCTTTTTGACGAAGAAGAACCCAGCTCCAGCGGGAGAGGTGGAAGGTCGAATGAACCCACGCTGGAGATTCTCCTGTATGTACTCAGATGTGGCTTGAGTTTCAGGTAACGAGAGAGGATAGACCCGACCCCTGGGAGGAGTCTTCCCAGGTAGAAGGTCGATCGGACAATCCCAAGAACGATGAGGAGGAAGACGTTCAGACTGAGCTTTATCAAACACATCGGCATATGAAGCATACTGAGGAGGGAGTCCCGGGGAGGAAGATGAGATGGAAGATTGCTGTACTTTAAGAGGAATAACTTGAGAGAGGCAACGATGGTGACATTCAGACCCCCAAGACGTAACTTGAGGGGTGCGCCAGTCAATCTGGGGAGAGTGACACTGAAGCCATGGAAGGCCTAAGACAATCGGACTTGTCGTAACTGGAAGAATTAAAAACGAAATTTCTTCA